>NW_023270244.1:1877595-2147018 GCF_011800145.1 Mirounga leonina
CCTATTTTAGGCACTCAATCAGACAAGATCTCCCAGCCTCCCTTGCAGTTGGGCATGCAGGTATGATAGTGCTCCCCAGAGTGGAATATAAATGGAAGTGATGTATGCCACTGCCAGACATGAAGAATAAAAAATTTTAAGCATAGTCCTCCTTGCTCTTTTCCTTTATGGCTAACTGTAATGGTAACCTCCAGGGCCCCCGCAGAGAGCACAAACTCAAGATGGCAGAACCCCTGTCAGCCTAGACTCCTAAAAGACTACATATAGCAGGTAAGATGTTTGCATCTCATATAACTGACAAAGTATTAGTATCCAGAATATATAAACAACTCCTATATGTGAATAAGAAAGAAAAAAAACAATAGTCCATTAGGGAAAAAAAGGCAAAGGATAGTGATCAGACAATTCAACAGAAGCAGAAAACCAAAATTGCTGATAAACAACTGACAAAACGCTCACTCTTACTACTAGTAAGTGAAATCCAAATTAATACCACAATGAAATACCCTTGCATAGTCTTCAAGTTGGCAACAAAATTTAAATCTAACAACAGCAGATGTTGGTGAGAACATGAAGCAATGAGAACACTCTTCTCTTATTCACCGCTGATAGAATGGTAAACTGGAGAACAATTTAGTAATATCTAATAAAGTTGAAAATGCATGTTTCTAATAATCTAGCAATTCCTTCGTATGCATTCTGGAAAACAATCATAAATGTACACAAGGAGACATTAACAAGAATCTTTGCAGAATTGTGTAAAACAGCAAAATCTAGGAACAAATAAATGTTCATCAGTAGGAGAGTAGATAAACTTATTCCATACACCAAGAAAAATAAATTCTCTAGAGCAATATGTATCTATACAGATAATTCTCAAAAACATGTTAAGGGGAGGGGCGCCTGGGTGGCTCAGTTGGTTGAGTGACTGCCTTCGGCTCAGGTCATGATCCTGGAGTCCCCGGATCGAGTCCCACATCGGGCTCCCTGCTCAGCGGGGGGTCTGCTTCTCCCTCTAACCCTCTTCCCTCTCGTGCTCTCTGTCTCTCATTCTCTCTCTCAAGTAAATAAATAAATAAAATCTTTAAAAAAAAAAAAACATGTTAAGGGGAAACAAAACAAGTAGCAGAAATATAGGACATAATATATGACTTAAACGTAAGCAAAACAGTCATCATTGGTGAGTACTTGCATCTGCGGTGTATATATGAGGCATGTATATAGATAAACACCAATGTCAAGATCCTGGTTGCCTCTAGGAAAGAGGAGAAGATAACAGAGGGCTTCAACTGTGTCTGTTATGTTTTATTTCTTTAAAAAATAAGTGTGTAAAAAAAATGGATGCCCGGGCGCCTGGGTGGCTCAGATGGTTAAGCGTCTGCCTTCGGCTCAGGTCATGATCCCAGGGTCCTGGGATCGAGTCCTGCATCGGGCTCCCTGCTCCGCAGGAGCCTGCTTCTCCCTCTGCCTCTCTCTCTCTCTCTCTGTCTCTCATGAATAAATAAATAAAATCTAAAAAAAAAAAAAAAAAGGATGCCAATGTAACAAAATGTTAAGATTTGACAAGGCTGGATTGTGCATGGCAGGTTGTTTTAATCCTTTTCTGTGTGTTTCAAATACAGTCGATCATTATTGTTGGTGGATTCCATATTTGTGAATTTGCGTCTTCCCTAAAATGTATTTGTCACCCCCGAATCAATACATGTAGTGCTGCTACGGTATTGGGCAGACACATGCAGTGTTGAAAAATTGGGGTCACCTGGTACACACATTCTCAAGGTAGCACAGAGGAACACTCGACCTGTTTCAGCTTTTATACAATAAAAAGTGTCCCTTTCACCGTCTGTCTAATGCCTCCTGTTTTGCATCTTTGGGCTTTTTGGTGATACTTTCACTGTTTACAATGGCCCTCAAATGTAGTGCTGAGGTCGTGTCCCATGTCCTAAGCTCGATAGGCTCTGATGTGCATTAGGGAGAAGAGAGCGTGTGTTACAGAAGCTGCTTTTGGGCATGGGTTACAGGGCTGAGACCAAAGGCTCAGAGGAACCTAAATCTGGATTTCTCCTAGAAGCAATGGCTCCTACTTCAGTGTTTGCTAATCCACTAATTCAGTGTTTGCAGAGACGGTACGGACAATAACTACCATCGATAATAAGAATCAACTGTATTTAATTGAAAATATAATATGTATTTCTTTTTTTTTTTTTTTAAAGATTTTATTTATTTATTTGACAGAGAGAGACACAGCGAGAGAGGGAATACAAGCAGGGGGAGTGGGAGAGGGAGAAGCAGGCTTCCCGCGGAGCAGGGAGCCCGATGCGGGGCTCGATCCCAGGGCTCTGGGATCATGACCTGAGCCGAAGGCAGACGCTTAACGACTGAGCCACCCAGGCGCCCTATAATATGTATTTCTAAGAAAGGTGCAGGCTGTGGTATCTCCCTAATAAATTTGAAAAAAAATGGAAAAAAATGTCAACGTAAAAAAAACCCCATTTTTTAGGATGGACCTAATTTAACTACAGAATGATTTGGACTATGTTGTTCATAGTCCTTGTTCTTGTTCTAAAATGTATTTTTATATTGAACTTTTTACACATTTGAAACTCGGATGCATCCTATAATCCATGTGTTTGTTTAATATGGAATTGTTCTTTTTATTCTCCTCAAAATGTCATTAAACTGATGGTAGGTTGTATTACTGATGATGTTTTCTTTTTAAGATTTTATTTATTAATTTGAGAGAGAGAGAGTGAGTGCGAGAGAGAGCCAAGCAGGGGGAGCAGCAGAGGCAGAGGGAGAAGCAGGCTCCCTGCTGAGCAGGGAGCCCAATGCCGGGGCTCGGTCCCAGGACCCTGGGATCATGACCTGAGCCGAAGGCAGACGCTTAACCTACTGAGCCACCCAGGCGCCCGATGATGTTTTATAGTATAGTAAATGTGGTGCATTTAAGTAATTCTGATAACCTTTATTGATATCCAGTGATTTGAAGGAGAGGTGGGTGTGTGGCTGGTGATCAGGGACATACCCTGTATGTCCCATCTGAAGCCTCTGCCAATCTCTGCCCTACTTAGGCAGTGGATGTCACTAGGCGTCATCATTGTGTCTCCCCCTCTCCTGGTGGAAGATGTGGGAGGAAAGAGGAAACAACCTCTGAAGAATAATTAGCTCAGCTAAGAAAGGCTGAGGGATGTAACAGCAATGGGGAGTGTTGGCAGATTAGAGGAAAGAGGAGTTCTTAAAAGGAAGAAAAAGAACAGGAAGGTGAGATGGTATGAAAACCAAATCTTGCAAGGTTCCTGGTTGTATAATTTTTGATTTGGGAACCATGTAAATGCTTTGCATAACTAAAACCAAAGCAAAATGTTCTAATTTTTTATAAAAGAATTCCTAAAAATCAAAAACTAACTCACGCAAAGGAATACGGAATCCTCTGTACTCCCTCTACAACTCTTCTAAAATTACTTTGAAACAAAAAGTTTAAAAAAAAATTAACCGAAATAATCTTAATTATATATCAAGTTGATGGCACAAGGATAGGAGAATTTTCAAATGTCTATATATGGTAGACAGAACAACAGCCCCCCAAAGATGTCCTCACTCTAATATCTGAAACCTTGAAGACATTACATTAAAATGGCAAAAGGGACTTTGCGGGTGTGATGAAGATTATGGACCTTATAATCGGGACATTTTCCTGGATTATCTGGTGGGTCCAGTCTAGTTACATAAACCCTTAAAAGCAGAGAAACAGAAGAGGTGGAACAGAAAGAGGTATCAGGGGATTGCAAGCATGACAAAGATTCAACCTATTTTTGCGGGCGCTGACACGGGGAGACGCATGCGCACGAACTGAATAGAGGCTTCAGGAAGCTAACGGTGGCCCCATTCCCGCAGCCGGCGAAGAAATGGGGACCTAAGTCCTATATTCACAAGGAACCATTTTCTTCAACGACCGGGATGAGGTTGGAAGTGGATTCTTCTTCCCCAGAGACCCCAGAGAGAGCAGAGGCCGGCCAACATCTCAATTTTGACCTTGTGAAAGCTGAAGCAGAGAAACCAGCTGAACCAAGTTGGACTTCTGACCAGCAGAGCTGTGAGATGAGAAATTTGTGTTATTTTAAGCTAAATTTGTGGCGATATGTTATGGCAGCAATAGAAAAGTAATGCAGTATAAAACACAGTATTTTGGCTGTATTTTCCTGGAGGGATATGTTGTTAGGACAAAAAGAAGTACAATAAACTTCATACTGAGTAGTCCTATTTTTAGTAATTATATTGGCATTATTAGCTGGAAACTATTAACAGAGGTATCAGTCATGGTTCTGGCAAAAAACAGTCTCAAATTGGGATAATTTGAGGAGAATTTAATAAAAACACTACAGAGATGTGGGCAGATTGTGAGGAAGCACACAAAGACTACGGCAAGAACCTATTCCCTCTAGACTGGAAGGGGCAAGGGAGTCACTCCTGGAACCTATAAGGAGAGAACTATAAGGAAGTTACCTGATAAAGCAGTAAATATTGGTTGAATGAAGGAATAAACTGATTTCATTATTTAGAAGGTCTGAAAAAACCTGCCCAGGTGAAATACATAAGCAGAAAAATAGAACTCTATGGATCTAAGGCATTTTCTCTAACCTGTCCCTAAGTCCATCTTTATGCCCAGAGTTTTTTTAATTGGGCCTATTGTCCCAGTTATTCATTGCCCTCTAATAAAAATATACATTCACCCCTTTTCCATTTACCTCTGCAATGTCCTCTCCCCATGAGCAGAATGTACTTACTGTCCCACTGATATGAGCAGAGGCTTTAAAGGTGTTTTTGTGGGTGCCTGGGTGGCTCAGTTGGTTAAGCGACTGCCTTCGGCTCAGGTCATGATCCTGGAGTCGTTGGATCGAGTCCCGCATCGGGCTCCCTGCTCGGCGGGGAGTCTGTTTCTCCCTCTGACCCTCCCCCCTCTCGTGCTCTCTCTTTCTCATTCTATCTCTCAAATAAATAAATAAAATCTTTTAAAAAAATAAATAAATAAAATAAAGGTGTTTTCGTAGTATAGGCTTAGTCTCTTGCACACTTGTGATTCACCAGTCACTGGTAGCTGCAGGTTCAAAGAGAATGTGGAGACATGTGGAGTAGACCTGCATTCTGGAGCCTCTATAAAGTGCTAAGAGATAGCTAAGCCCAGCTGAATCCAACTGAGCCCAGCCAAGCACAGCCAAACCAAAGCCTGAAGCAGAGCCTCCCAGTCAACCAACAGGCTCACTCAACACTGACTCAGAAACTCTGTGCCAGAGGTTCTAGCCAGAGCAATTAGGCAAGAACAAGCAATAAAAGGCATCTGGACTGGAAAGAAAGAAAGAAAAACATGTTTATCCACAGATGACACAGTCTTTTATATAGAAAACTCTAAGGGGTCCACTAATAAATTATCAGAACTAATAAGTTTAGAAAATTTGCAGAATTCTACATCAATATATAAACATCAATTGTATTTCTATACACTAGTATTGAGCCAATCCAAAAATAAAACTAATAAAATTACTCCATTTACAATAGCATCAAAAAGAAGAAATGGGAATAAATTTAACAAAAAAAGCACAAGACTTACACACTAAAAACTATAAGACATTATTGAAAAAACTTAAGGAAGACCTAAATAAATGGAAGGACATCAATCTAGGGACGCCTGGGTGGCTCAGTAGGTTAAGCGACTGCCTTCGGCTCAGATCCCAGTGTCCTGGGATCAAGCTCCGCATTGGGCTCCCTGCTCCCAGGGGAGCCTGCTTCTCCCTCTCTCTCTGTCTGCTTCCCCCTCTCCCTCTGCCTGCTTCTCCCTTTCCCTCTGCCTGCTGCTCCCCCTGCTTGTGCTCTCTTTCTGTCAAATAATTAATAAATAACATCTTTAAAAAAAAGACATCAATCTATTAGAAGACAATATTGGGCAATATTCCCCAAATTGATCTACATTCAGTGTGATGCCTAGCAAAATCCCAGCAGTCTTTTCCATAGGTATTGTCCAGGTAATCATAAAATTAATATGGAAATGCAAGGGATCCAGAATACCAAAGCAATCTTGAAAAGAAAAACAAATTTGTAGGAGTTACATTTCCCAGTTTCAAAACTTACTGCAAAACTGCATTAATCAAGACAAGATGATAACTATAAAAACAGATCTGTAGGTCAACAGAATAGAACTATGGGTCCAGAAATACTTAATGTATAGTTAGCTGTTTTCAACAAGGGTACCAAGACAATTCAATATGGGGGAAAAATGTCTTCCAAAAATGGTGCTGAGACAACTGGATATCCATAGGTAAAAGAATGAAGTTGAACCCCTCCTTCACACCACATAGAAAAATTAACTTAAAATGGGTCACAGACCTAAATGTAAGAGTTAAAACTATAACATTCCTTGAAGGGAACATCTTCATGAGTTTGGATTAGGCATTGGTTTCTTAGACATGACAACAAAGCACAAGTGCCATAAAAAAAATAGAAAAGCTGAAATTCATTAAAACTAAAGCTTTTATGCCTTAAAGGACACCATCAAAAAATGCAAGTTATAAGGAGAGAAAATATTTGCAAATCACATATTTGATAATGGAATCCATCTAGAATATGCAAAGAACTCTTGCTACTCAATAATAAAAAGGAATTACTCAATTTAAAAATGAGCAAAAGGATGAAGGGAAGAGCAGCAACTTGGCAGCACTGGGAGCTGGTGGAAGGGCCCCTCTGGCCTGACTGGGGAGAAGCTGACCTCTGAGTTGCTGCAATTCGTGCAGCAGGTGCAGCTCGCCCAGTGGCAGGAGACTGCCACGGTGGGCACCAGGCCCTGGTGCTAGCTATTCACGTTTACACGTTTTATTCTGTGTCCCAGGAGCGTTTCCTAGATGAGCTGGAGGACGAGGCCAAAGCTGCCCAAGCCCAAGCCCTGGCCAGAGCATCAGGCCCCTGAACCAGATGGGCCCTGCACATCTCCAACCTGCGGATGATGCCCCATGACCCTGTGGAAATTGAAGCCTGCACACAGCATTGCTAACCTCAACCTTGGATGAGGTTGAGCCCAAGAAGCCAGGGGTTTATGCATTTGGCCACGTCCAGGGAATATTGGCCACCTCACACTCACTGTGTCCAATCAATGAGCTCTTCCTATAGTTTGTTTCCTTGTTTGAGAGTTGTACAACCTTGGCTTTTCACAGGCCTTCTAACTTTGTGGTTTACCCGCTTCACCTCTCCCTCCCTGTGTATGTAGTGTTGGAGCCTAAAGTGGGAAAGATGGGGTCAGGTTGAGAATAATAAACTGAGTCACCTCTCTTGGGAAAAAAATGAGCAAAGTATTTGAACAGATGTATCTCCAAAGAACATACACAAATGTCTAATAGCACATGAAAAGGTGCTCAATATCATTAGTCATTAGGGAATTGCAAATCAAAATTTGAGATAGTATTTTACACCACTAAGAAAGAAAGAAACAAAAACAGACATTATCAAGTGTTGTGGAGGCAGTGGAGAAATTGGAACTTTCATACATTGCTGGTTGGATTGTAAAATTGGCAGCCACTCTGGAAAACAGGTTGGAAGTTTTTCAAAATGTTAAAATAGAGTTACTATGTTACCCAGCAATTTCATTTCTAGGGATATATCCAAGGGAATTGAAAATATCTGTCTATATAGAAACTTGGATGCGAATGTTCATAGCAGCATTATTCATGATAGCCAAAAAGTTGGAACAACCCAAATGTCAAAGAACTAATGAATGGATAAATAAATGTGGTATATCCATATAATGATTATTATTCAGCCATTAAAAGGAATAAAATACTTAGACATGCTACAACATGGATGAGCCTTGAAAACATTTTGCTAACTGAAAGAAGCCCAACATAAAAGGCACACATTATACGATTCGAATTCCATGAAATGTCCAGAATAGGGATATCCATAGAGACAGGAAGTAGATTAGTGGTTTCCAAGAACTTGGGGGAGAGAAATAGGAATTACTGTAATGAGTACTGTTTAAGGCCACATATACAAAAATGAAAGCTTCACAGTTTGTTTCTTAAATGCATATTCTCATAGGACAAACCAAAGATCACAAAGCAGGGTCTATTGAGCTTGAGTGACATCTCATCCAGGTTGTTACTCTATTTTCCTTCCCTCCCTTCTTTCTGTTCTCCCTTCCTTCCCTCCCTTCTTTTACTTTGAACTTTTCACTTTTTGAAAAAGATTTAAAATAGGGGCGACTGGGTGGCTCAGTCTGTTAAGCGTCTGCCTTTGGCTCAGGTCATCATCTCCAGGTCCTGGCATCGTGTTGGGCTCCCTGCTCAGCAGGGAGTCTGCTTCTCCCTCTCCCTCTGCCCTGTCCCCTGCTAGTGCTCTCTCTCTCTCTTTCAAATAAATAAAATCTTAGAAGAAAGATTTAAAATAGGTAGTACAATGGACTTCCTATTTGAGAGTACACTGGATAGTCAGATATACCCATCACCTACCTTCAACAATTATCAATACATGGGCATTTTTTTTTTCAATCTATAGCCCTTTGATCACTGTGTTAGGTTTGGTACTCTGAGAAGTAAATGTGAAGACAGGATAAGATGGACAAGAGATTTATTGGGGAAAATACCTCTGGGGGAAGGGAGACAGAGGAGGCTAGGAGAACTTCCAGACTGCAATGTAAGGTCTAACCTCTGTGGAGAAGAGAAAGGAGGAAGGAAGTTTGGGTAGCAAAAGTTTTAGATTTCCCTGTGGTTTTAAGAAACTTTTGGCAAAGATGAGAATTCTTGAGCCAAAGAAACGTGTCAAATGAATCCCCAATCTCCTAAGAATGGGCCTGCCTTAGATCTCTGCAGCACTTAGTCATTGGCTAGCAATCCTCCATGGGAATAATTGTGGTGGTGTAAACTGGCCAGGAGTCGATTTCAGAGCTCACTTCAGCTGGGTGCAGTTTTCTGCATTTACCTGGTATTTTCACAGACAAAATTACACATAAGCAAATGCAAAACTTGCATTTTGCTTAAATCATCCCCTAATAAATCAATTGTACTGGAATAAATTCGTATTTTCAAAACAAGCATTATAGAAGAACTGACAGAATAGCAAAGGAAAACTCCACCTCCCCTTTGAGTAGCATGGAAAAAATACATTGTAAGACTATGGAAGCCTGGTGGGTCATTTGACTCACTCCCCACTCTAGGAAAGATTATGTGCCATGGATGTTCCTGGGCTGGATTTCAATCTCGTTTCCTTGCTGTGTAGGAATTGATCAAATTCTACATGTTTCAAAGAATGATGTAGAATCAGAGTCCAGAGTGCTAACCATTACACCATGGAACCCACTCCTAAGAATGATGTAGAATCAAACATGTCTTTGATACTGATCTTACGTGGCCAAAACTGAAAGGGAATTCTCTAGAGAAGTTTATGCCGTCTGGAGAATTGCCTTTTTCCTTTGATTTTTCAGGTTGTTCACTGTGGGCACTTTATTTTTTTTTCCTTGCTCTTTCCCCCCAAGATGATCAATTTGAAAGAAATTCTACTAAGTTTCTCAGGAATGCCTAACCATTTAGGAATACATTTCTTTTGTCCTGGAAGGCCTTGAGTTTCCTATTCCCCTCGGGACAATAAAAATGTTAAAACATATACAGTGTTGGCATTTTGAGTGCCGCATTCCCCCAGTGTGGCAAATTTATGAAGAAAGTTTCTTCGTATTTCTGTAATTTGGGAAGGAATGGGGTAGTACTGGAAAAGGTGCCAAATGGACATAGGAGATTGGGTTACGCAGGTTTTGTTTTTATTTTATTGTGTTATAGGTATAATTTTAGGTCTTATAACATTCCCTGGAATGAATACTTATTGGAGCCAATTCCAAAGTAAATTTTAGAGACTGTAGATGTTTCTGCACTAAAATTTTAATTTTTTTTAACTATGTGACCAATTATCTAAGAAATATTAGTTCACCTTTTAAACTTCATGTATGTATTTTATTTCCTTCACATCTTGTGATTTGGCTTTTTAAGTATGACTTTACTGGACTATAAAAGGACAATAAGTGTAATATAATTTTATGGGTAATAATTTCACATTTTTGCAAATAAACCTTCACTTGTTGCAATTGGTTATTCATCCCTTTAATGAAGGATATTCTAACATGATTCTTAATGTTTGCAGCAGTAATATATGATAATTAGTTATTAGTTAATTATTGCTTTTTGAAACTGTTGTTGAAGATGGTGAATTTTCAGTTTAATTCCTATGTAATGACATAATAATTACAGAAATAAATTGCATTTTGTAGATGATAATTAAAATTCTGTTTTCCTCTTCTTTCTCCAAGATTAGAAACAGTTTCTTGCTTTTGGTTTTGAGAATTTTTACTCTATTTCAAAGAGTAGAAACTGTCCTCTTAGTAAAAACCATTAAAAATCTTCATTTTTTTTAATTAAAGGGAAAGAATTAAGCATTTACTGTGCCTTTTTAGAAGGAAATGTAGTTCAGTGCTAGTTAATGAGGACAAATGCTCCTTTACAAAAGAATATCAGCTAAGAAATGTAGAAGAGATAATATAATTAGAAAGTCAGAATTCTGTGTCCCCCTGTTCCATGAAATCATTGATATAGGCAAGGGTCATCAAAAGTTGCTAAATAATTGAGTGAAAAGTTGTCAAAAAACAGAATACTCTCACAATGCCAAAGCTTTTCCTCCAGATAAAGGGAAAAAGTATCTTTACTATGAAGCACGCTGACAGTCACCACCTTAACCTGGTCATCAAATTTAGAAATATGAGTAATAGGATGTTTATTAATAGGATGTAATATGACATTCACAGTGCCATCTATGAAATATATATGCCATAAATGTTTAACCCAAATTGAACTAAGTCTTTAGATCTAATTTCCAGTTTATAAATACAAGTGATGGAGGATCAAGCTGAGCACACTGTAAGAATACAATAGACCAAATCCGGAAGGTAGGACATTCTACAACACAACTGCCTGATCTCATAAAATACTCAACATCATCAAAGATGAGTTGAAACAATGTGCTATATTAAAAATATGTAAGAGACATAACAGCTAAACGCACTGGATAGACTTGATTGGTTTGAAAAAACCAACTATGGAAGATTTCATAGAATTGCTAGAGAAATTTGAATTTTGATTGGGTATTGGACGATCTTAGAGATTTGGTGTTAATTTTTTATATACAATAATGGCATTGTGGTTATGTAGGATTTTTTATTTTTATTTTTAGGAGATGCACTGAGATATTTATAGGTAAACTGATAGGTTCTCTGCAACTTCTTTTCAAATGGTTTAGCAAAAAGAAGTACATATATATACAAATGTACATGTAAAATACATTTTTAAAGGGTAAAATGTTTAAAAAATTTTTTGAATATAAATGGTTGGTATATGGGTGATTATTGCACTATTCTTTGTTTCGTTTTAGAGAGAGAGAGTGTGTGAGCACAGGGTGGGGGTGGGGGAGAAGGAAAGGGGCAGAGGGAGAGGGAGAGAATCTCAGGCAGACTCTGTGCTGAGATAGGAGTCCAAGCTCATGACCCTGAGATCATGACCTGAGAGACATCAAGAGTCAGACGCTTAACCGACTGAGCCACCCAGGCACCCCTGTACTATTCTTTCAATTTCCTGCATTTAAAAAGTGCTTCATAATAAAAACATAAGTGAGACACATTGAACTTCAATTTTTATTTGTTAACTGGCCATTATTTCCTACAACTTATAAAACCGTATCAAAGACTTAAGAATACGTAGGAACTCAGCAGCCCAGAGAAGAAGTAGAAAGGAGTTAAAAGCTTTAGTCTTCTTAGCATCACACATTCTATGGACAAAGCTCCTTGCATAGAAGCAGAGGTCTTATCTGGACTGGGGTAGTTTGTGGAGTGCTACACAGGGCAGTTGCCTATGGAAAGAAAATAATTCTTCACTATGCTAAAATTACCCAAGAATATAAATATAAATAGACAGGAAGGAAAGACAGGCTTAAGACTGAGATGCCACCCTCAAATTGATTGTACTGTCATGGCTCTTGCTCAATTAGATAAATACTGAGAATCCTGGCCAGTTCTAAGTTGAGAGAACCCATAGACATTATAGTAGCTTACTGAATCCTAGACTGAAGAGGTCTTTTTTTTTTTTTAAGTAGGCCCCACACCCAATGTGGAGCCCAACGTGGGCTTGAACTCATGACTCTGAGATCAAGACCTGAGCTGAGATTAAGAGTCAGACATTTAATGAACTGAGCCACCCAGGTTCTCCATAGTGAAGAGATCTTAAAAACATTAGTTTGAGTTCTATGAAATTGCTGATATGAGACCATTTCTGACCAACAAAAATTGAAATTCGATGTGGTTGAGCTTGTTACTTGACTCTTCTCTACGTTGACAGAGAGTCACCCAGTTTTTTTTACAGTGGAAAGATTATGGAAGCCCATTTTACTTTCAGACATCTTTCTTAGGATGGTCTTTCTTTTATCCCGATGAAATTTACCACTCTGTAAGTACCACCCTCTCTTCAAGATCCAGCATGGCCCTTAACTCTCCTCAGATTTTCCAAAGCAGTTCTCATGGTCTCCCAAGTTTTCTTCTCCATGTTAAACAGCTGTGGCTCCTTCAGCCATTCCCCATGTGGTACAATTTCAAGGTTTTTTTTTAATTTATCTTCTTTGAATTTCCTCTGGAGTAGGTTTTATTCTTTAGTGGCCCAGAGTTCATCAATCTTGGAACCATTGACATTTGGAATCAGATAATTCTTTGCTGTGGGGGACTTGATGTGGGAAACAAAGGCAGAAGAAAAATTATTAAATTTCCTTGCTATCTACAGTCCATTGACAAGTCCTTGAAACAGGCAGAGTGACATTCCTCTAGGGACTCTATTGCCTTGATGTTGACACTTTGCTAAGGGCAAAAGGCAATCCTAGCCCAACCCTCCCCCCAACCCCTGGATCCTGTAAGTCTACTTTAACATATAAAAATTCTTTCAGAAATGTCCTTTATCTCTAAACCCCCAAGATACATGTTGGCAACCATCCCCCAAACATATGGCCCACCGATATACATCTGAAGGGTGTCATGACTAAGGTTTTATTAGAAGGTAATAAATGACCTTTTCCCGACAATAGCTAAGCCCCTCAAGGTCCTGGAAACCTTGTTTCCAAAATTTCTTAGAGACTTATGCTATCCAAACCCCCTCCCAACTTGAAAGTATACAATGGGTCACTCCTCATGACCCCATTGCAGCTCTTTAATAAAGTACTGTCCCCATGCTTTAATAAAATCACCTTTTTGCACCAAAGATGTCTCAAGAATTCTTTCTTGGCTGTCAGCTTCGAACCCTAAAGTTCTTTCCTACATCAGGACTGTCCTGTCCATTGTAGGCAGTTTAGCAGCATCCTTGGCCTTTATGAACTAGATGCCAGTTAAAACCCCCATCCCCACCCCCATCACCAGTTGTGACAAACAAAATTGTCTACAAATGTCCCTTGGGGACAGAATTGTAACTACTGGTTTAGCCACCCACCCAAACAAACAAATATGAAATTGCAAATATAACAAAGACTTAAACCTCTTATTTGAAAAACAAAAGATCCTTGTACCTTGGGAAGAGCAGATTGCTCACCATAATAAAGGAAGGATTATTTGTAGTTCAGAAAGCAGAGGATGAGGATAAGAACAGAAAGAAGAAGGGTGTTAAAAAACAAAATTCAACTAAGTAAATGTGAAGATCTTATTGGCTTTATTCAGTGACTCATAAATTAGGCAGCATTCCATCTAGCAATTAGAAAGAAGGAGCTGTACAAAATGGAAGACTTTTATAGGCAGAAACTAGGTGGGATAAGGAAGTTATTCATAAAAGAAAGGATTGTTTCAGACAAGGTCACCTTCTTTTGGAGGAAGGGCATGGGGGGGTGTCTATCATGCAAATTACCTCACTAGTGCTGATCAGGAAATTCCAGATTGACTGGTTATAGGTCACATTCCTCCAATTAAGTCTTGGTTTGCTGTTAGGGGGGTGGTAAGAGAATTCATTTTGAGCCTGGTTGGTTGGTTGGTTTGTTAGTTTTTAACAAAGCTTATCCCAGGGAAGGTGCTGGTGTTTTCTGCCTGAAGGAATTTCAGTACAGAAAGTCAAAAGTGTGATTTTAGACTCTGGGGCCTTGTTTACTCTATAACAGTCTGAAATGATATTTACTCTACCCTGGAAAGCTTTGGGTCAGGTTGTATGATTTGTGACCTTAAGAAAGGGACTCAGCTCCTCATCTGGGTCGATGTAGTACAAAATATACTTTGTGCACAACGGAAGCTCAGAGACAGTGGAATCTACAGAACTCTTGTGGAGGAACTTCCACCTTCCTTCAGATGTAGACTACAGATTCAGACCCAGCTGATGAGGTTTTTCAGAGCCTGTACAGGGCTAGCTGGCCCCTATGCATTAAGCTGGTGTGGCCCCTAGCCACCAGAGCAGGAGAGGACTATACTCTCTTGTTTTGGACATCTATTCATGGACCCTAAAATTTTTCTCCCAGCCATATCACTCTGATTATTCATCTGTGTGTGTGTGTGTGTGTGTGTGTATTATTTAGTAGTTAAAAGCACTGACTCTAGGATTAGATTGCTTGAATTCAAATCATGGCATAGTCCCTTTACCTCTGCCACTGTTTTCCTGCTTTACTTCTTTAAGCTTCAGTGTTCTTATATTCTCAAATGGGAATAATAAAACTGTCATGGGGCTACCTGTGAGAATTAAATGGGCTTGTGTACATGGCACATATTAGAATCTGTAAAAGCATAAACCATTAACAAATGTTTGCTACAATTTTTTAGTCCTTACTCATCTAAAAACATGTTTTCTTCCACATGTGTTAACTCTCATGCTTCTCTCATCACGGGCTTATGTATTTGTTGTTGTTTGGCTCTAAGTGCAGTAATTCACATTCATCTCTCCTTAATTTCTTTTTAGTGAGAGCACGGCAGGCCGAATCAGATAACTTTGGTTTCAATGTCAACTCTACCTGTCTCTTACCAGAATTATGAGAGTTAGATAAAAACAATTGTGGCAAGAGACTAAATCAGAGGTTCTCAACTGGGGGTGATTTTGCCTCTCAGGTGACATTTGGCCATGTGTGGAAATATATTTTTGGTTGTCACACCTTGAGCCTGTTACTAGCACCTAGTGGGGAGAGGTTTAGTGATGCTGCTAAACATCTGACAATACACAGGACAGCTCCTCACAAAAAAGAATTATCTTGCCCAAAATGTTAATAGTGCTGAGGTTGAGAAACCATGCATTAAATTGCAAAGTCAGTTGTTATCTATTCTAGCACCAAACAAACCTGTTGAAATAATTTTGAATCCCAACTCGGACCTCTAATGCCATAGCTTCTCCTCCCTGCTTTAGATTATGACTATATTTGATCAGCACACCATCTATATCGTCATCCAAATTACTAATAAAAATCAATGGTATAGGATAGGATAAGGATGGAGTCATCAGATTACTGTTGAGGAAGGATGCATGGCAGTTACACGTGAGTACACTGATATGAAATCTGCTGGAGTTCAAGTCCCATCTCCATGATCACTAGCTGTGTGACTGTGGAGATTATTTAACTAATATACGTTTCTACTTCTTCATTTGTAAATCGGAGAGTAGTATTTCCATAGAGTTGCAGTGAGGATTAAATGGTATTAAAGCAGGGAAAGCATTTAGCTTTCTAGTCTGGTGACTAGCCCACAGGAAGTGTTTGTGTTAACCAATCATCAACACTAATGGAGTGAGTCTTCTTTAGGTGTACTTGTATAAGAAATTATATGTTCCCTGTCTGTACCCCAATACAAACCACATTTCGCCATTTTGTCCACATAGTATTATAATACAACTTGTCATATACTTTGTGGAAATCCTCACATTACATGCATTTTATTTAAAAAATTAACTCTATTTTTTTTTTTTCTGAAACCACTGCATACTTCAGAAACAGACAGTATCAGCCCTATATGTTTATTCATATGTGTGGGCCAGGGCCAGGTCTTCCCAAGATGGGCCACTTTAGCATGAACATTATTTTGAGGTAAAAGCAATCCAAGCCCAGCAGATTCAGAAAAAGCTCTTTACCTCCCCCTCAACTGCCTGCTAGAACCAGGAAGAGAGCTATTGACAGATTCCTCTTTACCTGAGAAACTTATTGACACAATAAGGCAATCTTTGTTTTCCAAACTTCTCCTCTCACCTTCCCGATAATGGTCTTTCTCCTGTTTGTATCCTCAGACCTCTATACCTCTCCTAGCTCATATAAGCATCATGTTGCCTGACTGTCCTTGGAATTTCCATGTCTGTGTAGAGTAGGGAATCTATTAAATCTATTAAATTTTTATGCTACTAAATTTGATTTTCTCTTGTTAATCTGTCTCATGTCAATTTGATTCTTAGTCCAGCCAGAAGGACCTTGAAGGGCAGAGGAAATTCTTCCTCCCCGACAGCAGAGACATGAGGAAGACCTGTATGGCACTGAACGGATTTTGGATTTTATTTTGAATGAGATAGGAAGTCATTGGAGGGTTTAAACAAGGCTCCATTGTGGCGGGGAGAAAGTTAATGGGGATATAGGAGAAACAAGAATGACCATACATTGGTAGTTGTTGAAGCTGAATGATGAGTAGGTACAGGGTTTTGTTATGCTCTTCTCCCTTCTTTTGTATTTGTTTAAAACTTTCCATAATAAAAATTGAAGAAATGGAAAAGAACCCTTTAGCTGCTGTGTTAAAAGTAGATGGAAGAGGGCAAATGCAGAAGCAAAGAGGACGAGCTGGAAGGCTCCTGCACTTCTCTGGGGAGAATTGATGGTGGCTTGGGATGGTTACGGTGAAGGTGTTGAAAAGTGGGTGAGTTCTGGATATATTCTTAAGGGAAAGTAGAAAGAATTGGTTAATGGATGTGGATGTGGAGTGGGAGAGAAACAAGAATTAAGGATGACTAAGCAACCAGAGAAACAGAGTTTTTATTAACTGAGATGGAAAAGAGTGAGGGATGCAGGGGAAGAGCAGAAGTTCAGTTGTAGCCTTGTACAGTTTTAGATGCATATTAAAGTAAGTATAGATGGCACGTAAATGGTTGGATATAAGAATCTGATGTTTGGGGGCAGGTAAGGGTCAGACGTATGAATTTGGAGCTAGCAGTGTGTAGACAGCATTGACGGCCATGAGAGACTGCATGAGATCACTGACTGTAATTCTGTAATATTCTGTGATTCTTTTGAAAAACAGCCCTGGGGCACCTGGGTGGCTCAGTTGGTTGAGCATCTGACTCTTGGTTTGGCTCAGGTTGTGATTTCAGGGTGGTGGGATCAAGCCCTGCCTTGGGCTCCCGCTCAGTGCAGAATCTGCTTGGGACTCCCTCTCCCTCTTCCTCTGCCCCCCACTTCAAAAAAAAAAAAAAAAAAAGAAGAAGGAATGAAAAACAGCCCTTCCTCCTACAAATCTCAGACACACTCAAGTTGGTTCTCTGAATGCAGGAACAATAGACTATCTGAAGAATGACTATACTCAGAGCTCTGAGTGCACACTTATTAATCACTTTTATGAGGGCTTCCAAGTATCATTTAATAAATTATATGGTCCTCGGCCACATTAAACGGAGTCCCACTTGTTCTGACAGTATGAAAAGAAATACTTTTACATCTTGAAGGGTACAATGAAAGTTAAATTCAGTTATTCTCTTTTTCCATGTCAGTAACCTCAGCGGTTTTATCAAATATCAATTGTTTAGTTTATTAATATACTGGCCAGTCACCCTTTTAATGATCTGCGAATGAAAATGCCCACAATTATTTGAGCCACAAACCAGTTATGAGGGCTAGAAGAGTAAGACTATGCTTTCTCAGTCTGGGCCTGCTAATCAAATGTTCCATGGGGTCTCCTAGATTTTCCCCCACAGGTATTTCTAGTGCTTTCCAAACAGGTTGATCATTATAATCCCCAGAGGTGATTGTTGGGCCCCACCTTTGGAAACTCTGAGTCAATACATCTGGGGTGGAGCACAGGTATTTGTATTTTTAACTAGTGCCCATGTTTGGGAAAGACTGCTAAGCAAACAATCTCAAGAAGGGTTTTATTTCATCTCTCTTTACAAGTGTGCTTCCCACACCCCATTTACCTGCCCTATTACAAGGCATTTCTTATGTCTTATTCCTTTTTGCAGTCAGCAGCAGGGAACCAGAATCTGAGATCAGCTGGGGCAGGTTATGGAAGTATGGGGTTCAAGTTGTGAGGGTTCTTTTGCCCTGACCCCAAAGTCACTCTTAATCTGTTCACTTTTATTTTTTGAATCTAAGTCTTTTAAGTTAGTAGGCCTGCAATGGGGTTCAGATTGAAATACTCCCCTAAGAGAAAAAAGAAAAACAGAAAAAAGAAGAGACTTCCTGTCAAACTGAGATCCTGCCACTAGGGTGCTCAGGGAAACCAGAGAGGATCGTTTTGATATTTCAGGAAGCCTAACTGGAGAATAAACACAATAGGATAATTTTGAGATTTTAACTTCATAGAGGGCCTGGGCCAGGTAGTTTTCTCCCTTTCAAGGTAATAAACCCCCTGAATTCTATCTATGGACTTGAGAGTGTCTGTTGACCTCATGTTGGGAATCTCAGGTCTAAATATACTTTCCACAGTGAAGCCAGAGTGAAAATTTTAAAAATATAAATTGGAGCTTATCACTTTTCTGTTTAAACTCTTCAGTGGCTTCCTCTTGACTTAAAGACCAGCCTCTGTTGACACTCTCTTCCCCAAAAGCCCTCTGTGATGTGTCCCAGGCTCATCCCTCCAACCTCATAACTCCCTCCCTCCATCCCACCATGCTATAGACCCACACTGGCTTTCTGTATTGATCATAGAGCCTTTTCCCCTACTCTTCTCTGTACTTGCAATATTTTCCCTTGGTCTTCTGGGCTGATTTTATCTTCACAGTCTAGTGTCAGACATAATATTGCCATCATATTTTCTGTATAACATTTATTACCAGCAAGTATTTTTCTGTTTGTTCATTTGTTTACTGGTTTATTATAGGTCTTCTCTTACTACAATGTAGCCCATGGGAATAGGGATCTTAGATTTATTTAGCAGTGAAACGGCTACATTTAGAATAGTGCTTGGCTCAAGGTGCCACTCAATACATTTTTGCTGAATCAATAAATGAATAAGCAAGAGAGAAATTGGCAAGGCTGATAAGGACTAAATTGATGAAGGTGGTTATCTCAAGGATGGGGGAGGAGGAAAAGGCTTGCATATTTTGCTTTATACTCTTTCTCACCATAAAAGGAGAAAAGTGACTAGGGGTGGTTTTAAGTTTCCTCTTTATGTTTTTATGTATTTTCCAAATTTTCTAAAATAAACATGTTTTACTTAGAAATCAGAAAAGTGAAATAAAATGTAAAGAGTGATTATAGTTCCTTATCAAGTTTTGCATTTTCAGAGAACTCTGGCCTTCACATTCTTGCATAAACACCATTGCTTTTATTTTCTACCAAGGACCTAATCATCTATTTTGGTGTAAAGCCATATATTAGAATATCTCCTGTATAGTTATCAGTCTGAGTTTTCTTGGACATCACTAAGGAAAAACATAAGATTTAGATGGTCTCCATGGTAACTAACTCAGAGCCAAGACTGATCCTTGAGGCTAACAACAATGGTTATTTCAGCACAGGACCGTTTTTTTGGCTTTACCCCAGTTAGGGAAGCACTCTGTGTGTTTCGTTATCTGAGTACCAGTTTCAGGAACCTCCTTTAGCCAAAGACTGCCTTGCAAATGTGATCTGGATCCAAACTGCAGAAGAGCCTTTTGCATTGAAGCTGCTTCCTGTCTGTAAGATCTTGTCTTCGATAGTAAGTCTCCTCCTATCTGAATCTTACTCATTTTTGCTCCTCCAGAAAGAAGTTAACTCTTAATGAAGTGAAACCTGCCTCCTATATACCCCTCGTGAGCTCTGTTTCATTCTGCTGTACAAGTTGGATCTTTACATGATTATTCTGCTCCTGAGCTGTTGATGGCAAAGACCAATGCAGACAGAGAAACATTAATAAATGTGATGGTTAATTTTCTGTGTCAACTTGGCTGGGCCTCAGGGTACCCGGATATTTGGTTAAACATTCTTTAGGATGTTTCTGTGAGGGTGTTTTTGGATGAGCTTAACGTTGAATTGGTAGATTGAGTAAAGCAGATTACTTTCCCTAATGTGGTTGGACCTCATCCAATCAGTTGAAGGCCTGAATAGAACAAAAAGGCTGAGTAAGAACTCCTCTTGCCTGACTGCTTTCAAGCTGGGACATCAGTTTTTTTTTTTCCTGCCTTTGGACTTAATCTGAAACATTGGGTCTTCCTGGGTTTTAAGCCTGCTGACATTTGGGCTAGAACTACACCATTAGCTACCCTGGTCCTTCCTAGGCTCCTCAACTCAGACTGGAACCACACTATCAGCTTTCCTGTGTCTCCAGCTATATATATATCTCCTGACTAATACAATGAACACAATTCTATTACGTGTCAGGCCCTGCGCTAGGAGTTAAATTCCCCAGCTGTCTAGCTTAAAAGAGATGATAGACTAACTTCAATGTGTAAGTGCTCTTAGTTGAACTGCATACCTACAAGAAGCTATGGGAGCACAGAAGGAGTACCTAATTGCATAAGGCATTGAGAGGGCTTCACTTACGAGTTGACATGAACAATATTGTGGAAAATGACACCATATTGAGAAGATTGAAGAAATTGAACTCCTGATACATCCACCAACATGGATGAATTTCAGTCATAATTTTGAGTGGATTAAAAAATCAGACACAAAGAGGACATATGAAGATTCTATGGGCATCCTTAAAACACTAGGCTTTGATGCTGAACTTGGGAGGACAGTATCCAAAATGTCATCATTTAGTGTGGTTTGGTGGTGATTACATGTAACACCTGAAGAATGTCATTTGTCTTCTTGATATGACAAAATTCTTTTTAGCAACAATAATGCAATAAGTAGTAAAACTATTTTCTTGATTTGCTCTTTAGGTTAAAAAACAATGAACAATTTAAAAAGAACACATTTCAGCTCTATTAAAATTTAGTAAAATATTTCATTTATGAACTAAAATTCACCCTTCAAAAAAAATTGTACCTCACAGTTTCCACTGTTTCATTGTGTTAAATTTTAAACACATATAAAAGCTCCAAATGGTCACATAGAATTACAGAATTGAAGTAACTTGAGCTCTGTTTGTCTTTATTATGATCATTGCTCTATCGTGTTATTTTGAATCCACTCTTTAAATGTAGGAATATGTGTTTCCACAGAGGTGGAGACAAGAACTATGCATGAAGCAAGCTTGAATGATTCTGCATTAAGAACTTACTCTCTGAAACGAATGCATGTAGCTGAGTCTGTGTGTATTTGGTTAATTGTAGAAGTGAAGTTCTTTGGGGACGACTGGGTGGCTCAGTCAGTTAAGCATCTGCCTTTGGCTCAGGTCATGATCCTGGGGGTCCTGGGATCGAGTCCTGGGATCTAGTACTGTGTCAGGCTCCTTGCTTAGAGGGGACCCTGCTTCTCCCTCTGCCTGCTGCTCCCCCTGCATGTGTGTGCTCTCTCTCTGACAAATAAATAAGTAAAACCTTAAAAAGAAAAAAGAAGTGAAGTTCTTTGAATTAACTTCTGTATAGAACAAAATGCTTATTATATGAAAAGTAATAAAGGTATGCTAATTTGATACTTACATGTAATACTAAAATTCAACAATAGTAGCTACAGTTGTTCAGAATAGCAGTGCTCAAACTTTTTGGTCTCAGGAAAAAAAACCCTTTTTGTTCTCAGGATGTTACTGCATTCTTACAAATTATTGAGCTCTTTGCTTTTGTTTATGTGTTGTATCTATTGATATTCGCCTTATTAGAAATTAAAACTGAAAAATAATTTAAATATTTATTTTTGAATTAAATTTCCATCTTAAAAACACATAATCCACTGCTTATTAACATACACAATACAAATTTATAAAAAATAATTAATTTTCCAAAACCAAACAAAATTTCTTGATAAGAATGACATCATCTTATATTTATGCAGCTGGAGTCTCACACATGCCTCTGCATCCAATTTGTTGCAATATGTTATTCTAGTTAAAGTATATGAAAAGAATCTGGCCTCACACACTCCAGTGTATTTGGAGAAGAGAGGGTCTCTAATATCCTACTGAAATAATTGTAGATTTCAAAGACTTGATGCTACACCAAAACTTGGCAAGAAGTAGTTTTTTACAGGTTAGTTATAACCTGTTCTGAAACCACATAAATAAACTTTTCATACTCTGTTACATTAAAATCTGTTGGCCTATCTTACATCCTGAATGCATCTTTTTTTCTCATGCATGACTTTGTAGCATAGAGCATTGGTGATTTGGAAAATATTATTTCCTTGACTCAATGCAACTTTTCTAAATGTTGACACATTCCTTTTTGTAATAGCAAAAACATCATATTAATTTCACCGCTGACCTCATCAGAAGAGTGTATGCTCATGGAAGCTTTTAAGCTCACAGTGGCAGATACAGATTTCCAACATTCAACTTTGGTTTGAAAACTCAAATTTTAGGTAATGAATATTTAAGTTGTTTTCTTTGATAATGCTAGGCTTACTTAGGTCATTTTTGAGATAATGTCTACTAAATAACCAGGTCTGAATAACTATAGTCTATCAGATATATATGTCAATATATATATATATTTTTTTTTTAAGATTTTTTATTTATTTACTCATGAGAGACAGAGAGAGAGAGGCAGAGGGAGAAGCAGGCTCCCAAGGAGCAGAGAGCCCGATGCGGGACTCGATCCCAGGACCCTGGGATCATGACCTGAGCCGAAGGCAGACGCTTAACCATCTGAGCCACCCAGGCGCCCTGTCAATATATATTTTTTAAGTAGGCTCCACACCCAGCATGGAGCCCAATATGGGTCTTGAACTCAGGACTCTGAGATCAGAACTGAGCTGAGACCAAGGGTCAGACGCTTAACCAACTGAGCCAACCAGGCGCCGCATCAGATTTTTTTTTTTAACTCAAAATGGTGTTCCATAGAAGTGGCTGGATCAGCTCACAGTTGAAATAATCACTGAAGTGCTCTTCCTTGGGATAGCAGAGTGCTTTAGACTTCATTTCATTACTCAAAAAAGATGGGCGCTCAAGGGTTGAGATTTAATAAATTGTTTATTGTTTCATTAGGGACATTCTTAAGTAACATTAGGTTTTTGTTACTGTTAACTGTGAGTGTCCAGTGGTGAAGAATGCGATGTGTACTAGCACGATTTGTGCTGCTCCCTTGCTGACCAGTAAGCAGGTTTACTCACCATGGTTTCTGGACCATCAGAGCACGTAGTCAACACAATGAGAAGCCAAATGATGTTTTATGTTATGAAAATACTTTTACTCCATAGATTCTCTGAAAGGATCTCAGGTTACTTTAGGTCTGTGGATCATATTTCAGTTAGAACTGACACCAACAAATGATGTTTTTTCCTAGATGAGTATGTCATTTTGATGTTGTTTAGAATTTCCAGCCCAAGGTAATAAAGTACATACCAACTTTTAGTCAGTTTTATTATTGCTTTTACGTTCTTCACAGACAATACAATGTTTTATTGTCTGCACGTAGGGCATAATTTCCTACTGCCCTGCCCTTAGTACACCAATGGATGTTTTATATATATATATACACATATATGTATACATATGTACATTTTTTTTAGAATTGAGTTCTTTATTAATATTTTTATTACAAACACTTTCTCCCAGCCAGTGGTTTGTTTTAAGGGTGTCTTTTGATGAACAGAAATCCTTTTTTATTTTTAATAAACTTTGATTTTAGAATAGATTTATTTATTTATTTATTTTTAAAGATTTTTATTTATTTATTTGAGAGGCAGAGGGAGAGCGAGAGAGAGAGGGCGAGAAGGAACAGAGGGAGCAGCAGCGGGAGAGGGAGAAGCAGACTCTCTGCAGACCAGGGAGCCTGACTTGGGGCTCAATCCCAGGACCCTGAGATCATGACCTGAGCTGAAGACAGACGCTTCACCGACTGAGCCACCCAGGTGCCCCTAGAATATCTTTAGATTTACAAAAAAGTTGCAAAGCGAGTACAGAGAGTTCCTGTCTATCTATAACCCAGTTTCCCCTAAAATTAATATCTTATATTACCAAGCACATTTGTCACAACTAACAACCCAACATTGACACATTACAATTAAGTAAACTCCAGATTTTCCTTGCATTTCACTCATTTTTCTCATACATAATTAACATATATCACCTATGTCCTTTGTCAGTTTTAGAATTCAGTTCAGGATTCCATGCTGAATTTAGTTATCCTGTCTTCTAGTATCCCCTGTTCTGTGACAATTTCTTAGTCTTTCCATGTTTTGGATGACTTTGACGGTTTTGAAGGGTACTATTCAGATATTTTGTAGAATGTCCCTCAATTTGGGATTGTCTGATGTTTTTGTCGTGGTTAGCTGGGAGTTACAGGTTTAGTGGGGAAGGCCACAAGGGTAAAGCGTCTTTCTCAAATTTAAAATGTGTATGTTTGGGGCGCCTGGGTGGCTCAGTCGTTGAGCATCTGCCTTTGGCTCAGGTCATGATCCCAGTGTCCTGGGATCGAGCCCCACATTGGACTCCCTGCTCAGCAGGAAGCCTGCTTCTCTCTCTCCCACTCCCCCTGTTTGTGTTCCCTCTCTCGCTGTCTCTCTCTGTCAAATAAATAAATTAAATCTTTAAAAAAATAAATAAATAAAATGTGTATGTTTGCTATTAATGAAGTTACACCGGTTTTTATCAGGTTTAGTTTTTTAACCCCCTTGTACATATTTTCACTCTTCTTTTTTTAAAGTTTGTTTAAAAATTGAGGTATAATTGACACATAACATTATATTAATTCCAGATGTACAGCATAATGATTTGTTATTTGTATATATTATGAAATGACCACCACAATAAGTCTAGGTACATAGTTGTAATTTTTTTCTTGTGATGAGAACTTCTAAGATTTACTCTCTTAGCAACTTTCAAATATGCAATTTAGTAGTATTAAGTATAGTCACCATGCTGTACATTACAGTCCCATGAGTTATTTATTTTATAATTGGAAGTTTGTACCTTCTGACCTCTTCACCCATTTCACCCTTCCTCAGCAACCCCCCTCTGGCAACCTTCAGGCTGTTCTCTGAATTCATGAGCTTGTTTTTTTTTTTTTTTTTAATTTACTTTTTATTTTTTTATTTTATTTTTTAAAGATTTTATTTATTTATTTGACAGAGAGAGAGACAGCGAGAGAAGGAACACCAGCAGGGGGAGTGGGAGAAGCAGAAGCAGGCTTCCCGCTGAGCAGGGAGCCTGATGTGGGGCTCCATCCCAGGACCCTGGGATCATGACCTGAGCCGAAGGCAGACACTTAACGACTGAGCCACCCAGGTGCCCCTTTAATTTACTTTTTAAAATTTAGATTCCACATTTAATGAGATCATATGTTATTTGTCTTTCTCTGTCTCTGTTTCACTTAGCAGAATGCCCTCAAGTTCCATCCATGTTGTCACAGATGGTAAGATTTCATTCTTTTTTGTGGCTGAATAATATTCACTTGAATATATAACCATAATTTCTTTATCCATTTATCCATTGATGGACACCTACACTGTTTCCATATCTTGGCTATTGTAAATAATGCTACAATGAACATGGGGGTGAGATATCTTTTTGAGTTAGTGTTTTTGTTTGCTTCAGATAAATCGCCAGAAGTGGGATTGCTGGATCATATGGTAGGTCAATTTTTAATTTTTTGAGGAAATTTCATACTGTTTTCCATAGTGGCTGCACACCACCAACAGTGCACAAGGGCTCCCTTTTCTCTCTATCCTCACCAACACTTGTTATTTCTTATCTTTTGGATTCAGAAATACTTAATTTTTTGACATGAAGTCTAATTAAAAATCTTTATAATATGTGCTTTTTAAAAAGATTTTATTTATTTATGTGACAGAGAGAGAGAGCACAAGCAGGTGGAGGGGCAGAGGGACAAGCAGAGGGACAAGCAGACTCACCAATGAATGGGGAGCCTGATGCAGGGCTCAATCCCAGGACCCTGAGGTCATGACCTGAGCCAAAAATCAAGAGCCGGCTGCTCACCCGGGCACCCAGGTGCCCCTGTATTTTTACAACCTATCACAACAGAGTTGAGAGAAAGATAGAGATTTTCCATATACTTCCTGCCCCTACACATACGTAACTTCCCCCAATAACAACATCACTCATCAGAGTGGTGCATTTGTTACCAAGAATGAACTTACATTGACACCTAATCAATCACCCAAAGTCCATGATTTAACTTAGGGTTCACTTTTGGTGTGCTACATACTATGGGTTTGGATAAATGTGTAATGACATATCTCCATCATTACAATATCATCCAGAGTATTTTCATTGGCCTAAAAATCTACTTGGGTTTTTTTAATTGCTGAATGTTATTACACTGTATAGATATATACCACATTTTGTTTATCCATTCACCAGTTGATGGACATTTGGGTTGTTTCCACTTTTGGGCTATTATGAATAATGCTGCTAGGAACAAATTTAAGTACAAGTCTCTGTACAGACATTCATTTCTCTTGTGTTGATACCTAGGAATGGAATGGCTGAGTCACACGGAAACTCTGTGTTTAACATTTTGAAAGATTTTTCAGAAGTGGTTTGTACCACTTTTTTTATATCTTATTTTGCCATATATAGAGGGCGGCAATATATGAGGGTTCCAGTTTTTCAACATGTTTGCCCACACTTATTTTCTGTTTCTCCCCCCAAATTATAGCCATCTTAGTGTTTGTGAAGTATTATCTCATTGTGATTTTGATTTGCATTTCCCTGATGACTAATGATGTTGAGCATCTTTTTCAGTTTATTAACTAATTTGCATGTCTTCTTTGGAGAAATATTTATTGAAATCTGTTGCCTATTTTCTTTTTTTAATTTTCCAAAGTATATTTATTAGATCCCTTTTGGTTGCCTGTGACAGAAACCACCTCTACCTATCTTAGATGAAGGAACAGCTGTACTTAGAGGATAGTGTTGGGGAGAGATATTCATGGTATGCAAGGGCAGCAATGCAATGAAACACAGGAAAGACTGAACACAGACCCTGGGGATTGTAGGATACTCAGGCAATCCTCTACCCATTGTTTATCTCTCCTTCTCAGTTGCTTCATTCCCATCTCTCAGAGGGTCTGTCTTTCCATTCTCAGGCCACATGGCAGGACACAGTTATTGAGAATTATTCTTAGGTTCCCCTCTCTTCATTTTAAAAGACCAATCAGATATCTCTTAGTCATATTCTAATTTCCTAGGGAAGAGATTTTAATTTTCCCAGTTTGGTTTATTTAGCCACCCTTAGAGGAAACAAGCTGTGGCCAAGAGGGTGGTAGCCCAGATAATAACCATGTGGATCCAGGGCAGATGTTGGCAATTATGGCCCCCTGGCACCTGATTTTGTGTGTGTGTGTGCACACATTGAGCAGAGAAGGATTTTTGGATTTTTTAAAAAGTTGGGGGTAGGGTAGGGTACTAGCAAAGAAGAATATGTAACAGAGATGTATGTGGTCAGAAAAGTATAAATACTGGGGCTCCTGGGTGTCTCAGTCGGTTAAGCATCCAACTCTTGATTTTGGCTCCTCATGACCTCAGGGTTGTGAGACTGAGCCCTGCATTGGGCTCTACACTAGGCATGGAGCCTGCTTAAGATTCTCTCTCTCTCTCTCCCTACCTCTCTCTTCCTCTTTAAAAAAAAGTATAGGGTGCCTGGGTGGCTCAGTTGGTTGAGCGACTGCCTTCGGCTCAGGTCATGATCCTGGAGTCCCAGGATCGAGTCCCGCATCGGGCTCCCTGCTCGGCGGGGAGTCTGCTTCTCCCTCTGCCCCTCCCCCCTCTCATGTGCTCTCTCTCATTATCTCTCTCTCAAATAAATAAATAAAATCTTTAAAAAAAAGTATAAATACTTATTATCTGACCCATTGCAGAAAAAATTTGCTGATCCCAATGTAGGGGGAGGGGAATAGCTTCTCCAAAAGAAGGGTGAGATATACTGATCTGCCACCCTAAAAGAAATCTGTAGGCCATTCATTCCACAGGATATTAACAAATGATCCCATGTTCAATCTACTTGGGGAACAAGATAGCAAACTTTTAAAAGGACTTCTGTATTGCAAGACTTCTCATAGAATTTGATATGTTAGAAAACATTGTGAATTTTCAATAATCCTTTTTTTTTTTTTTTAAAGTAGGCTCCACACAGGGGAGTCCAATGTGGGGCTTGAACTCAGAAACCTCAGTTCAAGACCTGAGCTGAGATCAAGAGTTAGAGGCTTACTGAACCATCCAGATACCCCTTCAATAATCTTTAAAATGAAGATACAATGTTTTTCCCCATATTTATTTGACCATAGAACTTAATTTCCCCTTACCTCCAAGGTAATAGTATTTCATGGAACACACTTGAGTAAACTTTCATACATGAGCTCTCACATGTACTAATGTGGGCTTTATTTCTAGTCTCCCTTCAAGCTGAGTTCAACAATGACTTTGTACCAGGCCTGGGGTGCTATGTGTAATGGAGGCCCACAATGAACAAAACACATTCTCTGTCTTCAGGGAATTTTTAGTCTAGTGGAGGAGACTGATAAAAAGATAACCAGGGTATGAAGAGTGCTATAAAGGATAACAGATTTTCTAGAAACACAGAGAAGACACACCACCTCAGTCTCATGGGGTGAGGGTGGGAACATCAAGAAAGGCTTTCATGAAGACATGGTGACTGAGCCGAACCTTAAAGATCAACCAGTAGAAGTTTACCAGGTGAAAAGGGAGAACAAAAGGTGAACTTTTGCACAGAGGCAGTGGTGTTAGATAGAACTGGATCATTTTAAGAGTAACCGAGTAGGACTCAGTCACTGATTAGGTACAGAATATGAGAGAAGGGCAGGCACAGAAGATAACACTCAAGGTTATGAGCTGGACAGTTGGGTGGGGGCCAATAATGAATTCAGTTTGGGATCTTTGGGGTTTGTTGTCCTGTAAGCCATCCTAACGGAGACCCCCTGCAAAGCTGGACGTATGAGGCTAGAGCTCAAAAGAAAGATCTGGACTGCAGATACAAATGAAGAAGTCATTACCATACAGATGATAGTTAAAACTGTTTGCCTATTTTAAAATTAGGTTATTTGTGTTAATACTGAGTTATAAGATTTCTTTACATATTCTGGATACAAGTTCCTTATCAGATATAGTTCTGCAAATATTTTCTCCCAGGCTGTGGGTTCTCTTTCACTTTCTTGATGGTTTTGTTTGAGTCCAAAACCATATTTCTATAGTTTTCTATGAGTCTGGCTAATGCTGTTTTTAATTATCTACTGCCTAATTCCATGTAACTTTAAAACTTAAGGAGGTTTAGTTCCTTTACTGGCAAAATGCTGGTTGTACATACCCTTGTTGAGGGCTCCTCTTTTTGCTCCTCTGCTCTGTTTTGTGGACAGAACTTATGGGAAGTAATTTTATATTGGGAAGAGTTTGATAGTCCACCTTAGCTTTTTGTTGGGACAGGAACAACTTTAAGGTCATAGCTGTTTATATGCAGATCATGTCCAGATTCACACATCCAGTATTTACTGTTCATCAAAATCAGCTAGGGATTCTAAAAAGTCCTAATGCCAAGGCTGTAACCAAGACCAATTTAATCAGAATCTCTGGGGGAAGGGTAGGGGGATCCAGCCATCAGTGGCTTTGAAAGCTATCCAGATAATTCCTATATTTATCTGAAGCTGAGAACTACTGTGGTAGAGTCCCCTGCTAGACATCATTTCATTCATTTGTTAATTCAACAAATACTCATTGAAGGTTGGCTGTGTTCTAGACACACTGTCAGGTGCTAGGTGTTCAATGGTCAATAAGACAAAAATAGTCTCTGCTTAAAATCTAGCGGGGAAAGACAGATGCTAAACAAAAGATATGAATAATCATTTAACTGCAGCTGTGAGCTAAGTGTTTAGTAGATATCTCCATTCAGATTTCCCCTAGTTCATTGTGTCAAAAACTGAACTCTTAATCACTCTTGTCCAAATCATTTCATCCTCATATAGTTTCTAATCTGGTAATGTCCACTTCAGTCATCCAAGCCTTGATATTTACCTCTCTTCTTTATGTTTCTCATTCTATCAGTGTCTCATTTCTGCCTCCATCATGTCATGTAACTGATCCTTCCTCTCAGTCCCCCTTGCTGTTATCTTAGGGCAGGTCCTCACATCTCATGCCTAGATTCCTGCAGTTACCTACACCTGGTTTCTATCCCTAATTCTAGATTGGTTCCCTTCCAATCCAGTCTCCATAATATCATTGGAATGATTATCCCAGACTGCAAGTATTTAATGGATCTTCAAATCTTATAAGATAAAATCCAAGCTCTTTTTTTAAAAAAAAGATTTTATTTGTTTATTTGACAGAGAGAGAGCACAAGCAAGGGGAGTTTCAGGCAGAGGGAGAAGCAGGCTCTCTGCAGAGCAGGGAGCCTGATGTGGGGCTCGATCCCAGGACCCTGGGATCATGACCTGAGCCAAAGGCAGACACTTAACCGACTGAGCCACCCAGGCGCCCCAAATCCAAGCTCTTTACATGTCCCTCCAGGATCTGCCAATTTTTGTAACCTTACCTTTAATACGAAAACCACTCTCTTCTTATGCCAATTGTTTTGGTTATGTTGTTTGGTTATGTATTGCTATGTAACAAAACATCTCAAAACTTAGTGGCATAAAACAACTGCTTATGATCTAGGAATCCCAGAATATAATTTCTACAGCATTTTATTGATCAGGCAACTCACTAAGGTCAGTCCACGGTAGAGGAATTAGATCCCACCTCTCACTAGGAGGAGTGGCAAAGAATTTGTGGATGTCTCTAACCTGCCATACCAAGGGTACCACATCTAGTGAATCATTGGTCTATTTTTTTTTCTTTTTTCTCTTTTTTTTTTAAGATCTATTTTTTTTCCTTCTCTCTCTCTCTCTCTTTTTTAAAGGTCTATTTTTTCTAATACCATTCCATTTGCATCTTCCCCAGTTTCTCAGCTTTGGCAGATTTATGCTCTTCCAGACTTAACTTCAGTGTCACAAAGCCTTTCTTGAGTGACGAGACAACTGCATGATGTTTTTTCAATGACTTAGCATTTACTGAGTACAAGGCAACATGCTCCCCAAAAGAAACCAAGCCCTGGCCTCTGGGCTAGGAACCATCGAGGTGGAGTTGATCCTTCTCCCTTTTCTGCCACGACTGTATATTGTATTTATGCCTCTATCACATTTGTCTTGTGGTTATAAATATGATTGCTGTGCTACTAAAGTGACCTCCTCAAATTCTCTGATTTCATCTAAATTCTCTCAGTTGGCAGGTAACTGAAATCATTGTACAAAAAAAAAAGAAAAAAGAAGCATGGGAGGAGGGCAATATATATTATCTCAGGATTATGAAATTGATTTGTTAAAAGGGAGGGATGGTGCTGGTATCTGGCATGACTGGATCCAGGCAGAAAATAATACCAAGTGGTCTTACTCTTACTTCCCATACTCTCTCCCTGTCCTCCTTCCTCTCCTTCCTCTTCTCGTTTCTTCTCTTCCATTACCCCTCAGTCTGCTTCAGGCTGTGTAGTGGCTTCCTTCACTCCTACTGCAGACACGGTTCTTTCACACGATGGATTGTTTGGCTATGATGGTACTAGGTTTTCAGGATGGTGTCCCCACAGGCAAATGGCAGTCTTTGCTATTAGTCCCAGATGAAAATTCCTGAAAGGAGAGTCACTAAGGCTGGGGGAATGGAGCATTGCAGTTGGCCAATGCTGTCATGCTGGGGAAGGGCTGGTCTCTTATCAGAAAGGTGGTGGAGAATTGTCTCAGGTCAAAAACCACTGGCTACATAGCATTCATCTCTGTTTCCCCACACCTCTGCAGAGTCATTGACACATAGCAGGAGCTTCCTAAATCTTTATTGCAGGAAATGAATGAATGAAGGAGTTGATGAATGAATGAATGAATCCTTGACTTGAAATGTTTTCCTCTCTGCACACAAGTCCTGATTCTATGAAACGCTCTCAGACATTTCTCACTGACTACGGAAGTAGTCAGGAATTTTGCTATTTAACCACGTTATGGCCACTCTGTGTGAACCTGCCTTATAGTTACTGACACATGAAAGAACATGACTAAAATTCCAAATCCCTAGGCTTTATTTGGTTTCACCTTTAGTCTGGGTTTGTTTTTGTTTGTTTGTTTTTCTCCACATAGACTGCTCGCTTATTAGCACTGGTGCTGCAATACAACAGTTTCCAGTGAAGATGCTGAGCTGTGTGGAGGGGGCAGAACAAGGTGAGGCTCAGATCGGTGAGTGGCAGGCTCCTATTTCTTCCACTCGTTCTTGTCATGGTCCCACTTGGCTGAGAAGCCCTGAATCGGGTTGACCTTCACGTTGACTATCCTCTTGGTGTGCTTGGCCACCCACCCTCTTCAAAGGTGTGCGGGACAGGGCTGTACACGGAGTGCTTCTCCCAATTCAGAATGAGAGCGGTGAAGCCGATGAAGAACATGGCAGTGCCCACAACCATCTTCCACTCATTCGTGTTCCTGTTCCTTTCAGCAAAGCTCTCATTGAACTGGATGCGGTACAATTCAACTTTCTCCTCAATGGAGAGGCTGCTCCAGGGAGCCTTCTTCTCTTTCAAGGCCTTCTGGGTGGCAGAGAGGTTCTTGGCGGGGACCACATCGGGCAGGGGATAGTCACCCTGGTCGTCGTCACTCGGGAGAGCATAGTCTTCACTCTTCATGACACTTCCATGCGCTTGAACACACACTGAGATGGAAACTGCTCGCTTGCCAATTAGGCTAAACACTGGTAGCCACCATTCCGCCGCAACTGCCCTCTGTGCCCTCTGTGCCCTAGTCTGGTTTTCTTAGATCAGGAAAGATTTGGAAAGTGTGGAATGTCCCTGTGGAAGATCCTTCAGGAAATCAGAGAGCTTCCGTGTGAGTCAGTGCCGGGTTTGGGGCTAAAATGCAGCTGTGAGGGTCAGCCGTGTCTCATTACCAGCAACAGGAGCTCGCCTGGAAAGCCGCCGCAGGTTCTGGAGACCTCAGCGCAGGCAGCAGTCAATCCACATTGGTAACAAGAAGTCACCAAAGGTTGGTGACTGAGCAGCAAGCTTTTGAAAATTCTTTCTGGATCTTTCATTCACATTCACTGTGGTCAGAGAGATGAGAGAATGTGGAAGACTCTTTGTGACTTCATTCTCACCAGAGGTCTTTGGCCACTAGTAAGAAGAAATGGTCAGAATCTTATGGGGAAGAGAAAGAAAGGCTAAATGATTTTTGCAGCTCTCATACCTTCCCAGAGTAAGTCTAAGCCCATCTGCCAAGGCCTGGTTCATTCTCTTTTAGGACATGTTGCCTGCACTCAGTAAGTGCTAAGTCATAGGAAAAACAACATGTAATCCCCTCAACATGTAACAGTCAAAGAAACACTGGGCCACTGGTATTGCCATTGGGCTCTCACCTCAAGAGCCCAGATTCCCTCATTCATCAAGACACTAGGATGGTGATAAATAAGCCAAGTCTTTGCATTAATGGTCTTTTTTTTCTGATGGAGGACACAATCAAAACTAGAAACAAATATGTGGAAATAAATATACATGTGAGATTGTTTCAGTTTATGATAAATGTTATAAATGTCTGATTTGTAATGTGTTGAATAGACTAGGATTTAGGGCAGACTTTAGGGTTGATAGCTAGAGAAAGTTCTCTGAAGAAATAACTTTTGAGCAGATACCTGAATGAGAAGAAGGAGTCAATTATGTGAGGATCCACTGAAGAAGGAAGAACAAATGTCAGAGAGAGTGAACTTGATGTGTTCAAGAGACATGAAGAAGGTCCTTATGGCTGGAGTGTACTGAGCTAGGGGAAGAAAGTAGGTAGGACCAGACCATGAGGGACCTTGTGGGCCAGGCAGGAACTTTGTATTTTATCTTAATTGCAGTGGAGGATTTTAAACAGGCAAATTACATAATAATTATTATTATTTTAAGATTTTATTTATTTATTTGACAGAGAGAGAGATAGCGAGAGTAGGAACACAAGCAGGGGGAGTGGGAGAGGGAGAAGCAGGCTTCCCACCGAGCAGGGAGCCCAATGTGGGGCTTGATCCCAGGACCCTGGGATCATGACCTGAGCCGAAGGCAGACGCTCAATGACTGAGCCACCCAGGCGCCCCAAATTACATAATTAGAATTCATGCCCTTTATCTGTATTGTCCAGTATGGTAGCCACTAGCCTTATGTGGCTATTCAAAGTTAAATCAATTAAAATTAACTAAAATTTAGTTACCAAGTTACAGCAGACACATTTCAAATAACTACATGTGGTTAGTGGCAGCCATATTGGAAATGTAGGCATAGAATATTTCCACTGGAAGTGTAGGCACAGAACGTTTCCATCATTGCAAAAAGTTCTGTTCTAGAGAGAGCAGAAGACGTTAGAGGCTACCACTAGTTCAAGGTAAAGACATTGATATCTTAGACTAGGGGCTGTAATAGCAGAGATGGCGAGGAGTGTTGTACTTGGGGTAGAGTTGGAAGGTAAAGTTCACAGGACTTCCTGATGAATTGTTTATGAGAGAATGAAAGGAAGAGATGAATTAGCTATATTTGCTGGTCTACTTTGTCAGAGGTAGAAGGATTAGAAATATTTACATGCAGAAGAAATAGATCTCTGTTGGCTCAATGGAATAGAACTCATCCTTCACCTAGAGGAGAGCAAAAATCTTTAAAAATCACGGAGATATATACATGACCAAAAATATGCTTGCAGGAATTTGTGGGGAACTAGTGGACATTGGAACAGGTCAGTGGGGTCTATCACTAAAGTGGTAGAGCTCATTTTCAGGGAATTTTGATCACTGCTGATGGATACTCTGCAAATCTCATTTCTGATTTCAAAGAGATCATCTTTTTCACATCTTCTCCAAAAAAACCAGTTTCTTTGCCATTAAAAAAAATAATAATAACTTACTTTTCTCTAAAGTTCAACCTGATGCTGCAGGTACTAAAGGTCATTAACAAGAAATACTTGGGGGGCACCTGGGTGGCTCAGTCAGTTAAGTGTCTGCCTTCAGCTCGGGTCATGATCCCAGGGTCCTGGTATTGAGCCCTGTGTCGGGGTCCCTGCTCTGCCTCTCCCTCTGCCCCCACCCCTCCCTGGCTTTTGCTCTCTCTCAAATGAATAAATTAAATCTTAAAAAAAAAAAAAGAAAGAAATACTTGAGCACTGGGAGCTTGATTATCCATTTTGCTGAGAAATTAGTAATTTAAAAACTGTAAGAGCAAATATTCCACTGTGGTTCCTATTCCTATTCATGAAAGGATTTATTTGTGGAGAACAGGCCTTCACTGGAGAAGGATTTACAAGGTCAAGTCTTAAATGCTCAGCTGATTCCTTAAGGACTCTGTGATATCAGATAAACTATCTACCACCTCTGAGCCTTCATTTCCTCACCTATGAAATGAGATTAGAAATCTCTGCTGCCTTTTATAAATATTATGAGCTTTAAATTAGATGAAGAAGTGATAACACCACTTGACATTTATTAAGTACTTATTATGTGCCAGGCACTGTGTTAAGCAGTGTGATGAAGCTAAGACAGACACTGTGTTAAACTTAGGAACTTAAAACAACAACCATTTTATTTACTCATGATTCTGTGAGTCAGCAATTTGGGCTGGACTCAGTTGAATGGTTTTTCTGCTTTCTTGCCTGTGGTTATGCATATGGCTGCAAATTATCTGGCAGATCTGATAGCCTAACTTGTTGTCCCTTCTCCTACGTCTGGCAATGAGTGGTCACTGTTAGCTGCTTGGTCTAAGGGCCCTCCACTGGGACATCTTGTCTCTCCTTCACTGACCTCTTATCCTCCAGTAGCCAGGCCAGACTTCTTCACATGGAGGTTTCAGGACAGAATTCCAAGAAGTAAGAGCAGAAGCTGCAAGGCTCATTGAATTCTAGGCTTAGAAATCCCACATATCACTTCCATGACATTCTATCGATCAAAGCAATTTACAGGTAAAACCCAGATCCAAGGGTAGGGTGATTAACTGTATGCTTTTATGGGGGGAGAGGAAAAATCACAGTGTAAATGGGCAGGCATACAAGGATAGGAGGAGTTATATTAGTCATCTCTGTGAACGATTTACTGTGTTTGTCAACATACAACCTCATCTAACCTGCACAGCAATATTGTTTTCCTCATTGGACAGATGAGGAAATAGGCACAATGAGGTTGAATAACTTGCTCAAAGTCACATCGTCAGTGAGTGCCTAAGCTGGGATAGGAACCCAGGCAGCCTGATTCTGGAGGCTATGCTCTTTTATTAAGTTCTTACAATGGTAATCACATTATGATACAGATTACTTATGTTTGCCTATGTCCAGTTCTTTCCTTCTGGGGCACATGATAGACTACACTTCCCACCCCTTATAGTTTAAGTGGGGTCATGTGACTGGTTCTTGGCCAATGGAGGCATTTAATAGCAGATGTAAATTCTTCATTCTCCTTTATGCCTTACCTCTAATGACCCTAGAAACCAAGGGTTGAAGTAGTGGAGCTATAAGCTAGAAGTAGATCCAATTGCTGAGTTAGGATTCAAAAGGAAGCTGCCAGATCTGCAGCAGAAAGGAAAATTGCATGTGTTAAGCCACTGAGTTTTTGAGATTTATTATTGTAGTGAAGCCAGTTCTCTCCTGATTAATACAAGCCTCACTGTATTTTTCTACTTGTAAAGTAAAGCCATAATCTTAAAAAATTTTAATTAAATGGGGCACAGGTCATGATCCCAGGGTCCTGGGATCGAGTCCCGCATCGGGCTTCCTGCTCCTTGGGAGACTGCTTCTCCCTCTGTTTCTGTCTCTCATGAATAAATAAATAAAATCTTAAAAAAAAAAAAAAGAGTATGGGTTCTACATCTTGAGTGCTTGAGTTTAAATCCTCACCCTATCACTGACTTTGAGAAAGTTACTTAATCTTTCTGTGCCTCAATATCTTCAACTGTAAAACAGGGGGGTAATAATAGTACTTACTATACAGTGATGTATAGATGTGCAAAGAAAATGTAGCTTTTTTACTTCCTGTAGGAGATCTTTCTCATAACCCACTGCTAGATAGCAGAGGGCTGCTTTGGGGGGTGAAAGAGACCATGTTACCTTCTTCTGGTTTTAAAAGACTTCCAAGGAAGTATTTAGCCAGTCAAAAATCTGTCTTCATCATGGAGCTATTGCCCCCTTCCCTTATCATATTTTCCCCAAAGATGGTATAAAGAAAACCTGTCTTTGTCCTATGCTTGTCTTTTCCTCTCAGGGCGCTGTCTCACTCACAACACCTCTGACACAGCTGTGTGGGAGTTTTCCTTCACCAAGCAGTTCTCCGCAACACCACCTGGATGTCCTTTAATTTAACTAGTTCGGGCACTATCCACCTGGAGGTAGCATCAGATCTTACAGGTTAAGGGCTCAACCCCGCAACTGTCCTGACCCTACCTCACAGGCCACTTGCAAGCTCAGGTTGTCACCGGTACTTGACCCATCCGCTCTAAATCAGAAGTTCTCACAACCCCTTCCTTGGGTTCAACTAATTTGCTAGAGTGGCTCACAAAACTCAGGAAAACACTTTATGTACTGGTTAACAGTTTATTATAAAAGGATATGATAAAGGATGCAGATGGACATCCAGATGGAGAGGGACATGTAGGGCAAGGCATGTGGGAAGGAGCCGTGGCGTTTCTGTGCCCTCTCTGGCCAGCCATTCCTCCAGCACCTGCATGCACTTATCAGCTTGGAAGCTCTTCACACCCCATGCTTTGGGGATTTTTATGGAGGCTTCCTCAGGTAGGCATGATTGATCATTAACTCCATTTTCAGACCTTTTCCCCTCCCTGGAGAAAGGAGGGTGGGAATGAAAATTCCAAGCTTCTTATCATGGCTTGGTCTTTCTGGTGACAAGCAACTCATTCAAGAGCCCATCAAGAGTCACCTCAGAACAAAAGACATTCACCCATTAAATTCCAAGGGATTTACCAGCCCTGTGTTAGGTATGGGGTCAAAGACCAAACATTAGAACAAAAGATACTCCTAGTGTTCCTTTTTTTAAAGATTTTATTTATTTATTTGAGAGAGAGTGAGAGAGCACCAGCAGAGGGAAGGGGCAGAAGGAGAAGCAGGCTCCCTGCTGAGCAGGGAGCCCGATGTGGGACTCGATCTCAGGACCCTGGGATCATGACCCGAGCCGAAGGCAGATACTAAACCAACTAAGCCAACAGTGTCCCATCTTTCTGTATTCTTTGCACACCAGGCACACACTGTAGGGAACAAGGAGCACTGTCTTTTCTTCTACTTTCATTCAGCCCATCCATCACAACCCCTTGCCAGAGGTAGGCAGAGTGCTTTGCATGGAGGTCTCATTCCAAGATTCCAAATGGGGAGTGTGTCAAAAACTCCTTTGATTCTGGCTTTTTATTCAAACCTATGTAATAATCCTTTGCTCCCAGACCAGTCAGTTCACATGGCAAATAGCTTACTTCCCCTCCCCACCCTTACCCATGATTTCTAGGTACTGATCAGGACAGGCTTTCTCCTTCATCATCTTTCCTACGGGGACTGCATTTATGCCGCTCAACCTCCTTGCTCAACTTGAATGACAGAAAGGTAAAATCTTTAGGTGATAAAGACACTACATGGCTCTTGATATGAGTTATAAGTCAACTAGGAGCTAGAGTTAACTGCAAATAGAAATGCATTTATTTATTAATCTCCAATACTCTACCATTAGAGTGTTGTCATCATCGCATCATCATCATATAGGAAGTGCTTATTTCTCCTTCAATGCCCTTCCACTCTTCTCATGGATTTACACTGCCCACCCAATTTTGGAATTTGTAGTGGTTTTGCCTGTTAAGACAGCCGGAAGGCAGTCCGCCTGCTGTTTGCCTCAAATTCAGGAAATGGCCATCGTACCACATGGGCTCTTTAACACCCACCCACATGGCCCAAGACACAAGCAGCAGATCCTCCAGCCATTGGAAGCCAGGCACCACTGGGGGGCCTGCTGTGCTTGGGGAGGACAGATTTAAACCATCTTCTTATTTACATTTATATCCCACAGATATAAATTAATTGTTGGTCTTTTTGTTTTCTATAAACCAACTCGGGTTGTATACATAGCCTACAAATGACCAAGAAATGTTTACATCGGGGACGCCTGGGTGGCTCAGTCGGTTAAGCGTCTGCCTTCGGCTCAGGTCATGATCCCAGGGTCCTGGGTTCGAGCCCCGCATCGGGCTCCCTGCTCAGCGGGGAGCCTGCTTCTCCCTCCCCCACTCCCCCTGCTTGTGTTCCCTCTCTCACCGTGTCTCTCTCTGTCAAATAAATAAATAAAATCTTTAAAAAAAAAATATTTACATCAGTGGCAGCTCAACCAGCGGTGCTCATCTCATACAGACTGAATAAAACCCTGTCTCTGTGTGAGGCCAGGGGCTATCACTAGAACCTCTCCCACTAAGTGTCAAAGCCCCACATACCACACTTTGGCAATTATTTCTCTGAGTGAAGACATGGTTTTTGCATCTCTAGATAAATGGATTTGCCAGACCATATAAGAACCTGAGGGTTCTGGATAAATCTTACTTTTAACAAGCCCTCCAGGTAATTAATGGGATTAAATTGAATTACAGTTCTTTCTTGGTGACTGCATATTATTTAAAAACAAAAACTAAACCTGTTATTCATTTGCTTCCTCTTTGAGGTTAAATTATCCCAAGTGAATCCAGTTAAGGAGACCTCATGTGTATCTCTTTAAGCTGTGGCCAGAAAAAGCCAACAAGAGTCTATGGCAATAGACTGAAGTTTTGCCAAAATAAAAAATTAAGACCTGTGCCTTGGGGCAGAGTTACAGAACTACAACATGACTCTTGGTTTTCATGTAAGACAAGAAGGCCATCCTGGTCATTGATGTATGCCTGCCCTCACTCGTTAGTCAAGCACACAGGTGGGACTGCGTGGGAGTCAAAATCTGGATGTTGCCCCTCCTCCTCACCCTCCTAGCCCTGGTGAGATATATGCAGCTGGTGTGATCCCCATTGCTGGGCTTCCTGAACCTTCTCCCAGAGACTTGCAGAAAGCAGCCTTCAGGTGCAATTTCCCAGATGGGATTTATCTAATTTCTTTTGAGTTGGTGAGGACTGCCCTGAGAACTAGAGTTAGATTACTTCTAACCTTGGGAGAGTCATTTCCACACTGTCGCAGTTGGTACTGAACCAGTAGCGACTTTCAGTGGAGACTGTGAATGGCCATGCTCTACACAAGTGCCTGGTGAGTGCCCACACTCCTCTCCTACCCCCAAGTTTTTCTCTCTCCGCGTTTAAAGTCAGTTATTCTTTCTCTCAAATGCTCTTTGTTCAGTGGTTTTTGGTTAATGTGCTATGAGAGATTAAAGTGGTGACTGGAAAAAATATGTCAAGCTGCAGTTCCAATAACCAAGTATCATTTTGGGCAGCTAAGAGTGCCTATTGCCTGCAGTTTCTTTAAAGTGGGGTTTTTTAGGGGCGTCTGGGCGGCTCAGTCGGTTGAGCGTCTGCCTTCACTCAGCTCATGATCCCAGGATCCTGGGATCAAGTCCCCAATTGGGCTCCCTGCTCGGCAGGAAGCTTGCTTCTCCCTGTCCCTCTGCCTGCCACTCCCCCTGCTTGTGGTCTCTCATTCCCTCTCTCAAATGGATAAATAAAATCTTTTTTTTTTTAAAAAAAAGACTATTTATTTATTTATTTGACAGAGACAGGTAGCGAGAGCAGGAACACAAGCAGCGGGAGTGGGAGAGGGAGAAGCAGGCTTCCCGCCGAGCAGGGAGCCCAACGGGAAGCTCGATCCCAGGACCCTGGGATCATGACCTGAGCCGAAGGCAGACGCTTAATGACTGAGCCACTGAGGCGCCCTAGATAAATAAAATCTTTTTTTAAGTAAGGTTTTCTAGTCTCATAATACTGAGCCAAGTCTCGGGGTCATCAGAAAAGGGGCGTGCATATGCGTGACCATGTCCTGCGTGTGCACACGGGCTGGGGTTGCAGCGGCTGTAGGCTGGTGCAGGCCAGAGGAAGAAGGAAGGACTAGCACAGATCCTAGAAATGATAGGTGCTGTAAAGTGCAAAGAACCATCTCATTTAGGATCTTCCCACCTCCTCAACTTTGTCATCTTCCATTTTAGTTCTTTATGTGATCTTCGAGGACTTAATGTAATTTTCTGTTACATAAATTATATTTAATAGTTTAATTAGAGGTATTGTATTTATTTGTCTGCCCTCTCTGTTCCACCTGTGAAAATGTATGTTCCCAGAGGGCAAGAACCTTTATTCATCACCGAATTTCTAATGCCTGATAGGTACTTGGTAAAAATTTGTTGAATGAATGAAGGGTTGAATGCACTAAGCACTTCACATATATTACCTTCAATACTCTTGTAGAATAATTATAGAAATAGTCTTTTTCTAACTTTTTTTTTTTTGCTGTTATATATACTTAACAACAAGAGCCTGTGGGTGAATTGTAGAAATCCAAGTTTAGAGTATGGCATTTGGAATATAAACATCATATAACCTGCTAAAGTGCTTTTATGAAGACTACACACATTTCTCTGATAGACTGTTTTTAATTCCTTGCTTGTTTATCAAGTTTGCATGCAATCTATTTTAGGGCTGCTAGTCTCTGCAGTCTGACCACAACTGTTTAAATGTGTCCGTCCTTTCAGTCTTCATTGTCCTAAGTCTAGCCCAGAGCTGCACCTCATTCTTGGCAGAATTCCAGAGTTAAAGATTGTTCCAGAGTCCTCATCTAGGGCCACATAGCCCCACTCAGCCTGTTACTGCTTCCTAAGTAAAGCACCCTGTAGATTTATCGCTTGGATACTTGTCCTAAAGAAAGATTCAGACCTTGGAACAGGGACGGTAGATGCATCAAGTGTCAGAAAAGCATGGGATATTTTTGAATGGTATTGGTTCATAAGTTTTAACCCCTCTTCTTTGTGACTCTGTAAAACCTTTCAAATGAAATCTCTAGGTTTTGCCTTCTCTGACTCTTCTGTTCCTTACAGTTTTGTCTTTTACAAGGTATACCTGTTTTTAGTGGAGTATAAAATGACAGATCTGCATCTTTGTTTTAATGCCCTGTGAAACCAGAGTCTACTGGTAAGATAGCATGCCCATGCAAGATTACATTTTTCTCTGTAAGTTACAGTGTCTAAAACAGGGAAAAGAATTATAAATAGTATACATTAATAGTGCTAACTTTCAAAAGATTTAGAAATAGAAAAATTACATACTTGCGAGCTTTCATTTTTGTCTCCTTTCTTAAGTCTTAATTATTCCTTTTGAAATTCAGATTTTAATTTAGATGATGTCCATTAAAGTAACATGTACCTATTATATTAGAAAAAGAGAAATAAGAAGATAGTACCAAAGACAGGATCTCTTGCATGTTAAGTGAAACATTGATACATGTGCACCCGCACTTGGCTGGTGGAGTGACTTGAAATAATTCTTTTGAGAATGAATTTTACATAATACACAGCAAGAGCTGTTCATAGATTTTTGACCTAATAATTCCACTTTCCATTGGGAAAAAATTAAAATGTCTAGAGACTAGATATGTAATTTACATGATATTCATAATTTACATTATCTATTGGAAGGAATAGATAGAATTATATTTCTGTTTACAGTTACATTATATTACACATATAACTATTAAATTATATTTATGAAGACCAGGCATGGAGAAAAGCTTTTGTTTTTTAATATAAGTGACAAAGCAGACAGTTATATCACTGGGATTCCACATGTGGAAAAATAGAAATACATCAGATGCAGCTCTTTATTCCTCAGTAGGGCTGTGGCCGGAGCGGCTATGGTGCTAGTCTCTCTGAGCCATCCAGCTCCATCCCTGTCGCTGAGGGGACACCCGCCCTCGGCACCGCCGTGACTAAGCAGATGACACTTTGTGGTACCCTCAAAGGCCACAAAGGCTGGTTGACGCAGATTCCCGCCACTCCCCAGTTCCTGGACATGATACTGTCTGCCTCTTGAGAGAAGACCATCACCATGTAGAAGCTGACCAGGGAGGAGACTGACTAGGGCATCCCCAGCGTGTTCCTCAGGGTCATCTCCTCAGATGGCCAGACTCCTGAGGTGGAGCCCTCCGGCTTTGGGATCTCTCAACGGATACCCCACACACAGATTTGTAGGCCATACCAAGGGTGTGCTGAGTGAGGCCTTCTCCTCTGACAATGTCGCAAATTGTCTCTGGCTCCATACATAAAACCATTGAGTAGTAGAATACTCTGGGTGTATGCAAATATACTGTCCAGGATGGGAGCCATTCGGAGTGGGTGTCTTGTGTCTGCTTCTCATCCAATAGCAGTGATCCCATCATTGTCTCCTGTGGCTGGGACGAGCTGGTCAGTGTATGGAACGAGGCAAACTACAAGCTGAAGACCAATCACATCAGCCACACAGGGTACTCGCACGCTGTGAGTCTGTCTCCAGATGGCTCCCTCTGTGTCTCTGGAGGCGAGGAGGGCCAGGCCATGCTGTGGGACCTCCACAAAGGCAAGCATCTTTATACTCTAGATGGTGGGGACATCATCAGTGCCCTGGGCTTCAGTCCTAACCGTTACAGGCTCTGTGCTGCCACGGGCCCCAGCATCAAGATCTGGGACTTAGAAGGCAAGATCATTGTAGACGAACTGAAGCAGGAAGTTATCAGTACGAGCAGCGAGGCGGAGCCACCCCAGTGAACCTCTCTGGCCCGGTCTGCTGATGGCTAGACTGTTTGCCAGCTACAGGGGTCTTGTGTAGCAGGTGACCATCGGCACCTGCCAGAAATCTATGACAGAGCTTTAGAAATAAAAAAATTGGTTTTCTGACTTTTAAAATTAAAAAAAAAATACATTAGGTGTAAACTGGAAGGAAATACTTATTTTAGAAAGGTAGAATTAGGGGCGCTTGGGTGGTTCAGTTAGTTAAACGTCTGCCTTCAGCTCAGGTCATGATCTCAGGGTCCTGGGATCGAACCCCGTGTAGGGCTCTGTGCTGAGTGGGGAGTCTATGTCTCCCTCTCTCTGTCCCTCCACCCTCCCCCACTGCTTGTGCTTGTGTTCCCTTGCGTGCTCTCTCAAATGAATAAAAAATCTTTTTTTAAAAAAAGGAAAGGTGGAATTAAATATGGTCTCAAGTTTTTTTTCCCCCTTGTAATCAAATGTAAAAAAAAAAAAAAATCTAAAAAGATCCTAGAAGGTCATGTAATTTCTGGGAAATGACTACACAAACTACATTGAAATAAGGTCGGCAAAAACCTTAGCTCAAACCTGAAATGCAATAAACAAATGCCCATTGGTTACCCATAGTATTCCACTGCTCAACTTCACTTACTCTACCAATGCAAATATTTACAACCCAGCTCTGGGGACCCTCACGGTGTATCTCCACTGTTTTCAAAAGCTGTTGAGAAATATTTGGAATTCTATATAGTACTGTTCAAGGGGTATCCAACAACACAGGAGGAAAATAAGGGCCCAGATCACGTAATTAGGAAGGAATGCTGTACCTAGAAGTATAGCATTCCCCCTTCATAGGCCAGCTCCAGGGAGAGAAGCTGATCTGGGGGACTGGCCAGTCTTATTTCAGAGCTGCCCTTGGAAGACAAGGCCCTGAGGAGAGAGGTCACTACTCTGGAAACCAGGTGGATGCCTGCTGAGTGGTCAGGGAGAGACAAGCCAGGAAGTGAACCAGTGGGTCTGAGAATGAAGCTCTTCTAGGGCTATTGTTTGGAGGGGACAAAAAAACCACAATTCAGAGTATATTAAGCATATCAAGACTGTATTGGCTAGTGTAACTAGAAAGTCCATAATTTCTAGGAGTTCAAATGACTTCAGCAGGATTTTTTTCCTCCTTTTCTTTCTCTTTCTCTGTGTCTGTTTCCTTATACATTTTTCAGATCAGCTTCTCTTTGTCTGTTGGCCTCTTTTACTTTGGTTGGCTTTCCTCCAGGGGGTAGACTTTGTTGCGGGCTGTCTCAGGTCTCTGTCCTCCATCTTAGAGACCCCCCAAATAAGAACTCCAGGGGTCTCCTTTCCTATTGTATTACATGTACAAATGGTGGTTGGGTTTCCAACACGTGGTGGCTGTGAATTAGACTTAACAAGGGAACGTCCCTTGCTCAGGATGCTGTGCCTATGGTGCTGAGTACCTATTGTGGTTGGTGAGATCAGGGCAATCTTTCTCTCTGATTAAAAATACATTAAAAAAAACCACTGACGTTAAGAGTCTCTCATATCATTAGTGAAAAATTACCCTGAAAGTAATAGAGGATTGCAAAAACTCCCATTAGAAGTAGTTGTCTTTTTAAAAAGCCCTGCTTGCTAACCATGGCTCTCTCTAATACAGAATTTCAGGCAGTAAAACAGAGTTAACTGAATAAACTTGAGATATGGTTGGGAAAACAAGCTATTCTTTTTTTTCTATTTTTTATTTCTTATTATTATGATATTGTAATCACCATACATTACATCATTAGTTTTTGATGTAGTGTTCCATGATTCATTGTTTGCGTATAACACCCAGTGCTCCATGCAGAACGTGCCCTCTTTAATACCATCACCAGGGTAACCCATCACCCCCACACCCCTCCCCTCTAGAACCCTCAGTTTGTTTCTAAGAGTCCATAGTCTCTCATGGTTCGTCTCCCCCTCCGATTTCCCCCACTTCATTCTTCCCTTCCTGCTATCTTCTTCTTTTTTTTTTTTTTAACATATAATGTATTATTTGTTTCAGAGGTACAAGTCTATGATTCAACAGTCTTGCACAATTCACAGCGCTCACCATAGCACATACCCTCCCCAATGTCTATCACCGAGCCACCCCATCCCTCCCACCCCCCACCACTCCAGCAACCCTCAGTTTGTTTCCTGAGATTAAGAATTCCTCATATCAGTGAGGTCATATGATACATGGCTTTCTCTGATTGACTTATTTCGCTCAGCATAATATCCTCCAGTTCCATCCACATCATTGCAAATAGCAAGATCTCATTCCTTTTGATGGCTGCATAATATTCCATTGTATGTATATACCACATCTTCTTTATCCATTCATCTGTTGATGGACATCTTGGCTCTTTCCATAGTTTGGCTATTGTGGACATTGCTGCTATAAACATTGGGGTGCACGTACCCCTTCGGGTCCCTACATTTGTATCTTTGGGGTAAATACCCAGTAGTGCAATTGCTGGATCATATGGTAGCTCTATTTTCAACTTTTTGAGGAACCTCCATACTGTTTTCCAGAGTGGCTGCACCAGCTTGCATTCCCATCAACAGTGTAGGAGGGTTCCCCTTTCTCCGCATCCCCGCCAACACCTGTCGTTTCCTGACTTGTTAATTTTAGCCATTCTGACTGGTGTGAGGTGGTATCTCATTGAGGTTTTGATTTGGATTTCCCTGATGCCAAGCGATGAAAACAAGCTAACCTTGTCTCAGTTTTTCCCTTTTATTTTGAACCCCTGATTCTATAAAATCTTCATTCCCCCCTCTTCCTGCACCTAGCGGTGCCCATGCTAACAGCAGCTTCCTGGGTTGGGGCTGGGGTAGGGCAGTAATGTGTGTCTGGGTCATTTGTAAGTTGAGTGTTCATAAGGTGGGGACTGTCTGTCCTGCATTAGTCGTTCGGATCTCAGCTTTTAAGTAGGTTAGTTGTCTCCTCTCTAATGAGGAAGTACTTGTTCTCTTAACATTCTGGCAACATTCCGTTTGCTCATTTTCTGCTGTCCAAGTCCTACCGATGAATATGCCTATCTTTTGATCCTCAGGTGGTGTACGCAGCAGAAGGAAAACTTGCAGATGGAAAGGAAGAACAGGTGGAAGTGACAAGAGCAGAAGAGAGCCAGACGAAAGCAGCCAAGGTCTGTTAAGACTGTTCATAGTTCTAGGGGAGGGGGGTGGGAGGATGGGTTAGCCTGGTGGTGGGTACTGAGGAGGGCACATTCTGCATGGAGCACTGGGTGTTATGCAGAAACAATGAATCATGGAACACTTCATCTAAAACTAATGTAATGTATGGGGATTAACATAAGAATTAAAAAAAAAAAGACTGTTCATAGTTCTAAAGTGTTTCAATAATGCAGAGTACACTCATGGCAATGAGCATTACCCACCCCTCAATCAGGTTCTGTAGGAAAGAACAATGAATGATGGTCCTCTATTCTCAGAGTTCTTCCCAGCAGACTGTTAGAGGGGACTTGACATCCTCATTAGCTAGTATTCCTTGGGGTTAAGACATGGAGGATTTTTTTTTTTTTTGAAAAGGCAAAAGTCCAAGTGTAGAGGCCACATCTTACTCACTTTTGTACATTTCTGCGCTAGCTCCAGTGCCCAATAAATATTGAGTAAATGACATGGCCAACATTATCAGCTAAGAATAGTTCATATTCAGTATTTTTAGCTGATTAATTCTAGTCATTCATTTAATCATTCATTCAGCACACATTCTTTAATGATGAAGATTATAAAAATAACTTATTGTGCATGTACCATAAGTTAGGCAATGAGCTAAGTGTTTTATGTCCATTATCTCAATCCTCACAACTCTACGAGATAGTTGCTGTTAGTATTACCATTTTATAGGTAAAGAAGCCTGAACTTGAAGAGGTTAGGTTAGTTTCTCCATGCAAATGGCTGATAAATGGCAGAGGCAGTACTTGTCTCTAAGACATTCTGATGCTTAAAGTCTGTGCTTTAAACCCCAGTGCTATTGAGTATTAGGAGATAATCCTTCATGGGTGTCTTGCATTTTTTTCATGTATTAAAGAAACTGGGATGTTTGTTCTGTAAAAATTTCCAGAGTCTGGATTTTTCTGATTGCGTCCTTAAAGTATTTAATGTTTTCACCTTTCCTCTGTATTTTCTGTCAACTGGTAGTCAGATATAGAAGCTTGATCAAATTTCAGCTCAACTTTTTTGGGCAAACCTACTAAATAAGTGGTATTGTGTTCTTTCATATGCCAGAAGACCTGTAATGTAATGTCTCTCTTTTCTATAATATTAGCAGCCATTCATATTGAATATCTGGTTCAACTAGTTTTTTGAGGTTGCAGAATAGTGATTTTCTATTATATCAATTATATATGTATATAGTGTATGTGTGCGCATAAGAACCTCTTTACTTATTAGCTAGAATACTTCTGTAAAGAGAAACTTTCCCTTATCCATTATTTGGTTACTTAGCAGTGTACTTTGTTCAGGGATGGCAGGAAGAACGTTTGACTCTTTCCTTTTACTTGTATATTTTCAAAATAATGAGCTAATTCCCATGCATCTTCCTGGTTATCAATTAATTGTTTTTATTATGATTATGAACTCAAAGATTTAAATATATTCAATGGTTTTTAATGTATTGCAGTTCTTCTGGTTGATGATAAAATCATCTCACATTTTATACATCTGAGCCTCTGCAAGTTGGCCCCTGAGTCATTTGACACAACCCCAAATTAAAGAAGTTGGTAACTTCTTTACTATCTTGTATGACACGATGTCCCAGCTCATCTTTTAAAATTTCCTGCCCAAACTTGGAACGGTCATTTCTCCAAAGAATCTTGGTTCTCCTAAGTGGAAAATGCTATCTGGAGATTCCCAGTTTTTATATTGGCAACTAATTAAAAAACAAAAACAAAAAGCATGTCTCTGGACTGGATTCAGCCTGTGGCTAGTCTGTTGACACCTGGCCAGACTTAAGTGATAGTAGTAAGAATTAAGAGAAGAAGATGGATCATAAATATATTTTTTCCATGGTTTTTTTTATTGTAGAAATACACATGACAAAATTTACCATCCTAACCATTTTAATTGTACAGTTCAGTGGCATTAAATACATTCATAATGTTGTACAACCATCACCACCATCCATCTCTATGACTCTTTCATCTTGCAAAACTGAAACTCTATACCCATTAAACAATAACCTCCCTTTTCCCCAACAACCACCATTCTTCATTCTGTCTCTATTATTTTGACTAATCTAGGTACCTCATAGAAGTGGAATCAATCAGTATTTGTCTTTTTGTGATTGTTTTATTTTACTTAGCATAATGTCCTCAAAGTTTATCCATGTTGTAGATATATCAGAAAATTCTTCATTTTTATGGCTAAATAATATTCCATTGTATGAATTATATCACATTTTGCTTATCTGTTTGTCCTTCAGTGGGCACTTGGGTTGCTTCCACATTTTAGCTATTGTGAATTACACTGTTATGAACACAAGTGTACCAGTACATTTTTGAGATACTGCTTTCAATTCTTTTTGGTATGTATTTACAAGTGGAATTGCTGGGTCATATGGTCATTCTATTATTAATTTTTTGAGGCACCTCCATTCTGGTTTCCATAGCATCTGTACCATTTTTTATTCTCATCAAGAATGCAGAATAGTTTCAATTTCTCCACATTCTTACCAACATTTGTTATTTTCTGTTTTTTGTTTTTTGTTTGTTTTTCTTGACAGTAGCCAAAACATAGTAATTGGTATGTGGTGGTATCTCAGAGTTTGTTTGTTTTTTTTAATTTTAACCCAGTATACTTAATATACAGTGTTATATTAGTTTCATGTGTACAATATAGTGATTCAACAATTCTACACATTACTCAGTGCTCATCCCAACACCTGCACTCTTCAATCCCCATCATTTATTTAACCCATCCCCCCACCCACCTCTGCTCTGGTAACTGTCAGTTTGTTCTCTACAGTTAAGAGTCTGGGGGTTTTGTTTGTTTGTTTGTTTAAAGAGAATTTTTTTTTTTAAAGATTTTATTTTATTTAGAGAAAGAGAGATAGCAAACAGGGGGAGGGACAGAAGGAGAGGGAGAGAGAGAATCTCAAGCAGACTCCGTGCTCAGCATGGAGCCCAACTTGGGGCTTGATTTCACAAACCCGAGATCATGAACTGAGCCAAAATCAAGAGTCAGATGCTTAACCAGCTGAGCCATCCAGGCACCCCTGAGTCTATTTTTTGGTTTGTTGTTTTTCTTTGTTCATTTGTTTCTTAAATGCCACATATGAGTGAGATCATATGGTATTTGTCTTTCTCTGATTGACTTGCAAATGACAAGATTTCATTCCTTTTATGGCTGTGTAATATTCCGCCACACACACACACCACTTCTTCTTCTTTTAAGTAAAGTCTACCCCCAACATGTGGCTTGAACTCACGACTGTGAAATCAAGAGTTGCATGCCCTACCAACTGAGCCAGCCAGGTGCCCCATATCACATCTTCTTTATCCATTCATCCATCAGTGGACACTAGGCTCCTTCCATAATTTGGCTATTGTAAATAATGTTGCAATAAACATAGAGGTGCATATATCTTTTTGGATTAGTGTTTTCGTATTCTTTAGATAAGTACCCTTTAGTGGAATTACTTGATCATATGGTAGTTCAATTTTTAATTTTTTGAGGAACCTCCATACTCTTTTCCACAGTGGTTGCACCAGTTTGCATTCCCACCAATAGTGTAAGAAGGTTCCTTTCTTTCCACATTCTTGCCAACGCTTGTTATTTTTTGTGTTGTTGATTTTAACCATTCTGACAGGTGGGAGGTAGTATCTCATTGTGGTTTGTTTTGCATCTCCCTAATGATGAGTGATGTTGAGCATCTTTTCCTGTGTCTCTTGGCCAGCTATATGTCTTTCTTGGAGAAACGTCTGTCCAAGTCTTCTCATTTTTAATAGGATTATTATTTTTGGGGAGGAGGTGTTCAGTTAGAGAAGTCCTTTATATGTTTTGATACTAACCCTTTATCAGATATGTCCTTTGCAGATATCTTCTCCCATTGCATAGGTTGCCTTTTGGTTTTGTTGATTGTTTCCTTTGCTGTGCAGAAGCTTTCTATTTTGTTGTAGTCCCAATAGTTTATTTTTGCTTTTGTTTCCCTTGCCTCAGGGGCTCTATCTAGAAAAAAAATTGCTAGTTGATGTCAGAGAAATTACGGCCTGTGCTCTCTTCTAGGATTTTTATGGTTTCAGGTCTCACATTTAGGCCTTTAACCCATTTTGAATTTATTTTTGTGTATGGTGTAAGAAAGTGGTCCAGTTTCATTCTTTTGCATGTTGCTGTCCAGTTTTCCCAACACCATTTGTTGAAGAGACTGTTTTTTTCCCATTGGATATTCTTTCCTGCTTTGTCAGAGATTAATTGACCATATAATTGTGGGTTTATTTCTGGATTGTCTATTCAGTTCTGTTGATCTCTGTGTCTATTTTTGTGCCAGTACCATACTGTTTTGAACCCTACAGCTTTGTAATATAACTTGAAGTCTGTAATTGTGATGTCTCCAGCTTTGCTTTTCTTTTTCAAGATTGCTTTGGTTATTTGGGGTCTTTTGTGGTTCCATACAAATGTTAGGATTGTTTGTTCTAGTTCTGTGAAAAATGCTGTTGGTATTTTGATCAGGACTGCTTGGAATGTGTAGAGTGCGAAGGGCAGGGAGGGAGAGAACAAGGATGCCAGGCCTGCTGCCTCCCACAACACCGGAACTCGCAGGGGCCAGAGCCGGAGAGAGCCAGGGAATGGCAGGACCTCAGGGGGGTGTCACTGAGTCTTCTGTGGTGGTCACTAATTCCGTGGCAGCACACTCTAGGAATGGCCTGAGGTGTGCACAGGCTCCTCCATCCGCGTTTCTTCCCCGTCCTGGCTGCCAGGTTACAGGCATCCGGGCAGTGGCCTGGCCACTCCTCTGGGTCATGGCTGGGCTCACCGACACACCGGCCACAGTTTTCACTGCCACCCCCACCAATCCTGGCACAAGGGCCACTTGCTCTGAAATTATTTTGAGGCAAGAAATTTTAAAAGATGGTTTCCACAGAGACCTTTTAATAGAAGTGAAATTTGGAGAAAATACTGAGGACTTCCAGGCCTGCTGACTCTTGATTAAACAGTACATCCTGACAGGACTTTTTGTGAATCCATATGAGCTAGCTTCATTTCGAGAGAGAAACGTAACAGAGGCAGTGATGGTTTCAGAAAATTTTAATATAGAAGCTCCCAGTTATTTGTCCAAGGAATCTGAAGTTCTAATTTATGCCAGACAAGATTCACAGAGCCTTGTTTCCAAGCTTTTTTGCCTGTGCACTATCACTATTAATTGGCCGCATAGTCAAGATGGGGAAATCTTTATTGTGGTCAAGAACCCTGATTTCTTGATGTATTATGACCAAGAGTTTCCAATTTTGGAATGCTGATCTCACGCAGAAGTAGCAGATCCTTGGGCTTTGAAGAATAAGGATATCTGCCGATGGAACAATATGAAATATAAATCCATATATAAGAATGTGACTCTACAGATTCCAGTGAGATTGACTATACATTACTTCTGTAGTATGTTCAATGACTCTGCTCATTACCCTCCTGTATCCTACTTTGATCCCTGTGGCTATTTGCAAATATGGCCATTTTCCCCTATAAGTTTTATGGAGTTAAAAGCTTTCTATGAACCTAAATAAGACTTATTTACTTCATTTCGGTTAGGAAAATGAGTACTTTATGTATTAGAGACAAATAACTCTCATTTTGTAAATAAAAACATTTTAATTTCAGTTAAAAATTGAGAAAATCATTATAAATAAGAATAAAATAATTTAGATGAAAAAATGTGTAGATTGCTTTGGGTAATATAGACATTTTAACAATATTTTTTTTTTTCCAATCCATGGGCATGGAATGTCTTTCCATTTCTTTGTGTAGTATTCAATTTCTTTCATCAGTGTTTTATAGTTTTCAGAGTACAGGTCTTTTACCTTTTTAGTGAGGTTTATTCATATGTATCTTATTTTTTTGTTGCAATTGTAAATGGGATTTTTTTTCTTAATTTCTCTTTCTGCTGCTTCATTATTGGTGTATAGAAATGCAACAGATTTCTATATGTTGATTTTGTGTCCTGTGACTTTACAGAATTCGTTTATCAGTTCTAGGAGTGTTTTGGTGGTGTCTTTCAGGTTTTCTATATATAGTTCCGTGTATCTGCAAAGAGTGAAGGTTTTACTTCTTTCTTACTGATTTGAATGCCTTTTATTTCTTTTTGTTGTCTTATTGCTGTGGCTAGGACTTCCAGTTGAATCAAATGCTGAATAAAAGTGGTGAGAATAGTGGGATGCCTGGGTGGCTCAGTCGGTTAAGCATCTGACTTCGGCTCAAGTCATGATCCCAGGGTCCTGGGATTGAGTCCCGCATTGGGCTCCCTGCTCATCGGGGAGCCTGCTTCTCCCTCTCCCTCTGCTTGTGTGTGCACATGCTCGCATTCTCTCTCTCTCTAAAATAAATAAAATCTTAAAAAAAAAAAAAATGGTGAGAATGGATATCCTTGTCTTGTTCCTGACCTTAGGGGAAAGGTTTTTCCACATTGAGGATGATGGTAGCTATGAATTTTTCACTAATGGCCTTTATTATATTGAGGTATGTTCCCTCTAAACCTACTTTGTTAAGGGTTTTTATCATGAATGGATGTTATACTTTGTCAAATGCTTTTTTATGTCTATTGAAATAATCAAATGATTCTTATCCTTTCTTTGATTGATGTGATGTATCACATTGATTGATTACAAATATTGAACCACCCTTGCAACCCAGGAATAAATTCCATTTGATTGTGGTGAATGATTTTTTTAATGTATTGTTAGATTCGGTTTGCTAGTATTTTGCTGAGGACTTTTGCATCTATGTTCATCAGAGATATTGGTCTGTAGTTCTTTCTTTTTGTGGTGTCTTTATCTGGTTTTGGTATCTGGGTAATGCTGGCCTCATAGAATGAATTTGGAAGTTTCCATTCCTTTTCTGTTTTTGGAATAGTTTGAGAGGAATAGGTATTAACTCTTCTTTAAATGTTTGCTAGAATTTGCCTGTGAAGGCATCTGGCCCTGGACTTTTGTTTGTTAGGAATGTTTTGATTACTGATTCAATTTATTTGCTGGTAATCAGTCTATTAAAATTTTCTATTTCTTCCTGTTTCTGTTTGGTAGGTTATATGTTTCTAGAAATTTATCCATTTCTTCTAGGTTGTCCAACTTGTTGGCATATGGTTTTTCATAATACTTTCTTATAATTGTTTGTATTTCTGTGGTATTTGTTATTATTTCTTCTCATTTGTGGTTTTATTTATTTGAGTCTTTCCCCTTTTTCCTTGATAAGTCTGGCTAGAGGCTTATCAATTTTATTGATTTTTTTCCCCCCCAAAGAACCAGCTCCTGGTTTCATTGCTCATCTGTTCTATAGTTTTTTTGTTTCTATATCATTAATTTCTGCTCTAATCTTTATTTTTCCTTCCTTCTGCTGGTTTTAGGTTTTGTTTGCTGTTCTTTTCTAGCTCTTTTAGTTGTAAGGTTACGTTGTTTGAGATTTTTCTTGCTTCTTGAGGTAGGCCTAGATTGCTATAAACTTCCCTCTTAGAGCCACCTTTGCTGCATCCCAAAGGTTTTGAACTGTTGTGTTTTCATTTTCATTTGTTTCCATGTAATTTTTGATCTCTTCTTTGATTTCCTGGTTGACCCATTCATTGTTTAGTTGTATGTTACTTAACCGCCATGTATTTGTGGTCTTTCCAGATTTTTTCTAGTGGTTGACTTCTAGTTTCATAGCATTGTGGTCAGAAAAGATGCATGGTATGACTTCAATCTTTTTGAATTTATTGAGGCCTGTTTTGTGGCCTAATATGTGATCTGTTCTGGAGAGTGTTCCTTGCGCACTTGAAAAATATGTGTATTCTGCTGTTTTAGGATGGGAAGTTCTGAATATCTGTTAATCTGTTCCAGTGTGTCAGTCAAAGCCATTGTTTTCTTGTTGATTTTCTGTTTAGATTTTTCCATTGGTGTAAGTGGGGTGTTAAAGTCCCCTACTATCTTTGTAACATTAATTAGTTCCCTTATGTTATTAACTGTTTTATGTATTTGGGTGATCCCATGTTAGGTGCATAAATATTTACAATTGTGATATTTTCTTGTTGGATTGTCCCTTTTATCATATAGTGTCCTTCCTTTTCTCTTGTTTTAGTCTTTGTTTTAAAGTCTATTTTGTCTGATATAAGTATTGCTACTCTGGTTTCTTTTGACATCCACTCACTTTCAATCTGCAGGTGTGTTTAGGTCTAAAATGAATCTCTTTTAGGCAGCTTATAGATGGGTCTTGTTTTTTTTTTTTTATCTGTTCTATCACCTGTGTCTTTTGATTGGAGTGTTCTGTTCATTTACAATCAAAGTCATTATTGATATATTTATTGTGATTTTATTGCCTGTTTTGTGGTTGTTTCTGAAGATTTTCTCTGATCCTTTTTTGTCTTCTCTTTTTCATGGTTTGCTGGTTTACTTTAGTGCCATAATTGGATTTCTTTCTCTTTATTCTTTGCATATTTATTAGTGGCTTTTTAAATTTGTAGTTACCATTAAAAAACATCTTCTGCATTTAGCAGTCTATATTAAGTTGATGGTCATTTAATTTTGAACCTGTTCTTTGCTTCTTTCATCCCATTTTAGGTATATGTTGTTATATTTCATATCCTTTTATTTTGTAAATTCCTTGACTGATTTTTTACAGAAATATTAATTTTCACTGCTTTTGTGTTTAGTACTTTCATATTGTCATTTTTGGCCTGTCCTTTCCACTCAGAGTTCCTTTTAATATTTCTTGCAGGGTTGGTTTAGTGGTCATGAACTCCTTTAGTTTTTGTTTGTCTGGGAAACTATTTACCTGTCCTTCTATTCTGAATGACTGCCTTGCTGGATAGTGTATTCTTGACTACAGATTTTTCCCATTCAGCACTTTGAATATATTATGCCCATCCTTTTTGGTTCAGAAAATTTCTTTTTATTTATTTGTTTGTTTTTATTTTTATTTTTTGCTCAGAAAGTTTCTTTTTTAAAAGGATCTTATTTATTTCGGTGGAGGGGACGGCGAGAGAGCATGAGTCGGGGCGGGGGGGCAGGGAGACATAGGGAGAAGAAGAAGAAGACTCCTGCTGAGCAGGGAGCCCGACACATGGCTTTATCCCAGGACCCTGAGATCATGACCTTGTTCAAAAGTTTCTGCTGAAAATTCCTATGATAGCCTTATGTGGTTTTCTTTGTATGTAACTGTCTTCTTTTGTTCTGTTGCTTTTAATATTTTTTTCTTTATCACTATATTTTGCCATTTTAATTACAGTATGTTTTGGTGTGGATCTGCCCTTGTAGAGAGCTCTCTGTGCCTCCTGCATCTGGATATCTATTTCCTTCCCCAGATTAGGGAAGTTTTCAACTCTTATTTCTTCAAATAAATTCTCTGCACCTTTTCTCTCTCTTCTTCTGGGACTCCTACAATATGAATATTATTATGTTTAATGAAATCACTGAGTGCCCTAGGTCTATTCTCATTTTGCATAATTCTTTTTTCTCTCTTTTGATCAGCTTGCTTACTTCTCATGACTCTGTCTGCTAGGTCATTAATTCGTTCCTCTGCTTCTTCCAGCCTGCTCTTCTTTCCATCAAGTGTGTTTCTCCTTTTGTTTATCAAGCTCTTTATCTCTGCTATGTTATTCTTTATCTCTGTGTTAATGGTATCACTGATGTCCTCCACTCTTTTCTCAAGTCCATTGAGTATCCTATGATCCTTGCTTTAAATTCTCCATCAGGCATGTTACTTGTATCTGTTTTGCTTAGATCTCCAGCCATGGCCTTGTCCGCCTCTTTCATTTAGGACATATTACCCTGTCTTCTCATTTTTTCCTGCGTTTCTGTGACTGTTTCCCTGTGTTAGGAAAGTCGGCTATGTCTCCTGTTCTTGAGGGTAATGGCTTTATAAAGAAAAGGTCCTATAGTGCCCTGTTCTCCAGGGCCTGGTGCTTCTAGGAGTGGCTCCAATGTGTGCTACATGCACTCTGCTGTTGTGCCCTGGCTACTTTATCCTTCAGGCCCGTTGTCTGCAGGGGCTTTGTTTGCTTGTTGTGGGCAATGTTTGGTGGCACGTTTTAACTAGATGTGCTCTGGTCTGCTTGAGAAATGAGACCCATTACTGCTGCCACCAGAACTGAGGCCTCACAAAACTCTCTGGTCAGGAGATGGTTGTTGACAGGGGTTTGGGCAGGTCTTCTGGGGGAGGGGCCAGAATCACTGGAACTGGGGCAAGTGTGACTAGGAAGGGTGGTTCCACTGGAGCATGGGGCAGGAGGAGGGGGGAGCAGGGTTTGGTGTAAGCGAGTTAGGTAGCAAGTTCCTACAGGTGGCTCTGTGTTTATGCTGAGGAGAGGAGGAGGGAAATGGTGCTGGCCACTTCCTTTGTTCCCTGAGAGGTCTCTTTGTGAACTCTGCCTCTCTGGGACACACTCCAAGTTGAGCAACTAACCTCCCCACTGTGTGCCACAGGCACTCTTCAGATCACTGTATCTGTGCTGTGTGTACGAAGGCTGTTTGCCCTGTTTTCTCCAAGAGCAGCCCCAATGTCCTCCAAGCTCTCCCAGAGCCAAGCACACTGACCTGTAACACTCCAGGCTTTAAGCCCTGCTGGTTGCAAGAAATTAAGGTCCTCTTGTTTTCCAAGCTGATTGCCATGTGGAATCATTTTCCCCCTGTGTTCCTCTGTGTGTTAATTTGTGTCTCGCCCTTCTCTGCAACCATAGTTCCCTCCCCACTGCAGCAGCCAAGATCTGTTTCTCTCCCAAACTGTGTCTCTGCAACTTCCTACCTTCTTTGATATGGCCTCTTCTCTACCTTTAGTGTGGAGTTTGTTTTGCCAGTCTTCTGGTCGATTGCTGGGGTATTTAGGATAATTTGATAGTTATCTAGCTGTATTCATGGGACGAGGTGAGCCTAGGTTCCTCCTACTCTGCTGCCATCTTCCAACCTCTGTCACTTTTGAAGGACAGTTTTGCTGGATATAGGATATCAGCCCACTGCTTTCTGGCCTCCCAAGTTTATGATGAGAAATCTGCTTCTAATCTTATGGAAGATTCCTTGTATGTGAGGAGTTGCTTCTATTGCTGCTTTCAAGATTCTCTCCTTGTCTTTTTAAAGTTTAATTATAATACATCTCAGCGTGAGTCTCTAATTTCACCTTACTTGGAGTTCATTAAGCATCTTGGATATTTATAGTCATGTCTTTCATCAAATTTGAGAAGTTTTCAGCTGCTGTATTTTTCAAATATTCTCTCTGCCTCTTTCTCTCTTCTCTTCCGTCACTCCCACAATGCATATGGTGTCCAAAAGGTCTCTTAAGCTCTGTTTGCTTTTCTTTAAACTTTTTTTTTCTGTTTCTCAGACTCCATTATTTTCATTACTCTATCTTCATGTTCACTGATGTTTTTCTTCTGCCTCCTGAAATCTGCCTTTGAATCCTTCTAATGATTTTTCATTTCAGTTATCTTACTTTCAGCTCCAGAATTTCTTTTTAAGTTTTCTCTTTGTTGCTATTTCCATTTTATTCATCATTTTCTTGACTTTTTCCATGTCTTCCTTTAGTTGTTTGAGCATCTTTATGATGGTGGTTTTAAAAATCTTTCTCTGGTAGATCAGCCATCAGGTCTTTTTCAGGGAAAGCTCCTGTTGATTTTTATTTTTCCTTTGAATGGGCCATACTTCCTGTTGTTTTGTTTATTTTTTTAATTATGCTTTGTGATTCTTTTGTTGTCATTGAAAGCTGGACGTTTGAATCTAAGAATGTGTTAACTTGGGATTCTCTCTCTTCCTCGGGGCTTGCTGTTTTTGTTGTGCTGATTGTGATAGGCGGTCTCTGTGCCAAGGATCAGCCTGAGGTGTAAGCTTAAGGTCTTCTCAGGTCTTTTCTGAGTCTGTGACTTTTGCTGGGTGTGCACATTTTCTAATTTTTCCCATCTATGCAGTTGCTTTTATGTCTTCATCTTTAATGTCTGCCTCCCAAAAGAAGGGAAGGAATGCAGCAGGTGGAATTGTTCCAGCCTTTCAATTCCCTGGCAGTTATGTCAGCTGGAAGGGGAGGTACAACAACGGTGCTTGTTTGCCTCTCTGCTCCTCTGTGATCAGAAGCAGCAATCAGTGATCAGAGCATAGATCCCGGATATGTGGAGAACAGGATTGTTTGTTTTTAAGATTTTATTTATTTACTTGAGAGAGAGAGAGAGCATATGAGTGGGGGGAGGGGCAGAGGGAAAAGGAGAGAATCCCAAGTAGACTCTGTGCCGACTGCAGAGCCTGATGCAGGACTTCATCTCAAGACCCTGAGATCATGACCTGAGCCGAAACCAAGAGTCAATGCTTAACTGACTGAGCCATCCAGACACCCAAGAACAGGGTTTTTTAGGCCCACCTTGAGTCCTGCAAGCTGTGTGCAAGCTGCTCTAAGAGCATGTCCACAGCTGTCTGCCATGGGGGTGGGAGGGATGGGTACTCTGCTAGCAGCTGAAATTGACCAAAATTAACCACAATGTACAGAATTTCATGCCTTCCATAGACTCCAGAGTTCCAAAATTGTTAGACAAGTTCTGCCAGTGCAATTGTTGTCAGGTGGGAAGACAGATTCCTACTCTGCTATCTTCCTAGAATCTTCTGATTAAGATATTTTGCACATAGAAATGTGAGAAGGAAAGAACATCTGATGTTTCAAATGAGAAGATTGTAACTTTTTTAAAGCTATCATAACTTGAAACCTTATGATGTCTACTTAATACATTGCATTATTTAATGTAATCTCACAATAGTGCTGAAAGAGAGGTATTATTACTTTTTCTAGATGAAGAAATTGGGCACAAAGGAGGTGTGTGTGTGTGTGTGTGTGTGTGTGTGTGTGTGTGTGTGTGACTTCTGGTCTTTCTCTTCTTGCCCGTACTACTTAGGATATTGGTTTGACCACTTTACAGGGTCAAAATAACGGGGGCTCAGTCAGAATTAAAGTTTATTTCTCTCAGTGATGTGATGGTAGGCAGATGGTCCTGGGTTTATAGGAAGGTTTATTCCTTGAGGACATCCAGGGACCTGGGTTCCTTCTGTTTTGTTGTTCCCCATTCCCTGTGTTTTATCCTCATCCACATATTTGAAACTGGCTTACCAGCACCCATGGAAGGGGAAAAAGGGAGTGGAGGCCTGATGACTCACTTTTTTTTTTTTTTTAAAGATTTTATTTATTCATTTAACACAGAAAGAGAGAGCACAAGCAGGGGGAGCAGCAGAGGGAGAGGGAGAAGCAGGCTCCCCGCAGAGCAGGGAGCCTGAGGCGGGGCTCAATCCCAGGACCCTGGGATCATGACCGGAGCTGAAGGCAGATGCTTCACCAACTGAGCCACCCAGGCGCCCCTGATGACTTACTTTTAAGAAGTTGCATGCATTACTCCTGCTTACATCCTATTGGCCACTACTTTGGTCAGTCCTATGGTCAAGACTAGGTGGAAGGGATGCTGTGCTATATCATTTCTAGCTGGCAGGGGAATTATATTACAAAAATATAGAAAGAGTGAATGGGTTTTGGAGAGATATTTAGCAATATCTTCTATTCTTCCAGTTCACACCTCTCCCCTCTCAAAAACATGCCCTTGCATTCTCTGTACTTAAGGGAGAAAAGTCAGTCTTTGTTGTACAAAAAGAGAGAGTCACATCAGACTTTGCAGGGAGGCAATGTTAATAGTAGTGGGGTGGATCTGATGGTGCACATCCTTGGAACAGTATGTAAGTCCTAGGAACACACCTGGAGGCAGGGGAGGCAGGTAAGCTGGAAAGGTGCTGACAGCAAGATTTGGCTGCTTCACAGAGAACTGCCAAGAACAAGTCCTTTGTCTAAGCCCTGGTTTATCTAACTCAAAGCCTAAAACCATTGTGCCAAAAACATTTTGTTTTCTCTCTAAGATTATAAGCGCTTCTAGTCAGTGCAAATGTCCTTATTATGCAGGGATGAGTACATTTTTTACAAATGACATTGTGCTTCAGAAGGCAAGTTCTACTCCGATGTTTGCCAAGGTAAATAGTTCATTTATTAGAAATAAAGATCTAATATATCTCATCCTTAGCTGAATTTAAGTGATGTAAGCTGAAATTCCTTTGTTCTTGACAAGACACTGATATGTATTTTCATCTCCTTTTTTGTGCTATTGATATTTTGAGTGTGCGTGACCTTCAAACTTGTTTGTTCTTGCCAGTGGAGTTTGAAGCAATTAAGCACATTACTGTATTAATCTTTCACCAATTGGGAGAACAAGAAATCTAGAGAACATTTTTATTTCTTGGGAGCTTTATTTCTAAAGCCCTTATTTTCTGTCTGGAAGAATGGTTTTTGATGTCCTCTAAGTCAAAAAGAACTAAAGTACGAAGTTTTGTCCAGGATTTAAGTGCTGCTGAAGCTGTTAAAGGCTTGTGAACAGATATTGGGAAAGAGTATTGACTGGTCTGGGTTTGATTCTATCTTGGCTGCTTTTGTTAACTGTGTGAATTTGGGTTAGCCACTTGACCTCTTGAGGCTCATGGTCCTTGTCCAAAAAGTAGGAAAAATCATCTGTCCCCCTTCGGGTTGTTATTGAAGAACTGTGTGGCCTTCGTTAAAAGTTAAATCTTCTCATGTTTCAATGTCCTCATCCATAAAATGGGGTAATAATAGTACCAACCATGGAAGGTTTTTGAGAAGAACGTGGAACAGTGCCTGGGGCACAGTAAGCTCTATAGGCATGTTAGCTGTTGTTGTTCTGTGACTACAGAATAGCCTCCTGTGTGCCCTGGGTTTGGTTGGGACATTGACAAGGCAGCAAGGGGTCCAGTCTCTAGCCTGGTTGTTCAGTGCAGGCTGGAATTCTTACGGGCGCCTATATTTGTAGAGGGCAGTGTGGAAGTTGCTCAGAGGCCAGAGCTACTGACCTTTCAAGGTAGCTGCTGACGATGCATCTGAGAGAGCACAGTGCCACAGAATTTTGCTGAAAAGGGAAAAAAATCTTATAATGAAAATATATTCTTTGGGGCAAAATGCCACAAATGTGTAAGTAGGAGTCATCCCAGAAATAGATTCTAGTGAAATCCATCCAGTGATGTTTTATTTCTTTTTAAACATTCTTTAATTATTTTGTTTATTATTATTGTTCTGAGTTTTATTCCTTATAGCCCTTTGTAATGTCAGCCCCGTCCTCCTCTTCATGTGCGTGATTTATTTTCCTTCATCTGTAAAGAACCCTTTCTGGGACGAGGGTCTCAAACACAATGCAGAGATGCAGCTCTGCATGTTAACAGGAAATAACAGATAACAGGTTTCACAGGGGATTCTTACCACCTCTATGTCGGGGAGATCTCATTCAGTAGGCTGCCCAGCTATGCACAATTCTTCTACATTCTCCCCTCCCCCACTCAATTTTCCCTACCTTTCAAATTCAACATCTTCAAAGACATTTAGTTCAGGAAATAGGGGCAGCATCTGATTTTGGAAGACCTGCATTTTTAGCTCACAAAGCTGTGTTGTCATTTTTCTTTTGGCTTTCTTTAAGTTCTTTCCTTGATCCTGGAAGAAGGTGGAGATTTACAGTCACATTTTATTGGTACCTTTCTCCATCACACGGATGATAAATTATTGAGAAGCCATTTGGTCTATAAAAATGAAATACAAGGCCCATCCCCTTCCAGCATGTGGCCTGGACTGGCTCCAGCTGCTGTGAGCGGCTAGGGCCCTGTGGTCGGAAGAACAAAGCAAATCCCGTACACATTTTAGGCTTGGTCCTTTGTAGGGGGGATAGAGAGGGACAATGACCTGATGGACTATTGGCTCTCTGGATGCTACTGAAGGTCACAGAGTCAGCTCTTTTATAATTCCCGAAGGGTTCTTTGTTCTTCTGAGTTTGGAGTTCAGAGATTTTGTACATATATTTTAGTTAGTTCTTATTTTAGGCTCCCATCGGTGACAGTCACAGCTTCCAATAATTGCCAAGGCTTTAAGTTTCTCAGACTTTGCTACGGTCAGTCTTAGCCTTATTTGGGTCACATACTCCTCTGAGAAGCATGTGATGAGCTTCCCCCATCTCCTCTCACCAACTGCACAAATACAGAGAAGACTTCAGAGTGTTCACACATCCCCTGACCACCCAACTCCTCAATTCTACAGGTCCACGAAACTCACTTATTCGATTCTGTTTTCCCTATGGTTTTTAAGAGCATTTGTTTGATGATAATATAGAAATAAATAATAACAGAGATAATAGAGAAATAAATTTTTTCTCTCTTTCAAAAATAGGAGATTATTTCAGTGTGACCTTGTCTTTTATGTGATGGTCAAGTCAGCTGAGGCGTGTGTGTGTGTGTGTTTTAAATAAGACTTAATTTTAATTTTGTTTTAGAACACCTGTCTTTCTGGAATCTTAGTATTTTAAAACTCAGATTTAGAATCAGACACACATAAATCCATATGAATTTTTGTAAACTAAAATCCAGGGAATTCTAGGATTAGTCTAGTTTTTCTCCAACTTAAGTTTGAATATACTTCAACACATCTGCTTGTTGTGTAATATAATGCCAATTATTCTGTCCTCCTAATTATCTTCTAGCACTATATTAAAAGTTTTATAAGAACCATAACTATTCAGATATTTTTGATGAAAATTTTTGTTGCTCACTTGTTTGAACTGGAGATGTGAAGATTCCTTACCTACCCATTATCTTCTACATGCATCTGGTGACACTGATAGGATCATCGGCATGGTTTCTAGCAGGTGCTTTGTCATTGGCGGGCACTCGTGGCTGTCTAAATCTTGCTTCTCATTACCAGGCAGGAAATATTTAGCCTCGTAAGTGTTCCACTTAGGTGCTCAACTCTTCAGTTCAATGTTTTATGTCTGAATATCAAATACCTGGCTGCCTTCGAACACTGGACCCAATCACGAAGATTGGCATCTGCTTTTTCCTGTTGCTCTGGCTGGTCTGCTACAGGCCATCTCTTCCCTCTGTGTCCTTGCTGTGAAGAGTGTTACCGACTTATTGACCGAGCCAATGAGGCCTAATCCCTGAGCGTATGATCATTATAAATCTAATGATCAGTACTCTCTTGCCACCATCAGGGTCTCCAAATCAGTCCCTGGAGCAACTGTGCTGTGTGTGATATCAAGTTGATAAAATTCCTGTTTTCTGCGAGCTAAAGATGTCTGCCTTTCTATGCTTGAACTGATCTAGTGAGTAAGTCCGTGGCCTAAGATCCTGGTCTTTGGGCCTAAGTAGATGTGAGTTTAAATCTCAGCTGTAACAGCAAATAATTCTGTATGGGGCTCATAATACCTCTTTTGCTGGGTTATTCTAAGATTAGAGATAGTATCTGTAAAGCACATCTTAGGTGCTTAATACATGGTAGGTTCTCACTCCGATCTCCTAGTTATAATCTGTACCTCTGAAATACTGAAGGGAATCAAAAGGTTTTTCTGTTTGATTTATACAACTGGGAACTGGCAGCATATTTGATGCTGGGCTCGGAGAGCCCATCATGGAAAGTGTGAGAGAAGACAAAGGCCTCTGTCAATTGTGAATGCAGTTCTTATTTGGAACAGTGACTCTTTGGAAACAAACACACAGTACAGACTTTTAAGGGCTAGATCATCCAAGGTGAATGTTTCTGCTACTCAGAAAAATGCAGGTGAGGTTAGGAGATCATTCGCTGTGAGCAGAAGTTCTCACTGGTACAAGAAAAATTTAAAAATCTCCAATCAAATTGTACCCATGAGCACAAATAAACTGCCAATGGACAATACAGTTAGGGAGAAAATGATTTCTGAATACTTGCAGTTTCACAGAAGAAATAAGAAAAATGTCTTTTTAGTCTTTCTGTGTGGGGAAAACAACACAGCACTCTTATCAGAATGGTGCTCTCATTGAGGTTTAGGGACAATTACTGGGTCTTTGAGACCCTCTCTGCCTTGGGAAGCTAGAGACAATCTCTCTGTACTTCCCACGTGGAACTGTTGGGGAGCAAACACCTGTAGCTCGGCCTCACTGGACACACTAATCCTATCATGGAAGGTGGACTCAGTATCAGGCTTGCAAAGATTTTGGGCACTTCATTCTGAATTTTCACTGTGTCCCATATCTGGAGGAGAAAGGGCCACCATGGAATCCTGAGGGTTTAAATAAGGCCCCAAACTCTGACGCTGCCCCGCATTTAAATTACCTGATTTTTATTTATTATAAATGGACTCAATAGCACCATTGCCAAAAATCCAGATGCCTTCTTAAGGAGCAGCTATTTTAGTCCCTGTTTCATCAACTTAATCTCCTTGGGAAAGAGAATGCACAGGGGCTCAGACTGGGGTGGGCTGTTCCGTTAACCTTGGTTGTGAACCCTGCCCTGAACTCAGCTCCGAGGACCAGGACAAGGTGGTTCATACAGACAGCTCAGCAGCTCATTTCTGAAGATCTGAAACCCTAAAGGTTCTTGCTGTCTGAGCTGTTGCACATGGCTGCTTTCTTCTCACCCCACTCTGGAGTTCACGCAGCTGCAGGGGCTTTCTGGGCGGTCGGGGCCGGGGATGCGAATGTGCATTAGCTGGTTAGGGAGTGTCTGCCAGGAGCCTTACAGATGGCGGTGCAGGTGGAACAGGGTATAACCCCAGCGGGTGCTGCTCACATAACTGCGTGGGTTTGGTGCCCCTGGGGGTAAGCACTGCACTTCTGCACAAAGAAGGCCCAATATCTGCTTTAAATGCCGAGTGGCAGGCGTTTGGGATTCTCTTTCTTACAGTAATTGCATTTTAGAAGTTGGCTTACTTGGGCAGGAAAGGGCGGTCTGGCCCTTAATTTCTACAGAATAGCAGCAGTCAGGGGTCCTTGCTCCAAAAGCCCTCGGAATTGGACCCTATCTCCATTTCTCACAGCTGGTTCCTGGAAACCTTGATCCATCAGCAAGAGGATGGCCCGGGCTCAGGGCCAAGCTGCTGAGATCCTGCAAGCTTCCTCACGTGTTCTTCTGACTCAGTCCCCTGGGGGCGTTGGAGGGTAAGGCCCCTAAACTCCTGGGTGCCTGAGTGGGTGGGGGACAAACATGGAGATCCGTGTTCAGAGCTGGCTCCCGGCAAGGCTGCAGGACCTGGTTTACTTCTAAACCTCTCCACCTGCTGTTTCAGACTGGGCTTTTAGGATAGAAGAGAAAGAAAACCAGAGAGGATCTACTGGCCCATTTTATTGAAAAGTATATGAGTGTGGCTTGAATGACGTCATTACAACCTCACTTCTTTCCCCCTTCTCTCCTCCTCTGCTTCCTCCCCACCTCTCAGTGCTTCTTTCCTCTGTGCTGGCCTTGTTCCAAGGCCAGTCTTCTGCAGCTGGTGGGATCTCCAGGGATGTATCCTACAAACTTAGTGATTCCAGAGAGAAGAACCAAAAGCTCTAAAAAAACAAAACAAAACAAAACCAAAAACAAGGCTCCACAACCTGCCCCTCCCCAACAACAAAACCCAGAAAACCAGTTCACACTAAACCAAACCAAACCAACCCAAATATGTGAAAAACAAATGGAGGATTGTGTGTTCACGGTCTGGTTTGGGTTATGGGCTCATCACTGAATCCATTGTTGTGGCCAAGGGAATGGAATTCTCTGACCAGGCCTGGGTCTTGTGTCCATATGGTGGCTACATCCCCAGCCAAGTCAGTTCTGGGGGATGGAAGATTAGTTCTCTAAAGGGAAATCAAGATGCTGTTGCTAGAAGGAGGAATGTATGTCTGGGTGCAAAATAGGAGTTATCTGGTCATTTCTCACCTCTCCCTTTCTGTGTCTACCGTGTAGGGCCAGTGGTCCTCTTCATCGTGGTCTCTACTAACCTGTCCTCTTGGAGTGCCTGGGTGGCTCAGTCGGTTGAGGTCATGGTCCCAGGGTCCTGGGATCAAGCCCCGAATCAGGCTCCCTGCTTTGTGGGGAGTCCGCTTCTCCCCTCCCTCTGCTGTTTCCCCTGCTTGTGCTCTCTCTTTCTCTCTCTCTCTGTCAAATAAATAAAATCTTAAAAAAAAAACAAAACACAACTGTCCTCTTCTGAGATGCATTTCCCTGTTTTAGGGTAATCCCTACCATTCATTAAATTTGCTTACATTGCTTTTGCCAAAATGTCTGAAAGCCTTACAAATGTCAAGCAGACATGTTTCTGCCTCTAAGTTAACTTTTCCATTACATTTCACACTGGTAACATTCATGTCCATTTAAAATGGTCTCCTCTGTTGACTTTCATGACACTGTGGTCTCCTTGTTGTCTTTCTACCTCCCTGATCCTACAGATCTCTTTCAATGGCAGAACATTTAACACTAGGTTAACTCACAGACTTTCTTAAAAAGATTTATTTATTTATTTATTTTGAGAGAGAGAGCATGTGAGTAGGGGGAAGGGCAGAGGGAGAGTCTCAAGCAGACTTCCTGCTGAGCATGGAGCCTGATGTGGGGCTCCATCTCACAACCCTGAGATCATGACCTGAGGTGAAACCAAGAGTCAGATGCTTAACTGACTGCACCACCCATGTGCCCCAGCTCACAGATTTATTAAACCACTAGTTCTTCTCAGCCTTACTTCCTTGATTGTCCTTAGATTGAGTGTCTATTTCCTCAGCCACTTCACTTAGGGCCTCATCATCTGTCACCTGTGGTATGGCCATCCGTTCTAGTAACTCTCTTCACTTGCAGTTTTATGCTTCTCAAATCTATCCACCCAACTGCTTCCAGATCCTCTCAGTTCTCTGTGTGAAACCGTCTGTTCCCTACTTGCCTATAAGTGGTCATAATAGGTGTTCCACTCATTGTCCCTAGTCTCTCTCTCTAGTCTCGTTTCTTCCTTGTTCCTTCTGGGTTTCCATTGCTCCAAACATCTTATAGATCCCATCATACACTGCAAGTTTCAATCCTACAACCTTTGCACTGGATACTCACTTTGCCTTTAGCTGCCCTTGTCCCACTTATCTGCCTGGGCATCTCCTTTTGGTCTTTTGAACCCTTTTTAGGCATCATATTCTCTTGGAAACTTTAACACCCTGACACCCATGCTGAACAAATCTCTTTCTGTATTAATTTGTACACACTTTATTATACCCAGTATTCTGTATTTAAATATTTGTTCACATATATGCCCTTTTTTCTTTTTTTTTAAACAGACAACACTTTTAGGTAGGACTTGTGCAGAGTGTCTTCCCCACTCAATACTGACCAAAAAACCAGCTTCTTCACGGCTTATCTGTTCTGTTCACTGAAGGCATTTGAGTTCTATCCAAACCTTAAATAACCTACAAGTATGTCAGCTTCTTGAGGGTAGTAACCTTGTGGCTTATTCACTAGGCTTATCATGTAGTAAGTGCTCAATGAATAAATGATGGATGGATGGATGGATGAATACAGTTGTCTGGAATCACCTTAACTTTCATACATAGTCTTTTGTCACTCTAGCCATGTTGAATACCAAGATGGAGGTTAGGTGGGCTTCCTGTGGTCATCTAACCTCTAATAGGTGAAACCTTGGGCTGGAATATGGTTTTTTGATGACTCAGGCTAAGGTTCATCTCACCATAGCACCTGAATTCAACCACTTTCATTTCTTGGAGAGATTCAGAGGATTTTGCTTTTAGTAATGGCCAGTGATGTGCCAGGATTTTCAACATTGTATACTAGCGGTCCTTTTTTCTTTTCTTTTTTTTTAAAGATCTTATTTATTTCAGAGAGGGAGAGAGAGCAAGAGCAAGCATGAGTGGGGGAGATGGGAGATGGAGAAGCAGACTCCCTGCTGAGCAGGGAGCCCTATGTGGGGTTCAACCCCAGGACGCTGGGTTCATGACCTGAGCTGGAGGCAGACACTCAACCAGTTGAGCCACCCAGGCACCTACTAGTTGTGCTTTACATTTAAAACTTGAGAAAACTGATCCAGGAAGATAGAAGAACAAGTTCTAGAAGTCCTATGGCCTGAGAGTGTGTTTTTATACCTTTTCACACTACTGAGAATGAAAGAAAATTCATCATGGGAGGGAGAGGGAAAAATGTAACAGAAATAGTAGGATACATTATTTTCTTGCTTCTAGCATCCCTCTGCCCCAATCTAAGGCCTTTCTAGCCTTGTTCCAGGGCTTCTAAATACCTTTCCTTTATTTTCATATGGCCATTGAATCTGTACATTTTACTGGTAGCCTCTTTAAGTCTTCTCTGAAGGTAGGAAGAGTATATAAACCATAAATGCAAAAGAACATTTTCTGTGGGGGAACTTTGTGATTTTGTGTGGGGGCTGCCCAACATCTAAGCCTCCTTCTATTTGATGAGTCTGGTAGGAGGTGGGGGTTCTACCTCCAGCTGTGGAAGTTCCTTTTGGCCCCTGGCCACTAGGATGCAACCCCGCTTAGCCTGTCAGACCATCCCACCCGGAATTTTGTGTCTAGAGTGAGTGTCACGACGAAGCGAGCACAGTGGTGTTATTGAGTGTGGCTGGCATTTCCAAGGTCTCCTTAGCCAAGCTTTGCTTGTGACATGACTCTGGCTCCAATTCCAGTGTCCTGGTTTCGCCTGGTTTGTGCCTGTTTTCCAAAGCTTTGACCTTTTCCATGATTCTGTGAGCTGCTTGACATTCTTTTAGTAAACTCTTTTTTTTTTTTGCTCACGTTAGCCAGGTGGATTCCTTTGTTTTCAGCCAAGGACCCTGACTCGTTATCAGCATTAGAAAAGTACAGAGAAGAAATATGCAGCCTTATCTGTGGTGCTTCTTACCTAAGTCGCCTCACTCGATCGTTTTATTCTTATCTTTCTTCTTCTCCTCCTCCTTGCCATCCTGGAGCTGTCAATGCCTCCTTTCAACTCCATTTCAGTTCCAGCTCGTGGATTAATCATGCCAGATGCTTCAGATATTATATATCATATATGAATCCTGGATAATCAGCTTTCTTCTATATGGGATTGGTCAATGTGACAAATACTGGAAATCTCTATACGCAGAACATGAAGGCACCTCATATATGATGCTCAGGAAATGCATTTCCATGACAACAGGATGTTTAGAACTTAAGACAAATAAAGGGATACAAATATACTTAAAGCCATTTTCCCCCCCATAGTACAGCCAATAAGCATACTTCTGATTTAATACCGACCCACAGAGCTCATTTTTGGAAGTCAACGTACTTAATAATGAGTTATCTTAAGCATTATGTATTTTCTAAGACAAAAGCAAATTTCTTTTTTTCTTCCCTTTGAGGGAGGAGGTAAAGGTACACATTTTTAGTTTCATTTGTCAAGAATGAAAAGACCATGGGACGCCTGGGTGGCTCAGTCGGTTAAGTGTCTGCCTTCAGCTCAGGTCATGATCCCAGGGTCCTGGGATCGAGTCCCACATCGGGCTCCCCGCTCTGCCGGGAGCCTGCTTCTCCCTCTGCCTCTGCCTCTCTCTCTCTCTATCTCTCATGAAAATAAATAAAATCTTAAAAAAAAAAAATAATGAAAAGACCTTTCTCTCTCTTTTTTTAATATTTTAATTTATCCCAAACAACGTGAAACAAAGAGTTTTCAGAACAGTTATAACGGCATATTTAAAGACAAAGAATGTTTTTGACTTGCAATCCACTTGTTCCCTGCCCCTCACATATCCCTTCCATTTGTTACTACCCAGCCATGCGGCAGTCCTGCCACAGCACAAGGCACCTTTAAAATGATTCGTTTGCTATCTGCATGGTGTTCAACCTGACTCTGTCAGGGCATGATCATTGAATCATTGAATTCCTGGTCAAAATTCTGTCTGTGATTAAAATAGCACATTACCAGACAAGAACTTTTACATACATTATCTTGAATCCCCAAATATCCTTGCAAGATAGGGTTAGTATTCCACGTACGTATGGAAAAATCATTTTCCCATGAACACCGAGAGTCAGGATTTGAACTCAAATTTGTCATACTGAGAAGCCTGTGACTATTCTATTTCTCCATATTGCCTTTACTTGCTTGATGTATTCAGATTTTTTTTAATTTAGGTATAGTTGACATATAACATCTTAGTTTCAGATGGACAACATGATTTGTATAGATTGTGAAATGATCACAGTAAGTCCAGTTCACATCACCTCCACATCTCTTGCAATGAGAACTTCTAAGATCTACTCTTCTAGCAACTTCCAAATATACAGTTCAGTGTTATTAGCTATAGTTACCATGCTGTACATTACAGCCCCAGGAATTATTTCTCTTATAACTGGAAGTCAGTACCTTTTGACCCCCTTCACCCATTTTGCCCATCCCCCACCTTTGGCAAGCCCCAGTCTGTTCTCTGGGAGTTTGGTTTTTGTTTAGATTCCACATGTAAGTGAGATCACATGGGAGTTGTCTCTGTCTGGCTTATCTCACTTAGTGTAATGCCCTCAAGGTCCATCCATGTTGTTGCAAATGGCAGGAAAATTTTTTTTTTTTTTTTTTTAATGAGTGAAAAATATGCCACCTTTCCATTATGGAAATTTCCATATGGAAAATATTCCATTCATCCATTGATGGATACTTAGATTGCTTCCATGTCTTGGCTATTGTGAATGATGCTGTGATGAACATGGGAGTGCATGTATCTTTTTGAGTTGGCATTTTCATTTCCTTCAGATATATACCCAAGAGTGGAATTGCTGGATCACATGGCAGTTCTATCATTAATTTTTTGAGGAACCTCCATATAATTTTCCATAGTGGCTGCAACCAAATTACATTCATGCCAAGGTGTACGAGGGCTCCCTTTTCTCTACACCTTGCCAACATTTGTCCTTCTTGTCTTTTCTATAATAGGCATTCTAAGAGGTATGAGGTGATACCGCATTGGCTTCTAATTGCACTTCCCTGATGATGAGTGATGTTGAGCGCCTTTTCACATACCTGTTTGCCCATCTGAATGTCTTCATGTCTTCTTTGGAAAAATGTCTATTCAGATTCTTTGTCCATTTTTAAATTGGATTGTTTGGGGAGGTTTTTTGTTTGTTTGTTTTTGCTTTTGAGTGGTATGAGTTCTTTATATATTTTGGAGATTAACTCTTTATCAGATACATGATTTGCAAATATTTTCTCCAATTTGGTAGGTTGCTTTTTTTTTTTTAAGATTTTATTTAGAAAAATAGAGAGTACACAAGCAGGAGGAGGGACAGAGGCAGAGAGAGAGAGACTCCTAAGCAGCCTCCACACTCAGCACAGAGCCCGACACGGGGCTCTGTCTCACGACCCCAAGATCATGACCTGAGCCGAAATCAAGAGTCAGACACTTAACCAACTGAACCACCCAGGTGCCCCTGTAGGTTGCTCTTTCACTTTGTTGGCGGTTTCCTTCGCTTCACAGGAGACTTTTATGGCAACAGGACAAGTTCTCTTTAACCAGTATTTACATTTTATCTCTCTGTTATTTTTAAACAGACTTAAACCAAAAAACAAGGAAAACTTGCAGCATTTGGAAAGTTAGAGAAATAAGGAGAAAAATAAGTCTTTGGAGCCTAATGTCCCTTCTTGTTCCTATTGGTGGCACAGGAGCAAAGCAATAAAAGCAACAAAGCACTGAAATTGAGTGCCTGGTCCTTTAGCCAAAATAATAGACATTTATGAAAGGCAAATAGACTTTGAATGATTTCTAATGACTCAGAGCCACCATTCACTATTAATAGCAGAACCATTAAAAACAACCTGTGTTATTGAGGTACTTTGTAAAGGACTGACGTCTGAGGCAAGTGGTGCCTTATGATGTTGCTGGAATGAAAGCTGCCACATTTGAAAGTGGCAAAATAGAAACCGGCTCAAGCAACAGGGAAAGCATTTGACAGCAATCCTGAATCCAATTTCCTGACTCACCTCCTATCCCAACTGCCTGGTTGCCAAACTCATCTTTGCTTCTGGATTACTGCTTTCGAAAGCCTCCCTGCATCCTCATGAGAACCCCCCTCTCCAGTCCTGACTGCGGCCCTGGCTTCGCGGCTGGGATCACGGAGCTTTGGTGTGTGGTCTCTCCTGTAACTCAGTGTGTCCCCGGCGTGGCTGCTGCCCAGCCCGGACACGGAAGACGCAGCTCTCCATCCTAACGTCCTCTTGGATTTTTGCAGGGCGTTTGCTCTCATTTAGGACTTGGTAAGCTTTGAATTTTAATATGATTGTGGATGCTGAAGAGGTCGATAAATCAAAGAATCAAAATCTTTTCATTTTAATCTGTTGGTATAACTTGTGGGGCCAGGTCATTAAAAAACAGGTTCTGGATACAAGTTTCTCATAACTCAACCTCCGCTCCTCACCACAGATACACATTTTACGCTTCTGTGAACAACAGAAAAGTACTTCTCTTTTCTCATGGAGCAGAGGAAGTGAATTTAGAGAAACAAGAATGAGATTAGAGGCGACGGGACCTTCTTGCCTTAGAGTGGGAGCTAGTTACTGACTGAGGGGGTGGGGCAGCAGGTGGAGACCACCGGAGACCGCAGCGCGGTGGGGAGGGGGGTGTTTCCTGGCAGGAGACTCACTTCTTGTCTCTGGGCTGGGGATGGAGGCCTACCTGTCCACCGGCAAGGGTGGGAGAGAGGGGGGCTGCTGGAGCCTCGGAGGGTGATGGGGATGGGGCTGGACTGCAGAGTCCCAGAGTGGGTGTCCATCCCCTGGTCTCCGGGGCAGCGTGGAGCAACCTAGACATGAAAGGTTGTGTCATGGGCCTCCCACCTACACCACGACTCACAAATCACAGAGGCCCAAGCAAGGCATTTTCCTCTCTTTCACCTCTCAGCATAATACACCCCCACAAATAATAAAAAGTAACGTTTATGGAGCACTTTCCTTTCTGTCAGATACTTTTTGAAGTGCTTTACGTGGATGATCTCATTTCCACTATTTGCGGTTGATAAAACTAACACCCCCATTTTCCAAATGAAGAAATATAAAGGTTAAGTAACTTGTCTGAGGCCATAGAACTAGTACGGTGTGATATAAATTATACAGAAGCATGTATGCACATGGAACCATTCTCCAGGTCCTAAACATCTAAAATTTGGGACTGCTCTTGAGAACCAGCCTCTCTTTTGGCCCAGTTGTCACTTACACTGTCTAGCAGGCTGTGCCCAGCGGGCTTTACGATGCGATCCGGTGCCTCCTGCAGGCCACGCAGAGTCTGCGCGGGCAGCCCGGGCTCTCCCGCTGAGGGTCTCCTTCCACCCTGGCCTCCTGTGCTTTCTCCTGATGTTCTGACCCAAACCAGCTTTGCCCACGCTTTAGGGAAGCATTTATCCTTCCACCCTCTTTGTTCCTTTTGCCCAGGCCTCCTTTCTTGATATGTTGAAATTCTGCTCATTTCCCAAGTCCTGCCCCCTCAGCAAGCAGGCCTTCCTTCAGCTGGTGTTTACTGAGCGCCCGACATGTGCAAGACTCTCTGCCTGGCTTTCTCTGTTCACTTTGTCAGGGTGATCCTGCGATCATGGTTGTCAGGATAATGTAATTATACTATTAACGCTCATAACATTCATCATCGGAGCCGACACATGCGGCACTGACTGTGAGTCAGGACCGTCAAGGTGCTCTACACACATTTACTTATTTAATACGTAGCCCTCCGCGGATCGTCTCATGTTCTATTTAAGAACCTATCTTGCTTGGGCGCCTGGGTGGCTCAGATGGTTAAGCGTCTGCCTTCGGCTTAGGTCATGATCTCAGGGTCCTGGGATCGAATCCCGCATCGGGCTCCCTGCTCCTTGGGAGCCTGCTTCTCCCTCTGCCTCTCTCTCTCTCATGAATAAATAAATAAAATCTTAAAAAAAAAAAACCTATCTTGCTTATCTGAGAAGGTTAAAGCCTCTTGAGTCTATGGATTCCAGTTCTTGTTCTTTTTTATTTTTGAAAAATAGTTCTATCTAGGATATATAAAGATATCTAGGACAGTGACTTGGACATAGCATGGGTGAGATAAATAACACTGGAGTTGAATTGGATAGATACTATACTCCTACATACCCATATCCCACTTCCATATTCTCATTTAGATTTCCAGGTTCTCTTGAAAAAACCCAGAAGTGCTGACAACCCTGGGCCTGCCTTCCTGCATTATAGTATCTTGTTAGAACTCACTGTCATGGTTTTAATTGGGGCATGTGCTCTCAGGCCCTATCACTTCTCATGCCTTGCATCAGGCCCTGTAGCATCTGATTTTTTAACCTTGCGAAGCCCAAGGAGAATTTAGATTCCAGTTCTAGGTTGGCCCCACCAGGGTAGGGAGAGTTGTAGCCATAATACAGTGTAGTCCCTCGGGCTGTCTGAGCAGCCCTTTTCCGTTTTTGTCCCACCAGCAAGACTCTTGTTTCATCTGGCAAGATGGCTCATTTGTCTAGTACCAGTTTAACAGGAGCTGTGCTGTGTGTTTGGGTGATTCAGAGAGTCATTTGAAGATCTGATGCTTTGATACATACCAGATGACTTTAACAAACTTCCCATCACATGTCCTCAGCACAAGACAGAAAAACACCACAATGATACCTGACGGTCTGTAACAAAGCTCTCATAAAATGCCATGGAGGGGGAGCTGAGTTATAAAACTCTCCTCAGCAAGTCTTCCCTGGGGGGTGAAGCACAGCAACCCTCAAAGGCAAGCCAAAGTCTTTCTGATCTTTCACAATGAGTCACAGCACGTGTTGCTGTGTTTCCTTGTCACATACAGATCTGTATGGAATGTGTCCTGAGCCATTCTGGTTTGTCCTTCCCTCCGTCCCTCATTTTATTTATTCAGCAAATGTCTGAGCGCCCACTACTGCAACACCTTGCGTTGGAGGCTTTGGAGATAGCAATGGATAGGGACAAGAAACAAACATACAAACGAAAGAGTGATTAGAGTGGTGATGCTATGAAGATAATAAATATGGAGGTGTGACGGTATAATGCGGGAGTCGGGGAGGGGTGCAGGGAAGGCCTGAGGAGGGGACATTGGGGAGTGAAATGTGAGGTTCCCTGGCAGAGGACAAATGGGATGGGAAGGAGATGAGGAGGAACTTGGCACTTTTGAGGAACAGAAAAGAAAGCTAGTGTTGCCAGAGCTGTGCGACACAGCGCATCAATCTGCAACGAGGAACTTGCACCAGATTGTAAATCTGTGCACCACTTCCTTCTCAAAAAAGCCTCATAGATGTTAAAAAAGAAACTCAGCTGAAGTGAAGCTTAGGAACACAGTTGGTTTACATTCTGGATCTGGTGTCTTACCTCACTGGGCGGGCAACAGCGAATTCTCAGATGAAGAGTGGTCCGTGGATTGCACTTGCTCACGGGTCTGCCGGGTCCTCAGAGAAAAGGCTGAGTTGGACAGGGTGTGGCCGCGGAGGGAGGCAGGCACCACCGCAGGCCCAGATGCACAAGGGAAGATCAGCTCTTCACTAACAGGCAATGAAATGAAACTTAAAAAGCCAAGTGACTCCTCTAGACCCTTAATGAGAGTGTTAGCACTTGAAAGGGCACTTAGAACACAGCCAGGCTGCACTGAGGCGGGGATGTTAGGTAATCCCTCAGACTGACTCAGGAATTAAATTGTTTGCTTATGGAAACCAACTTTATAGTGTGTAATTAAAAATCACACGTCAATAAATTTATATAGTGTGATCCAGGTACATGTTTGTTCTCCAAATGCCAACAGCCAGTGGTAAAGGTTGAAGACCGGTGGCTCACAGATATGTTTGGTTTGACCTACACAAAATTATTGGGGGAAAAAAATCAAATTGCCAATTTTTTTTAAAAGATTTATTTATTTGACAGAGAGAGAGTGCACACATGTGCACAGAGTGGGGGAAGGAGAAGCAGGCTCCCTGCTGAGCAGGGAACCCCAATGTGGGACTCGATCCCAGGACCCTGGAATCATGACCTGAGCCGAAGGCAGACGTTTAACCAACTGAACCACCTAGGTGCCCCAATTGCCAACATTTTAAAAACTTAGAAGGGGAATATGCTTACCTGGTACCCAACACCCCTAATGTCTTCTCCCTGACTTATATATTAATGACAGGTTATGCCGTAGTAACAGATGACTGACAAATCTCAGCTGCTTACTAGCAAGGTTTATTTCTTGCTCACATTGCATGTCCATTGCGGGGTGACGGTCTCTGCTCCACATCACCTTCACTCCAGCACCAGGTCAGGAAGCAGTCTCTTTGGGGGAGCATCCCTGGTATTGAGGTAGGAGGAAAGGGAGCATGAAGAGAAATGCACTAGCTCTTAGAGCATCTGCTCTGCTTTTATTGGCCAAAGCAAGTTGCACAGTTAAGGTGATAGCCATGGGGCTGGAGAGTAGTCACCTGCAGGAAGAGGCAGACAATAACTTCTGTATAACACCCTCTACCACAACCTCTTTGCCTAATTTAGATGACCTGCCTAAGTGCCCATAGATATTTGAGAGTATGACCACTTTGGCCTATGGAACTTGAGTATTCAAAGCTTTATCGTAGCCAGAAGCATGACAGTTATTCTAAAGCTTGCCATGCTTCAACGACCACCATTCCATCCTTCCTTCCTTCCATCCATCCATCATCTACCTACCTACCTACTTACATAGATGGCCTTGACCATTCAAGGTTAAGGTTCCAAAGGCTTTTTCTTAGATACCCTTTATTTATTTCTTCCTTTAGGTTCTAGGCAGACAAGTCACACTGACCATGATACGGTGCTAGTGAGCCAAGCTGTGAGGCAGCTAGCTCTACCTCTGCCCTTGACTGTATCCAAGCCCTGACTTTGGAGTGTGGGGTGTGCACCCCTACTGAGCCATCGGCGTGTACTGCAGCAGAGCTAGAGTCTGCCGAGACTCCACCAGAGAGAACTAGTAAATAGCTAGACATGCAAAGCGGAGTATTTATTACAAGCTTTCTGTGTGCCCAGATCTGCTCTTGGGACTGTGGAGAGCACAGTCCTTGTTCTTGAAGAGCAAGACACTCAGAGAAACTGTCAAGGTAGGAGATTTGAGTGCTGAATCATGGGATACCCATTTAGTTTACCTGAGCTGCCAGTGTGGGTTAGCATCAGCAGGGGAGACTTTGTGAGGAGGTCTGACTAGGAAGAACTTTCTATCTGGAAGTTGAAAAACATCATGCATGAATTTAAAGTTTCAACTGATTTCATCTAAATCCAGAATCTTTGGAAGAGAGGTGGGCTTGTATTCTCTTGTAGAGTTGATCAAATAAGTTTGAGATGTGTTTAAAGTTTTCTGTTGAGGGGTGCCCGAGTGGCCCAGTTGGTTAAGCATCTGCCTTTGGCTCAGGTCATGATCCTGGAGTCCCAGGATCAAGCCCCAGGTAGGGCTCTCTGCTCAGTGCAGAGTCTGCTTCTTCCTCTCCCTCTACCCCTCCCCCTGCTCCTTCTGTCTCTCTCTCTCTCTCTCTCTCGCTTACTCTTTCTCTCTTAAATAAATAAAATCTTAAAAAAAAAAAAAAGTTTTCTGTTGAATTGCTATTTTCATCAGCCCTTGAGTCTCCTTGGATTAGGACCAGCTGGTGTGATATGAAAGCGCCATGGCTACACTCAGCGGCCACAGGGCTGCTTCTCTCCCTCTGCCTGGTCTCCCCTCATCCTCCAGCATGGGCTCCTTACAGTGTCCTGCACCAGTTTTGTTGCCACAAGTCATCATAGGGTTTTTTCCTGAGGGGGCCTTAGTTTCAATTGCACACAGAGGCTGTTTGTGTGCTCCTCACTTTGAAGGCGGGGGCAGGGAACTGTGGCATCCTGCACCCAGGATAGCCCCTGGAAAGTGGCCAGCCCGGAATGCCTGTTGCTGAGTGAGACGGCTGGATGGGTGGGTGGGGAGAACCCTCCTCCTCTTCTCAGTTCCTCATGCCCTTATTCCATCTTCCTATTGAAACTGAGAGAGAGGATGAAAATGAGGTAGATGTTTGGTTTGCCAAAAACAAAGGAGGAATTTAAGCAGGATCACATCAATTTGTCATCTCCATTTTCCAATGAGACCAAACTGAGACTGAATAGACAAGAATAAAGTTGATTGGGTTTAGAGGCAGTAGGACAAGGGCGGGCCATGGTAAGCCTTTGTTAGAAGGAATTTCAGAAATAGCATTGTCACTTCTTTAGATTTTAAAAAGAACTCACAATCCATTTTTTGATTAAAATCTCCTGATTTTTTTTTTAAAAAGATTTTATTTATTTTGAGAGAGAGAGAGAGAGAGCGTGCAAGTGCATGAGCAGTGGGAGGGGCAGAAGGAGAGACAGAGACAGAATCCTAAGCAGACTTCCCGCTGAGCGTGGAGCCCGACACAGGGCTCGATCCCATGACTCCAAGATCATGACCTGAGCCGAAATCAAGAGTCAGACCCTTAACCCACCGAGCCACCCAGGTGCCCCTAAAATCTCTTGATTTTTAAATGCTGGCCATCTTTTTTTAAACTTCATGTGATCCAACAAAATCTCTGCAGGCTGGATATGGCCCCAGGATTTCTAGGGTATAATTTCTGTACCTTCTGGTCCTTTACCAACCCAGCAAACACAACAGCAGTGGGTGGGAATCTTGAGGTAGCAAGACTTTTTAAAAAATCTGACTATCACATCTGAAAGAGAGGAGACCAAGGTGCCTTTCACAGAGACAAGGGTTCATGATGGGTTCTCCACATTCTTGCCAGGTTTTTCGGTGGCCTCTTTGTGATAAGGACACGGACGATAGCTCTGGCCATGGGAAAGATGGCCAGCTCAGCAGTGCGGCTGGTGTGCCGTTTGCGTGGAAGGCACTGGTGTACTCAAATCTAATTATTTAAGGCTTTGTGGCTAACAAGGGCATGGTGCAACTGGAAAGAGCACATTTGTCCTTGGTGAATGAAATCATTAGAATTGAAAGCTGTGCTTTCCTTTGATTTCCAACTTGGTTGAAACTGTATAGAAAATAGTGCACAAGATGGTGCATGGAGTAACATCTCCTGTTTACTGTTCTGTGACCTCTGATGTGTGATGGATTCATTCATTCAGGAACTCAAACTACCTATGAGGTGTCGAGCAGTATTCTAGTGCTGTGGATACAGCAGAGAACAAAACCCGGTCCCTGCTCCAGGAAGTGCACAGTCTAGCATGAGGACCCGGTAGTGTGCCTCACAGACTGGGACTTTTAAAATCTGGCAAATCTGGTGGCACCTGGGTGGCTCAGTTGTTAAGTGTCTGCCTTTGGCTCAGGTCATGATCCCAGGGTCCTGGGATCGAGCCCCACATCAGGCTCCCTGCTCTGCAGGAAGCCTGCTTCTCCCTCTCCCACTCCCCCTGCTTGTGTTCTCTCTCTCTCGCTGTGTATCTCTCTCTGTCAAATAAATAAACAAAATCTTTAAAAAAAATAAAAATAAAATAAAAATCCAGCAAATCACTGTTCTTTCCCAGCTCCCAGAGTTATGCCCTTGCTTGACTTATGGGTCAGAAGAGAAGTGGCAACTGAGGATGTCAGGGAAAAGGAGGCAGGGAGAGCGCTTATGTTCTGGGCTATCAACAAGAAGTTCTGAGGTGGTCTTGGACCAAAAGTCCTGGCAGGGGGCATTTGGGTGGCTCAGTTGGTTAAGTGGCTGCCTTTGGCTCAGGCCATGATCTCAGAGTCCTGGGATCGAGTTCCGTGTCAAGCTCCCTCCTCAGTGGGGAGTCTGCTTCTCTCTCTCCCTCTGCCCCTTCCCCCTGCTCATTCTCTCTCATAAATAAATAAAATCTTAAAAAAAAAAAGTCCTGGCAGATTTTGCTTCCTGGGTGCCTCCTATAGCCTAGCAGCTCCCACAGCCTTTAGAATCCTCTGAGCATGTCTCTCGCTACTTTGCTTTGGGACGACTTTGGAATTGAGGACACCCTGGAAGTCCTGTTGAAAATGCAACCCTTGGGGGGGCGCCTGGGTGGCTCAGTTGGTTAGGCGACTGCCTTCGGCTCAGGTCATGATCCTGGAGTCCCGGGATCGAGTCCCGCATCGGGCTCCCTGCTCGGCGGGGAATCTGCTTCTCCCTCTGACCCTCCCCCATCTCGTGCTCTCTCTCTCTGTCTCATTCTCTCTCTCAAATAAATAAAATCTTAAAAAAAAAAAAGAAAATGCAACCCTTGGGAAGTTTATTTCTTAACTCAGGAAGGCCTGGGGGATAAAGAATAAAATGTCTTCACTGCAGACTCACTTAGCTGTACATGCTACTCAGCTTCTACTCACCGAGCATAGCAGATACAGTGCAGAAGCTCCTTGTGCCCTATTTGGAACTGTCTGCATTTAATCCTATTAAAGAAGTAAAGGCTATTGGACTGATTACCAAGGATGCTCCTCAGAGTCTATTCTGTTCTTTGTTTTGTATTGGTACATTGTTAACCAAGTCACCACATAAGGAAATTACACCATTGCTTCTTGTCGCCATTATCGAAAGAAGTCTTGTGAAGTTTGACTCGTAGCTCAATGTCAAAAATATTTGTTTATGGACTGTTTTGTCATGACTTCATGAGAAAGAAGCCGTGCTATATGACTAGGGAATTATACATCTTTTACTATGTTAGGGCCTCCTTAACAAACCAAAAATACTAAGACTTATCCAGATGGGAAGTTAGCTTTTGGATTCTAGTTTCTTCAGCGACTCAAGGAATGAGTTATTATTCCTGTGATTTCTATTTCTGGGCTTACCACATATCCCTGCTGCACAGCCAAATGTGACCTGATGCTCATAATAATAAAGGAAATGAACAATTTTTTATTTGCCCTGGAGAAACACAAATGCTTATGTGTTCGGTGAAGTGGATCCCTCTTAGAAATGGTGAAATAACCATGCACAGTATATTGCTATAACTTGGCAACACAATAGTGATAATACATTTCAATTTAACAAAGTCAGGAATTTGCTAAGAATATAAAATGAAACAGAGCAAATATCAGAAATCTATCAATCAGTTTTGTTTTTTTTAAACAGCAATGTAAATTTAAGGAAAAGCTTAAATACATTTTTATAAGCCAGCAGGCCAAAGACTATTAGGAATATATAATGTATGCCCTCATTCAATCTATGCACACATATATAAATATATACATAAACACGTATAAATGCAAATAAAATATTTTCCTATTTTGGATACTTCTGAGTAAATTTATGAGCTTTTTCTTGAACAGCAGTCAAATTTTTTAGCTATATAAATGTAATATAACAATTATTTAATACCCAGATAAGTATACTTCATTGAGTTTCCAATTCAGGATAAACACCTATCTGTCAAGGACTGGGAGTCAGAAATCCATAACGCTTAGATGGGAAGTTAGAATATCTGAATTCTGATCTCAGTTTTACAAAGAGAAGCTTTGGGGGAGCTTTTTTTTTTTTTTTTTTTAAAGCCTTTCAGGGGTCTGAGTTTGCTCCTCATAAGATGATTTTGGTGTAGGTGTAGAGGTACTTTCCATTTGTTTGGGATATCATGCAAATGTCTAGCCCCATTATTCATGCAGAGTAGATTCTCTGTACATGTGTTCTGCATTGATCCTGAATCCTTTTTGGGAACAACTCATCTGATTCAGCATTTTTTTTAAAGTAAACTCCACCCCCAGTGTGGGGCTCGAACTCAACACCCCAGATCAACAGTCCCATGCTCCACTGATTGAGCCAGCCAGGTGTCCCGTCGGCAGTCATCTTTAATGGACAGAAATACGGGACGCTGTCAAATGGCTCCAAGCACCCAATTAATATTGGTACGGGGCCAACTACCACCAAAGGTAGGACCTACCTCCTACGGTGGTTATGAGGACTGAGTTGCTCGATGCAACGCGCTTGTGTATACAGCCGAGCATGCAATGAGGGTTCCAAGTTTACCAGTGAGAATTGCTAGTATCACCACGATGTGCCAGGCTCTGGGCTAGAATGCGAATTAAAACAGCCACGGCCTCTGCCCCTGTTGAATTTATCATGTAGGGTGTGATTGCAAATTCCGGTGCCTCCCAAGCCCGTCAGGACCCATAAATGTAAGAGGTGGGCTGGCCTCCGTGTGGCCTGGACCACACACACTGGGTTGGAGCGCAGGGACCACGTGGCCCTGGCAGGTTGTTGCCATCGGGGAACGAGGGCTCTTGTTGCCCAATCCTGTGTTTTAGGAGAAGTTTGGAATCTGGGTTATCATGTGACGTCTCCCGACTTACAAGCAGTGACAATGAACGCCAATGGCCAACAAGCGAGTGCCTTAGGGGCTAAAACAACTGCAGGCTGGATGCTTGCTGCAAGGGTCTGTGTACAACTTCCGGACATGCGGTTGCAACAGCCCCAATTCCCCACTTTTCTGGGGGCAGCACAAACCAGATGAGGGCAAAGATCAGTTGTCAGTTAATGTTTAAGTCTTGGCTCCTCCACAGATTTCTGCAAGCTGGGAGTCTGCGGGGCACAACTGAACGTTAGGGACTCGAGTGACCCCGGAGGCAGGGGCTGGAACAGGACCGGGGAGGGGGCTGGGGAGGCCAGACGCCCAGGAGTCAGACGGTTACCTTTTGCCAGAGAACACAAGGACACTATAGAGCAGAGGTGGGTGAAGAGTTTAACACAATTTATTTTAGGCTTAAATAATCGACTAGGTCATCCAGTGTATGGTTTTTCATACATATGTCATTAGAGCTATGTGTCAATGAATGCTGATTTTATATGAATATAATCAACAAATTAAAGGATTTCACCAAAACCCAAATAAAAATGCCCTTTAAAACACAGCAGCCTTATTAACCTAATATGACACTGCTAGAATGGTTACAAATGATTGGCTTATTCAAAGGTGTCTACATCTTATAGCCAGTACACGATACAGTAGTAATTGTACAGCGTGCTGCCATTCTACTAGCTAAGAATTTCGGTTCAGTCCATTTTAAATACGCCCGACTGGGGCCTCTTATGAGCACCATCCACCTCTAAAGCGGCAAGCATTACCCCCTTTTAAGCACTAACAGCACCCCCTCCCCCTAAAGCAACTACCGTATAGGGATTTTTTTTTTTCCATTTTTAGGTCATTTCATTGAAAAATTGGCAATAGCAACAAATATTAGATGAAGGGCTTTGTGTTTACAGATAAAATCTTCTGTGTTGCAGTATACTGTAGTGTTTGCAAAATTGGAAAAGATTTAATCAAAATAAGGTGATACACATGCATCAAAATATTAGTATTCTGCAGAAAAAATTTTTTCACAGAACTACAGAATTCCTCATTTGGGGAATTATTTAAATTTGCAGCAGATTTTAAAGATTTGTTTTTTTTTGTTTTTTTTTAAATCAAGCTAGCAGTTTTGCATATACAAACATTATAATTGCTAATATACAAGAATCAGTGAAGGTCCCCCCACCCAGAATCCCTCCCCCCTCTTCTAGGGTGGTCACTTGAGACCCCTAGTATGTTAAATGCATTTGCAATATTCTGTTTGTGTTCTAAGAGGCAGTGCCTTATCAACATTTATTCTATTTTTCTGTTAGAATTTATACAGTGTTATTATTTACAGCAAAACTATAGATGTTTTAAAAAAGAAACAAATAGTGTTTATACCCTGACAGTTTGGGTCCAAGAAAAATAAGGCGAGCTGTTGTGGAGTTAGTAATTTTAGTGTTTCTCTGTGATTTCATCGTCCCATCTTCTGTCCGTGTTGGCGGCAGGAATTTCTTCCTTTTGTAAATGACACCAAATTACTTAAGATAAACTGTTAACAGCATGGCTTCTTGTATATACACTGCATTGCTAATTGCACACGCGCCAATCCTGGGAGTGAAAGTGAATTTCCATGCTCTGTAAATTGGCTCATGCTAAATTAAAATGTGGGTAGTTCTCTTTTTTTTTTTCTTTTTGCATAAAAAAAAAAAATCATGCCATTAATGTGTGGAAGCAGCAAACACACACACCCTTCTCCGTGAATTTTTACTTCCTGCTGACATATCTTCCATGAATTTCTCAATACTGGCAGTAAAAACACATTATCCTGTGGAAAGAGAGAAAATAGGTAATGAGTTTAGCCTGCTTGCTTGCTTTCCTTTTTTTTTTTTTTAAGAATTTGCCTAACCCTTCCTTGCCATTCAACAGAAAAGCCTGAGAGAACGGGGCGTCTACTTTCTAATGGGGGGCGTTTCACAGGATGTTCTGACCAATGTGATCTGCTAGGACAAAGCCCTGAGGTGTACCCGCAAGCCCTTTGAAGGCAGTGACTTTTTTCTAGGTAACCCATGCTTTCCACAGCACACTGATCACTGTCTTTGTGGTTTTCGAGAATGAGTTGGAAAAGACCCTCTTCGAGGGAGCCTGCCATCTCTGATCAGGTCACTCAGGTACTCGTGAAAGCCACCTCCAGCCCTTTGGGCCTCGTCTTATCTATAAAATGAGAAGGCTGACAGAGATGCTCTCTGGGATTTCGATCAACATCAAAATATCAGGGGTCTGGGGTTCTCATGGGCATAAAGGGCTAGGGATACGGAGTCAGGATAAATTATTTCAGTAACGTCCGTACGTTTTATAACAAGTGTTCACTCCCCAAAGTGCAACTCATCTTTCAAAAAGGGAGAACAGCATCATTCCTTCATTACTCTGAAACTGCTTTTCCATGCGCAAATTAAAATTAAAGACTGTCTTCCACCGCTGCAAAGAATACTTTTTCCCTCCTCCTGCCCCACATCAGTCACGGACAAGATCGACTCATTATATTTGAGCTTCTTTATGGGGGCCGCGGACATCTTGTCTTACTGGATAATCACGGCATAAAGTATCAGTGTTTTATAACCAGTCAATACAGTCAAAATAAATCAACAATTTCTGCTATGCACGCTTTCTTCATAAAACAAAATTTTCCTACATATAGTTCGTCCTCCTCTTTCAGTGTGAAAAGGTGACACGCTTGAATGCCGCCTGAGAACAAGTCCTAGCCCCTAGAGAAAACCTGAGTAAGGCAAGAACAATTTTAGGAACAATCGTGCTCATTCACTGGTAAGCAACACCCCATTTCTACAGGTCTAGGGGCACCTTCAGAACTGTGCTTCTGTTGGGGCCCATGTGTCCTCAGTGACCTTGAGGTTGTTCACTTACCCCAGACAAGTTTCTTTCCCTTTTCCCTTTAAGATGGATCACCCAGGATACCTTGGCTCAGGTCAGCGTGTTGGTATAGCACTTCCTCTGTCTGCTCTACTAGGTTCTTGCTTCCTTTCTTGTATGAAAACTGCTACTAACCTCCATGCCCCAGGTCACTAATGCTTAGAGCCAAGAACATCAAAGTGTCAATTCCTTCTGGGGTGATTTCAATATTGCCCCCCACCCCCCCGCACCCAACATGACTCTGCAGAAATGGTAGAGAAAGAAAATGACTCATCTGGGCAGGCCGTGTCCCAGAAAGTGGGCAAATCCGAGTAAAATCAGGATTTTCTCCCCTGTTATTACCACTTATTCCTTATCTTCTGGGCACCAGGGTTCTTAGATGGCCCTGTGATAACGTGACCCCAGTGTTCCCCTTCTGTCTTCCTAGGGATGGGCCTCAGCAATTTTCTCTAGTTGAAGCACCCCCCCCCACTTTATGCAGCTTAATTGATATATAATTTACATGCCATACAATTTATCTATTGTAAATATAGTCTGATAACTTTTAGGGAATTCATATAGATATGCAATCATCACTACGACCCAGTTGGACTTTTTTTGTTTTGCATCCTGTCTTCCAAAAGCCAATCCAATTTCCCAGGTTAATCTTGCAATAAGAAGCAAGGTCTTCCTCTTATCACCTCAGGGCAAGCAAATTTTATCTTTTATAGAAATATTGGATATGTTTCTATAATTTTTTAAAAAATGCTATTCATTATATCCATTTATATTCAGGTAGGATTTGAGTGATAGTTCAAAAAAAAAAAATTGGGAGTGAGTTCCCCTTGTAAATCGCTTTTGTTCTTGGTCATGCAATCAGAGTGTGGAAGGTCATTCATTGGACAAAAGACCTTATACCAACTATAGCGTTCTACAAAAAGCATGAGCGCCTTGGCCCAGAGACCATAGGCCTATTATAAAATACTGACCTTGTACAAATTGTGATGAGAGCGCCATCTGATGGAAAAGTGTGAGGGCAGGAGCCATCGAGATGACATTTCAGAAATAGAATTTGAGTCCTTTTCCCTTTTGGGGTTTAGGTAATACATGAGATAGAAGCCTCTGCATTTAGCAATCTGTCTTTGGGTTTTGCATGCTTTTCAAACCCAAAGATAGTAGAAAACAACTCAGAAAAACAAACATTCCTTTTAGTCATTCCACTATAATGTTTTTTTTAATTTTAAACATTTTTCATGTATAGAAAAACAGCTATTCAGTGGATTTTCATGGAAGTTTATATTTTACAGATGAATGTTGTGCTTTCCATATCCATTTTCAAGTCAGGGGTATGCTTGAGCTTCGAACCACCATTTCCTTTATAAGTCCACATACAGTGGTTTTTGGCCCCTAGTGCCCAGCTTAAAAACAAAAATCACCCATCTGTAGCTGGATATATGAAGCTCTCTGCAGTTCAGCCCAATCAGCCTCAATGCCTACGACTCTTCGTGGCTTTGTTTGACAATTTTCAGTGGTTCTCAAACTTGGGTGCATATTACAATGATCTGGGAGGCTTAAAAAACAAAACTAAACTAAACCCAGTAGCCAGGCTACATCCCATGACAATTTATTTGGAATTTCTTGGGGTGGAGCCCAACATCAAAAAACATTGAAAAAAACTCTCTAGATTATTTGAATGTTCAACCAAGTTTAAGAGCCAGTGATATATTCTAGAACACTGCTTCTCAAAGTTTAATGTCCTCATGTATCACCCAAGGGATCTTCAAATGTGGATTCTGATTCAGGAGGTCAGGGTAAACCCAGAGACGCTGCATTTCTAACAAGACCCCCGGGTGATGTTGATACTCCACAGACCACACTAGGAGGAGCTAGACTGCATGTCAGTCATCAACACATGTTTGGAAGTTTCCAACTTCCTTCTCTTTGCTCATGATTTTGTATCCACCTATACTTCTCTTCCCCTAATCTTCACCTATATTAACTCCTCTCTATCCTTCAAGTTTGTGTCAAATGTCATCTCCATGGAAGTTCAGACTGTGCTCTCCCTAAGGAGATCTGCCTTGGCAGGGTAACTCTTACTCATCTTTAGACTTTGCTTGTTACAGCTTTAGGAGAGAAAGCCTTTTCTGATACGCCTTCCTAATAGCCTACCAAGAACGTAGATTTGTTACTCTATTTCTTTCTCTTCCTACCCATCTCTCTTTCCTTCCCCTCTCTTTGTCTCTCTCATTATAGAAGTCATGGGGCTAAGAACAATTTTTTTCTAAGCATTAATTCTAGTTACTTCATGTAATCATAATAAAAACTACAGTGCAACTTAAAAATAACTCCCAGTTCATGTAGATTTGTTCAACTGCTACCAGTAAGTGGGGCTTTTTTGAGGGTTTTTTTTTTTTTCTAGTGACCTGTGATTTTTAAAATAGGGCCAGTTAAAAAAATACAGGGAAAATATTGATCTATATTTTGGTAGTAAAAAACATACAGCACTAATAAAATTGTACAGCTATTATTATTAAATGTTATATGCCAGGCACTGTTGTGGAGTGGCTTAGCTCATTTAATATTAATAACAATAAGGTACTGTTGTATCTTCCATTTTACAGATAAGGAAATAGAGCTCAGACCGATAAAACAAGCACAAGTTTGCACACTTAGTACATAGTAGAGTGAGAAACAGAAGTCAAGCCACCTGACTCTAGAACCCTTGCTCTTCACCTCAAAGCCAAGGCTTTTGTTTGATTAGGAATTTTTTTAAAGGGTAAGAAAAATAAAAACAAAACTATATAAAAACATATCTACTCCAAATAAATTCAGGGAAAATCTTTAGGAGTGAAGAAATTCAGGCTGCACCTCGGACTTCTGGGAAGCAGAATCAGGAGAATCTGCTGGGTGAAAATCCAGACCTGTCATTAACTATGACCACTGGGGTTTCACTGTCTCTCTCTCTTCATGCATTAGTAAAGAGGAATGAGAATGCCTGTCTTAAAATTTCCCCTGGAATTTCTCTGCATGTGATATTAGTTTACACTTCAGAATACTTTCAGTTATCCCTGATTTCTCAGAGAACATCAGTGACACTGCTGTTCCCACTTCTCCCACTGTTCCTGGCACCCCTCACATCTTCGTCTACTTGCCACTGATCAGGCTCGTCAAGGTGCTCTTCTGGGCTGTCTTAATTCTACTAACAGCTGAACTTGCCCAGTGCTTACTATGGGCTTGCCTGTCGCTATTTAAAGTGATATACTTGTATTAACTCAGTTAACTCTCCCAACAACTCCTCGAGGTATGTTATTCTTATCCCAGTAGAGGTGAGGAAATTAAGGCACAGAACCAGTCTAAGTTCACCTAGCTAGTAAGCTCCCCAGCAATTCCCTCCACTCAGGCCATTTCATTTCTCCCCCAAATACCAAAAATGACCGCACTATGATCTCTGGCCCAGAGTTGTCTCCCTAATCATTGACTAATGTCGAGGGCCCTGCATGTTGACCATCTATGAAGCTACTTCATCACCCAGGCTACGTCAATCCCTCCTTTTGTTTTTGTGGTCTTAGGTTCTATGATTTTGTTAAATAATTACCTCTATACAAGCAACCCTGATGTCTTCAACTCTCACCCTTCCCTCCCAACACAGAACTAATCTGGTTCCTCAAATCTGTTCTCTCCTTTTCATTCTCTCTGCCCCGGTTCAGGCCCTCATCTGTGTCTCAGAACCGAGGCCCTTATGTTCAAACTCTGTCCTCCCTCTACTACTGCTAGGGTTACCTAAATCTTATATTATTCTCCTATACAAAGCTTCCAGTGGTACCCCACAGTATCCAGGATAAAGACCAAACTCCTAAGCAAAGGTCATCTGATTCTCCATACTGCCCTATCTCAAATGCTACTCTTTCTTCAAAAACTAGTTCAAATATGCACTTCCAAGAAACTTTAAAAGATCTCCTCTGTTGGAGGTAATTATATCTTCCAGTGGATGCCCTGAGCATTCTGTTTCTATCTTTTATTACATTTATGTATTTTGATTTGTGTGACTTATGATCATGTGTGCCCCTTGGACTAGACTGTAAAGTTAAAATGGGCAGGAGTTCGCTCAGATAATAATGTCAAACCGAGGATAATGTCTTACAGCGTTGTACCCTCCCTACCACTTACACAGTGTGTCACAAGCCTTTGCACATAGTAGCTAAGAAGTAAAGGAGCTCCAGTTGGCTAAACATCTGCCTTCAGCCCAAGTCACGATCTCGGGGTCCTGGGACCGAGCCCCGCACTGGGCTTCCTGCTCAGCAGGGAGTCTGCTACTCTCTCTCCCTCTGCCCCTTCCCACTGCTCGTTCTGTCTCTCAAATAAAATCTTAAAAAAAAAAAAAGTAAAGGAGCTCTAAACGCACACAGTGACCTACTTACAAAAAAGCCTGTTAGCTAATCTATACTATAGGAACGTTTCTCTCATCCACTGCCATGAAACTGCATGGAATGAGCTATCCTGAGGTAAAACCAAACAAGTATGCTGGAGGGCTGAGGCTGAACATGTCGGCGATCTTAGGTGAGAGGATATAGAATAGTTTGGAGATTTCTATAAAGGAAGAGGTCAGAGGCAACCTTTTAAACTCTATTCCTCTTTAAAATCTTATTCCTCAGGACTCAATCCTGAGCTCCTTCTTTACTCCGTTTGACCCTCTCCCTAGATGATCACATCTGTTCTCTGGTATTCAACATTTATCTCTTTAGTGAGAACTCTTACATTTTTATAGGTGCGGCCCCAACCTTTCTGCGGAGCTCCAGACTTGTGCATCTAATACAGTACTTGGATGGCTCATAAGCACCCTCAAACCCAAGTCCAAGCCTCAGTGCTTGATGTTCTTTTTAAAACCCATCCTGCGTCTGTTCCTTTCTTTACTACCCAGTTGTGTAAGCCAGAAACCTGGGAGTCATTCTTGACTCAACCCTTCTTCTCATCCTCCCCCCAAGCTAATCCACCTGTTGATTTTCCTAAAACCACTGCCCAGGTCCTAGCCCTTGTCATAACTTCTGAGCGACCTTCCCCACCTGCCAAAGGTCTAACTACGTTTCTGCATTATTCTTGTATTGGCACTTGGATTTTATATTTTCAGCCCTTAAACATCTGTCCCATCTCGCTCCCCCTTGTGGGATGAGACATTGGGAAGGGCAGGGACCGTGGAAGTTTTCTTCACCATTGTACATCTCGCTTTCCACTTTCAGACAGGTGGAAGCTCAAATATGTTTTGAAGGAATGAAAAAAATGAATCAACTTTCTGGCTCAGAAGAAGTGTTGCCTCTGGCAAGCGGGGTACTCTTTCACACTCAGCTTCCATCTGGCCGTGAGATCCTGAGCATTTCCCCCAAAGAGGTGTGGCACACAGCTGGTCCACAGTCCTTTATGGTTTCTATCTGGGGACATTCCCTTGCTACAACCTCACTAATCAGCCCTCTAATGGTATTTATGAAGTAAACATTTGGGGATTATGGCTACCTTAAAAATGAAGTTCTACTTTATTTTAAAAAAGAACAAAAATCTGAGTATTTTCATTGTGTAAAATATGAAGACGTTTACTACAGTTTGCCTATGGACATCTATTTGATTCAAATTTGCTTTTAGTTCTTTAATCACCATCAAATACTAATTAACTATGAATACGGGTAATAGTTAAGAACTTAGGTTCTGGATAAGTTCAAATTTCATTCTTTTGTTCGTCAGCTCTATAGGACCTGGAGTAAATCATTTAACTTTTCTCAACCTCAGTCTCCTCATTAATAAAAAAGATAGTAGCACTTACCTTATAGCATTGTTTTGGGGATTATATGTGGTAATGTATGTAATGATCTTACCTACTACTTGGCATACGCAATCATTTGCTATATCATGACTATTATTCATAAATAATTTCAGTAATACAGCTAAGTGCAATAGAAAGGGCAGTAGGTGGAGAATCAATCATCTTGAGTTCAGGTCCTAGTTCTACCAATCGAGCTGTATGACAGTAGAAATGTCATTGACCTCTCTGAGTCTTGGAATATTCATCTGTAGAAGGTAGCAAACAAAACTGGCCTGACCTCTCCAGAGGCTTGTTTGAAGGATTCAATAAGACAAAAATGTAAAAGCAGTTTGTAAACTACAAATCACTACATACTAGTACATTCTAGTACATTTGTGCATACTATGTACAAATCTGTATAGCTGTTGTAAGCCATTTGCTTTTCCCTTAAAAACATTAAAAACAGGATGGCTGTGACTTGGTATTAAAGAAAAGCAGGTGCAGGGTTCAGATAGCTCAAAATAAAACTGGTTTTAAAATGAAAAATAAAAATTTTGATGTCACCATCTGAGACTCAGTGAAATTTGGCAGCATTCCATTTGCTCAGTTTTTTTTTTTTAAAAAAGGGCAGGCAGCAGGGCTATAAAAACTCTCAATATATTTGCAAATTGATTTTTCCGCAGCACACATTCAGTGTCATGGAAATCCAGGTGGTGTTCTTGGACTCATTTCCTAAGTTCACTTATGGAAGGTAAATAAGCACCCTGGAGAGTAACGTGAGGCTTACAGTCAAATCACTGTTCTTTCCATCTGACGCATTAAGTTTGCTTTAGGCTGGAGTTATTTTCACATTCCTGTGACTTCTCTCTGAATTTCTCTCTTCTTTGAGTGGGGGAGCAAGTGAGCCAAAGCCCTGACAACTTCTTTACGGGGTGGGTTATTTGTCATTTGAAGGCCTCTTGTACATTTAGTGACCCTGTCCTGTCGTATTCATTTACTCAGAAGGACCTGGAAGAATAGCACGGTTCTATTTTTTTGGCGTCATTTACTCATAGATACTGGGTATATGTGGCTCTAGAAAAATGGCTCAGCTGGTAGGGGCGACCGCCTTGGTCCTTTACCACCCAGAGTCTGACGCTGACCGAACCAGCGGGCGAACTCTGAGGCGCATATTGAAGTTGAATGAACTCTCTTCTAGATTCATTTCACGTATCACTTATAACCGCTTCTGCAGACCAACTCAAGACCGCGGACTCACGCTTAGCGTTTTATGCAGCTACTGTGCGTACACGTGTCTTGCCCCAGGTTGGGCTGTCAGGCATGCACGAGAAGTGGGTCTGTTCTAGATACTGCGGCACAGATGCCGTGGGTCATTGTCTCCTGTCCCTCACCCTGCGTGAAAAGCAAGCCATGTTGATGTCTCCTGATTCAGCCTGCCTGTCATTATCCTCACAGCCCAAGCCAGCGTCTATATAGTTTCCTATTCGGTTTTCTGCTCATCTGTGATGGCCACCTCCGGTGCATTCTCTGCTTGCCCCTCGAGCGAGTGATGCAGAATGTACATTCAATCACACCCCGCCCCACCCCGACGCTTTGCACAGCTTTCCTTCTGCTTTTAGTGACAGGCCAGAATCCCTAGAGAGAGGCTCATGAGGCCTGAAAACTCCCAACTTTCCACTCTCTGCAGACCCAAGGGCCAAACTCTCTGCCAGCTAAACTGACCTGTTCTCACGGCTCCTCCCTTCCTGCACCCCCCCCCCCGGTCTGGTCTTTGCAGGGTGCTGCTATTTGCCTGGAGGGCTACCCTAGACACCGTCCAACTCCCCTCCTCCACCCAGTCACGTCCCGTGCAGTCCTTTAAACTGAGCTCAAACATTGTTTCTCAGGGAATCCCTGCCTGTCACTTCAGACCCGGGTCAGGTCTCCCGTCAACGTGGTTGAGAGTGTTGGCTCTGGTGGCAGGTTGGTATCCTATTTCTGCCACTTTTAATTTATGTGACATTGGGCAATTTGGGCCCTGTTTCCTCCCCTCTGACATGGGGATAATAAGGGCATCTCTCCAAAAGGGTTGGCTGTGAGAATTAAATGAAGAGCGGGATGGAACACTTGGAGGCGTGATATGTAGTAAATATGATTATTTCCAGAATGTTCTGCAGTTCTTGGTAGTTGTCTCAGTGCCAGTAAATACGGATATGATCAATTAGGACGAGTTAACATTAAATCTCCACAATGTAAGCTCAGGGAGGGCAAGTACCACACGAAGTTGTTTACTAAGAGTTTCTCAGTACCTATGCAGAAAGCCTCATGAAAGGAAGTGAAATAAATCTTGGCATGAATAAACACATGGTAAGGTTTTTTGAGAGGGAGGGGTTAGAAATTTATCTGGGCCTGCAGTAACAGGCGCATACCCTCACCCCAATCCTAAATCTGAGGGGAAAAAAAAAAAAGATGTGGTATATATACACAATGGAATATTACTCATTCATAAAAAAGAGTAAAATCTTGTCATTTGCAACATGGAGCTAGAGAGTATTATGCTAAGCAAAATAAGCCAGAGAAACACAAATACCATATGATTTTACTCATATGTGGACTTTAAGAAACAAAACAAATGAGCAAGTGGGGAAAAAAAAAGGAAGAGAGAGGCAAACCAGGAAACAGACTCTGAACTATGGAGAACAAACTGATGGTTAGCAGCGGGGAGGTGGGTGGGGGGATGGGTGAAATAGGTGATGGGGATTAAGGACGGCACTTGTTGTGATGAGCATCGGGTGTGGAAATATTGAATCACTATATCGTACACCCGAAACCAGTATCACACTATGTTAACTAACTGGAATTAAAATAAAAAATAAAAAAAGTTTATCTGGGCCTTAGTTACCTCACCTACAAAATTCAGGGCAATGAGACAAAGATTTCTCAGTTCCTCACCTCCACACTCAACACCAGGATTCTGGTAATTGGGGGACAGAAGATGTATGCAAGTGCAAACTGGAATTTATTCTTTTCATTTGGACCAACAGGGCTAAGACAACCGTTCGTATGCAGCCCTCAAGAAATCATGCCACTTCACCTCACAGACTTAGCGAGGTTTTCAAATTTCTTTTCAAAGCTCCATCTGCTTTTTCACCTTTCAAGTGACCTTTCCTAATTATAGCTATGTAGAAAATAATAGGACAATGTAAAATTTAGAAAACAATGTTAAAGAAAATATCCTCACCTATGAGGAAAAGTTCAATTCACACAAAGCTTACCAAACATTTAACTTTCAAAAAAATAGTAGTCCATTAACCTTCTATTTAATTTGCTTTGGTTTATATAAGATACACCAAGTAGTATATAGCGATCTCAGTCATTTCATTTAAACTTGGCAACCACTATACTTCAACCAAAATTAAATTGTCAGATGCCATTCTGCTAAAACGGTGAAAGGCTGGATCAGAGCACATCTGTTAGAATTATTTGTTGCCAGATAGTTCTGTTAGTTGTAGAATGCTAAAACATTGCACGCTGAGCCTCAGCTCTTAGAGGAGACTCAAATGTCACTATTTACATTTGCTTCTGCAAACACCATTTACATTTAAATTCCTGACTAATTTGTGAGGAGAAAGTTTATGGACTGTGAACTGAGTTTTAGTGTGTGTATGGATGTGTACATAAAGAGAAAAATAACTCCAACTTCACACTGGGTATTCAAAGCTGGAATTCAGTGAAAAACAGAGGGAGGGGGGCAAGGAGATCGGAATCACTTATCCAGTGAAATGAGAGGTTTCATAGGAAGTTAAGGCCGACTGTTGCCGGTATGAACACACCTATCGCCTTGACTAACCGTTTACTGTTATGAATGGCTCTTCTTTTCCACATGCCGGATTTCCTTCTTTGTTGTCTTCACCTTATAACCTTCTCCCTGCTGTAAAAAGGAATGTACGCATTAAGATTCCATAGTAAAAGAGTTTTAATTATACAGCGGTTCCCATTCTGGTCCCTTGAGGCTGGATTAGGGTAAGTGAAACACAGTTGAAAGCACTGTCACTTCATGTCCCAAAATACATGCAATCAATCTATTTGGCTTAACCACACAGCCTAGCATCATGGAGGCAAGCTAGAGAGCACCGTCAGAATGAATACAGTAACATAACTATGCTTCACAAGAACTCAGTAGGTTAGTGATAAATAAAAGGTTAGTGATAATAAAAATAATAAATAGTAAAATTTTAAAAAAGGTTAGTGATAAATTTAAAAAAATGAGTAGCCTGTTCACTTCTTGTAGTAATCATCACCAAAGCCCTCAAGGCACCCAAACCCCAATTTTAAAAAAATATTATTAAATTATAATTTATTTCTTCTTAAGCCAACAGAATTTTAAGGGATCTGTTGTGTCGAGACTAAAATCTCTCAGGAAAGCACCAATCATGAACTAAACACCATGGAAATGTTGATCTGAGGGACTTTTTTTCTTTTAATCTGTGGAATTACCAGCCCCCTCCTCTTACTCCAACCAGGCATCCATTTTCCATAAAACAAGACCTCTCTTCATTGAGCACCAGGGACACTTTTCTCCAAGAGCAAAGTTGTACAAATCCTCCACTTTTACCCGCTTTATGATAGAAACGCAGTAGCCTTTCCACTTTTCTGAGTTAGTCTTGAGAAATTTTCAGTTCACTTTTTCTTACGTAAACACAGGCTATTGGAGTTTCTATTTTCAAAATGAAAAGGGTAAAGATCTGAGAAAAGGAAAGAAATGACAACCAGAGGTGTTTTGTCTGGGAGATGGAGAAGCATTTGCTGAGTTACACTGCGCAGCGGTGAGTTTAGTTCTTTCACCTGCACACTGGAAATGGACTGTTATAAACCCAAAGAGGAGAACCCCCCTCAGGTTAAGAGGAGGGAATTCAGATTTCTCTGTAGAACATACTGGAAAGGGAAAATGTATAGATTTGATGTAAGGATCCTGAACTGAGCTTTTTTGCCATTCTAACATTTAAACCCTGTACATTTGCTGAAGTGAGCGCCCTCTGTCCTGGTCCCAGGCCAGGCAGCAGGCAAGGTAAAGGCGGAGGCAGGGGGCTGGTGGTGATAGAGGGTTTTTATTTTATTTCTCTTACATGCTTGGACCAGCACATTCTACCCTCCATAAATGAACTTATCTCTGTGAAAACTCTGAAGACAGTAAAAAATATATAATGTTAAAGAAGGTTAAGAAGAAAAGTCTTTTTCCTTGACCCTGATCAAATGCACAGGTTGTCAAAAGCAGCAAACACTTCAAGCTGCCACACTGCAGATGCCAGCCTGTTAGCAGCATGTTCTAGAAAGTTCACAAAGCAATTATCCTCTACTTTTTCTTTGGCAGCCCCTCTCCATTACCATGTCATCATGTTTTCTCTCTTGTGGGATAGCAATTCGTCTTATTATTTTCCGAGTGATCTGTAGGAAGCAATAGTGAGAAGTAGAGATTTTCCTGTTTTCTATTTTAAGAGGTGACACTACAGCAAACAAACAGTAGGAAATCTAAATTCCAAGAGAAGCATAAAATCCTAATGATGATTACTTTTCTGGTGATGAGGTTGCCTTCTTCATCAGTAAATTGCTCTTCTGTGACAGATTCACCAGGAATGCTTTTTGCTTCCTCTCCCTAAAGGATGTGGCATAGAGATTAGCAACCTACTAGATGGGACAGATCTCCACACCACTCCACACACCACACACATGCTCTGTGGATTTTTAGAAAAAGAAAGTATAAATTCTACTTGCTACTCGAGGGCAAGGGGAAAAGGCAGACTCCTCTGATGGTTATTTAGCAGCCAACAACATTCAAAGCACTAAACCTTAGGTATGTAACAAGAATGATGGCTAGCAGCTAACTCCAAGAAGGAAGAATGATAAAACACAGTTACATGTTGATATACGAACCAAAAGGTTTCATTTGTTGAAAAAAAAATTAGCCAATGATTAGAGCTCTGATTAGATCATCTCATTTTGATCACAGTGTTTCTTGATTAGTCCTACCAAATCTCTCAAATAATTTTTGGGTTGCATTGTGCTTAATCTAAATTAAGATGGTACCTTAGTCGGGGCATTATATTTATTGCCCTTGTCAGTTTTTTGGTTTTTTTTTTTTTCATTTAAAAATTCATTTACTAAGGGTAACATAGACTTTTTTTATAAGCAAAGTTCAGGGTACAGAGAAACTCTTATTTATTTTTCTTTAAAACTAAGCCTTTTGTAGGTCTTAAAATAAATGGGAATGACTCTGATGAAGTATGCAGTTTCTGACTACTATTTTCAAATGAAGGGGTCTTCTGTGATGATAGATCATCTAATCTCCATGGCTACAGACAAAAGATCAGTACTAAAGGAATTTAAAACAATGTTATCTTTCCGTTAGTGACTGCTAACTGATTTAGAAAGGGAAACTGTCAAAGGTCTTCCTCTGGTGAGTTTTAAAAAATGGAATAAAGTCTTAACTCCCCATGGTGGGCTCCTGTTTTCCAGCTTGGTAGATTTGGATGGCTCCTTAATCTCTCCCTATTGGCTCTATAATTGTATAAGAAAAACCACTCAGTAAAAATAGGGCCGTATTTGCAATATATCACCTTCTTCTAGTGCCACATATAGTTTGGGGGAACAGGGACAAACATCTTAAGTGCAGACCTACTCTAGGGACTTAGTGACCTGCTGGTCAGACTTCTTGTTGAAAAGGTGGCCCGGATAATGCTATGGAACGGTGTACTGCAGTTGTTGTTCACCGGCAGTTGTTTCAGGGAAAATGGCGGATCACAGAGACGATAGCTACCTTTCCGGGAGAGCCAGGATTCTAACTCTTTCAGTGTCGTTGGTCTGGAAAAGGTAGTAGTCCTGATAATTTTGTCAGCGCCAGCCAATGGTCAGAAAGTTCTGTGATTGTTTTATGTCACAGCCCATAGAAAGGCAGTGTAAAGACTAAAACATTGTCTTGTTTGGCCAAAAAATTCTGTTTTCATTCTTTTTACAAAGTACCTTTATATTCTTACAGATTGTAGGCTCACAGTTCATGATTAGGAAAGACATGGACTTATTTTCTTCACTATGGTACAGAAAAATAAGATGTGGGGCACCTGGGTGGCTCAGTCAGTTAAGCGTCTGCCTTCGGCTTGGATCATGATCCCAGGATCCTGGGATCGAGCCCCGCATTGGGCTCCCTACTCGGCCAAGAGTCTGCTTCTCCCTCTGCCCCTCCCCCTGCTCATGCTTGCACGCGCTCTCTCTGAAATAAATAAATCTTTAAAAAAAAAATAAGATGTTTCTTGCTGCTCATGTTTAGCTCCCTTTGGATCTTGCTTATGATTAGTTTCAGTTAGCACAGTTAAGAGGGAGAAGGAAATTGGAAAAATGTAGAGGTCTCATGCTTAAATACACTAAAATCTGCAACAAGTTTTAATTCCTGTGGTTGTGGGGAAAAAACAAATTTCATTTTATTTTAAAAGTAAAGGCATAGGGGTGCCTGCTGGCTCAGTCAGGTAAGCGTCCAACTCGATCTCAGCTCAGGTTTTAATCTCATGGTTGTGAGTTCAAGCCCTGCATTGAGCTCCACACTGGGTATGGAGCCTACATTAAAAAAAAAAAAAGTAAAGGCATAAAGACATCAAAAAAGCCAATAAAAGGTTGTGAAAGATTTCCCTCTAGTTTAAAAATGAATAAATGAGATATTTTTAAGCTGACTCAGGGAAATGTCCAGCTCTTCGCATGTAGCTAATTTGAGGATCCCAGGAAAATCCAGTAAAACAATCCTATTGGATAAGTTATGAATGTACTCTTTAGCAGGGAATGATGCCAGTTAACTGGACAGTCGCTGAGAGGAATGTGAAATAAGGTATATTTGTAAACATAGCGAATACGTAGAAGAATTTTGATTTATATTAATAGCCTTAGAAAAAAGCAAAGTCCTATTTATAAATAACAAGCCCTATAAGTTGTTGAGATTTACTCTGGCATGTGGGCATTTTCATGTTTCCTACTGAAAATTCATACTGCTTATGTACAGCTAAAGATAAAGATGCCTCTCTTAATCTTAAGTGGCCATTAAATACAGTCAATTAGTGCTTTACTAAGGCCAAAGTAAGTTGCGTGGTGATGTGGAAACTCACTAAACTGGGGGAGTGGATAAGTGAGGGGCTGATTAGATAAAGAGGGAAGACAGGAAGGAGTCAGGAAACATGGTTTTAAAAAAAAATCATCCATCTTTAATTCTGTCAAATATATTAGAGACCAAGTAGTACCCAGGAGAGGTCTTTTTTGGGCCTTTCTTTATGACAGAAAATAATCTCTAATTAGTTCCTAAAGTTCTAGAAAACAGTTTGTACTTTGAACTAAGCAAAAGTTCCCCCCAGGTCTTGTTGATGGCATTATTTTTGGCAACACCTCCCCCCCACTTTTTTCTTTCCTATTTCAAAGGAAAATTACAGCACATATGGTGTCACAGTATCATCCCTGGTGGCCACCTTAATGAAGACTAGCTGTTCTTCCCTTTGGACCTCTGCTGGAAGCATTGCATTTCATAATTTTTATTCCTCTGTCCTTGAATAAAAGGAAGGAATAACAGTATGAGATGTACCAATTGGCTCTGATGTCTGTAACATTAGAACTTAAACTTTCCCCCCAAATGGGATGGATATCACATTTGTGACATATAAAACTTAGCAAGTTCCTAAGCACTATGTGATGGTATAACTCATTATTATATTCTGAGAAACCCACTTGCTGGGAATGTGTGTATGCATGCACATAATGTACATGTACATTTTATATACATACCAATACATGTACATAAAAATAATCTGAAGCTCAGGAACAGTGGTTACCTCTGGGAAATGGAATGAGTAGATCAAACTTTATATACTTTTGATTGATGATTTGGGGAAAACTTATATGGTTAGTAAAGTTCAGAAGTAGAAATAAAAATACAGCTGAATTATAATAAAAATTCAGTTATTTGAATCTTACCAAACTTCCTAATAGTTTGGCTGTGAGTTAATGTTTTTGTCTTTGTAATCACTAACTTAGCACATACTATAAACAAGCTCATAGGACGAGTTAATTTACTCAAGCTGCTTCTAAGCATTTGAAAACACCATGATATTATCAAATTATATAAAAATAAATGGATGTGCTTATAAAATCTAAAAATCCCCCCACAATTAGAAGAGTTTGTTCACTTGACTCATTCCTTAGGGACTTGAAAATAGTAAATGAAAAACAAAAATATAAAAACAAACTTCAGAAGAAATGGGTGAACCTGCATATGAAATTGAAGAGAAAAACCATAAAATTATACTTTCACTCCATCAGTTGTACAAACTGAATGGCTAAGAGGACGGATTGGCCTCGACTTGCAGTCATGAAGCCCGGAGCCCATCTCCTGCAGGTGTGGACACTGCAGCCCAACCTAGCTCGGGGAGGGACGGAACAACCCCAAAGTGGTTTTCAACTCTGAGAGCCTGAGTGCTAGAGGGATTACTATGGCAAACAGTCTAAATATGCTCATCTGGCCCAAGGCTGGACAACCTCCGTGAAGAAGGCCAAATTCTCAGCATTCCAGTCTCATCAGATAATTTCCAGGAGAGACAGCCCACGGCAGCCCTGTTCCATGCCACTGGAAATGTTTTAAGTGGCCAAGTGCCTAATTTGGTCTAGGAAAAGTTATTCCTTAATAATTTGTTCTAGAAGAGAAAGAACTTAGCAAGGAGGGAAAAGCAGGTAGAAGGCACTGCACTGGAGGGCTGGAGAGCAGGCTGGGGGGGGGGGGGGGTCCCAGACTGCTTGCTGCTCTGCTGCGTGGTTTTGGGTAAAGCCAACCGTCTAGTCCCTAGGTTTTGTCATCTCAGAAAAGAAGTGATTTTAGTATCAATGATCCCTTTCCATCCTAACACTCTCCTATTATGTTTTTGGCAGAGGTGTTTTCCGTGTCATAAGTACTGTATATTATGGCAATTTCAAGCTCTTTTAACATTAGAAAGATAGCAACATATAGAGTGAAAAGAAAAGCAACAGAAGTGTGACACTTTCCAACAGCCCCCAAAATCTGAACAGAAAACGAGTAACCGGATCCTTATATGTGTAATTTATAATGATTTTTGTTATACCTAATTATAGCTGTTTTTGCTAGCTTTCGGTTTCTCCAAGTTTGTTTGATTCTATTGTTTATACAATGCTCTCTCCACTTATAAAACCCATGCTCTGGTCATTTCACTCAACCTCCCTAAAATTACACTAACTTTAAGCAGTGGGGAATTGGGGAGAATAGACCCCTCTGTTTTATGAAGCCATCGTAGTGTAATTTTCTCTCTTACACTTAAGCTCTTAATAAAAATGTTTATATATTACACATAATTATATATTAAGTTCAAATATATAGATAACACATTCTGACAAAACTGCTTAAAAGCTAACTTGCCAATGCACGTCTAGAATTCTAGAAGACCAAGAGAAGTAACCCTCATTGATTTGGTGGGTTTTGTGTTTTTATTGTTTTGTTTTTGTGCTCTTCAGAGTAAAACGTCTTTATCCTCTCCCTCTCACTTTTTTTTTTGCAGGATTCTGTTTATTTTCTTCTGCCCTATACAGAGGAGATTCAACTTCTATAATGAGCAGCTTTTATAAGGAATGAGGTGGATTTGGATGCAACATGAGTATGTCGTATATTAAGCATAAAAAGCAAGTTACAAGATGATTTGTCTGGTGCGCTTTTTCTGGTCGTTTCACTTTAAAATATCATTTTTTGAAGACGTTGATTCTGGGAAGGGCAAAGCCTGACTGAGCAAAGAGTATAGTTTTAACTCCTTCAGAAAACCTGTACTAAGTATTTCTTTCCCCTAATCCCAGGGAATGTGTGGGAGGTGAGTGATTATGAAGATTTTATAAGCGGGGTGAATACTTGCAAATATGCTGGATACCAATTAGTAATTTGGCTTGCCTAGATGGAATTGTCAAAGAAGTGATTCATGCTTTTGTTTTGTTTTTAATATATATAGCTATCTATTGATTGATTTGGGGATAGTTTAAGATTTAGACAAGGACTTACTTTCTTCTCTAATGCTTCCAGAGCCTGAGAAAACCTACACTAGAGCAGATTTGGCAGATTTTCTTCTCTTCTTTCATCTGATCTACGTGAAAAGTACAAGCAGCAGGAGTTTTAGATACCTAAGCCAACTTCTCTACTCTCTCATGGGTTTCCTGACACTTTGGAAAGGGATGATAAATCTGATAAATGGTTTTCAATAGATATTTCCCTTCCTTTCCTTCTTTCCTTCCAGAGCTGTCAACCGAGGAGCCTCAAGTTATTTGGACCACATGCAAAGGCCTGTGTGTTGAAAATGGCTTCCTGGTTTCTGCAGTCAGTTATTCTAACATCAGGAAATTTCTCTCTAAAGGCAGAGTCGAGTAATGAAGACAAGCAGCAGACTGTGGGAAGCGTTCTGCCCGACCTGACCAGGAATATAAAGTCAGTGCTTCCATAGGCCTTTGGGGGGGAAATGAAGGTTTATTCATTGCTGTGCTGCAACAGGGGGAGGATGATACTTTTACATCCAGCAAAACAATGCCTCCTATGCTTACAAATACAGCCTGATTTTCTGTATGTTAGTCAAGTTAAAAGCCTTTTTAGAAGGTTTTGCCTGATTTTGTTTTTGGCACATACATCCATGCCAGGCTATAACCAAATTCTCAGCTACTGATCGGCAACAAAGAACTGGTTTTTACTCAAGAGCAGTTCAGGCAGTAGGAATTTGAGACCGAGGAGAGAGCCTTTTCATTATTTCGTTGTCCTTCTCCATCTGACCTCACACCTCATGTGGCCTCTGACGTCTCCACTGACCGTTTCATTTGATACGAACTATTCTCTCACCAAGATAACATCTTTGTTCACATACAAGACTTTTTCAGGGAAGGCAGGATACAAATGCCAAGAATTCTCAGACAAAATTACAGCTGCGACGAGTCAGACACAGGCCTAGACTGAATACTCACTACCATACAACACGACCCTTTCCTCTTCGTGGTGGTTCTTACAAGCTTTCAGATGTGCGAAGAAGCATATATAGAGCCGCTTACTTATCAAGCATGCTGAATTCTCAAGGCCACAAGGAAGGACTTTCTAATCCCATAGCAATGCCCCATCACAATCCGGCTACAGGATACCTTTATAATCAAACGCCGGCGAATAACGCGGGTAGTGACTCTCCGTTCTTCCTCTGAGCTCGAATCACTCTCACTGTCTTTCAAGTCCTGATAAATGCATTTTTTAGGATAATTTTACCATCACATTTAAAATAAAAGACATTCTGAGAAAGGAAATCAAAAAAGAATTACTTTCACTTGCTGGTTTTCCCTGCTAAGGAACATCACGATATGTATTTGTGAGAATCTTAAAAAAAAATTTAAGTGGAAGAAAAAAATGAAATGACTCTGTATATGTATGTATTACGTGTGTATGTGTATTAATACATATATTTAATTACATTGATCTTTGTGTGCATATATATGGTAAAGATCAATGTAATTAAATAAAAATAATTATAAAAGAGACATTTTGGTATCAGAAACTACATTCTACTCATTATTAGTTTGAAGATAAATTTTCATTATTTAAAACTCGTTTTAAATCTCTATACATTTGACCTGAATGGCTATGCTTCATTTGATCTACAGAAAGAGGCATAGCATCTGATTTTTATGAAATTTTGGTCAGATTTGACAACTTTATCAAAACCTATTTTGAACTTTATAAAAAAGTAAAGAATTGACATCAGTAGAGTTTGCCACATGTATTTATATTGGGAGATTTTTAGCAGCATAATTGGCTCCTAACACACAATCGGTGCTCAGTAAGAGTTTATGCAAATGAATGAAGACATAATGTAAAACATGTAAAAACTTGGAGTCTTATTTTAAAGATCTGATATGAAACGAGGACAGAAAAAACATCTGACAGACAAGAAGACAGTATAGACAAGAATACAAGCAGTACACAAAATATTAATTTTTCGGCAATAAAGATGAGAAAAAGGGAAAAGAATGATTTTATCTCTAAATTTTAATGGTGGAATTCTGAAAATAGTTCTGGCATTTTATTTTCTAAGTTTGCTAGTTGCCCCAAATCTGAGAGTCCCGGAGATAGAAACTGCAGTTAATATCCATTGGAAAAATCAGTGGCAGTGTTGGTAAAAATAGGGGGAAAAAAGTAAAATTGTTACAGGAGGTACAAGTGTTAGCTTAAGTGATTGTCAAATGTTATCAATGGGGTGCCTGGGTGGCTCAGTCATTAAGCATCTGCCTTCATCTGGGATCGAGCCCCGCATAGGGCTCCCTGCTCAGCGGGAAGCCTGCTTCTCCCTCCCCCACTCCCCCTGCTTGTGTTCTTGCTCTCGCTATCTCTATCAAATAAATAAAATATTTTTTAAAAATGTGGCAGAAAGGTTTCTTTAAAAAATGTTGTCAGATAATAGACTATTTTTCACCCAAGGTACATTTAACAAATACTTTAAAATATAATATCAACCCTAACGTTTTAAGAAACTTCACCTGAACAAAATACCCTACTGAAGAGTATGGTGTCAAAAGGAAAGTTTTCAAGTTTATTCCTTGCAAAGATATTGGCTGCTAAATTCCCTCTTTTAAAATGTTTTAGAAAAGATTGTAAATTCAGAAAACTTACAATGATCCCAGTATTGTGAAAGGAGGCACTGAAACAGCTCAAAAAGGCAGAAAGAGGAATTCATATTGTGAAAGAAAAGAATTCCCAATCAGCATTCAGGGATCAACAGATTAGATGAGGCAAAAACGAAAATTCAATCTGAATTATTCATACACAGAATTGTAAACTGGGGAAAGGTTTTCACTTGGGTAAATTGAAAAGCAGAACATATGTTAATGCAAACACTACCAAACCTAGACATCAATTGCGTTATAATCCTATCAAGAATCATCTGAGACTAGTCCCTTTCAGAAAGAAAAATGTCCATTTGGCCAATGTTTAGTTTCTACTTTCTGCCTCAAGTCTCTGCTAATTTGAAGGTGAAAGGTAGAAGATGGTAGTAGAATCTTGATCAGGATTCGTTTTAGAGAATTCTCTAGAATTGGCGAAGAGAGTAACTAGTAGACAGACAAACGGGATTGTTTCAGTATGGCTTGCCATGGGTCACTGCATGGAAAGAGGTGGAAAAGAGCAGAAGTTTACCTTGTAACAGCAAGCAGTCATCCGTGTAAGAGCCGCACCCGGACTTTTGACCTGATTTTTTAGGGGACAAAAAGGGGACTGTTTTCTGAGACCATACATCAGATGACTACTCTATTACAGTCTAGCCAAAAAAGACACATCCTGAACATCTTGGGATTTCTAGTGAGATCAGAAAGTCCCAGAAACTTTAACTCCATTAAGAACTTTTATGCTCATGAAAACTTTTTAGGCATTAGAGTAGGACCTGTAACCAATACCAAAAGCACGATCTCATAGCAATTTGAAAACACTAAGAGTAATTATGTTCCAGTACTGATGAACTCAGCTGAGCTTCCATTCAGGGTTAAGACTTTCATTTCAGACCCTCTTTTGCCTTCTCCCCGGTTCCCCAGTAGCCAATGTGTACACACCAAGTGCTTATTTATATTTAGATAATCATTTGATTTCAGAGCTTCTCTACGGATTTTTAATAGTAAACTTCCATAGTTAAGACATCACAATGTTACTGCTTCCTTCTGTATTTTGTGGACTCATTTTAAAAGGGAACATCCAAGGTCATACTGCTTAAATATGCTAAGAATTAACTGAAAGAAATCAATATTCACACCCCATTTGTCAGGAAGTGAAAGGAAGGCCTGAGAATTTTACTCCCTCTCACTTTCCCTCCTAACACACAGGAAAATGGTCAAAAGATAGCCTGCAGAAGGGAAAAGGAAAGGATATGATTAATTGATCAGCTGATCATTAGCTCCTCAGTGACTGGGAGTTTATTAATAAAGTTTTTGTAAACCATGACTTAATCATGGACTTGCTATTTTATAAAAGACTTGGGGTTTTTTTTGTTTTGTTTTTTTTTTTAATCCCAAACACTGCAGTAGGTCTTAAGCACCACTGGATGTTTTAGGGAAAACTGCAAGTGCTACGATTCCAAGATGTCCATGTCTCAGCCTATACCTACTGCATGGTTCAGGAAAAGATACGACTGAGAGAGCAAAAAGCAGTAAAAAAAACGTGTAGGAAATGGAACTAATTTTTATTTTCTTATATCCATCTATGAATTATAAATTTTAGTTCAAAATTTTTTAATATCTAAAAGTGGTAAACCTCAAAGAATGAAAAAAAAATCTATTAGATGGTAAACATGTTTTAAGTACAAAGTGCAAGCAAATAATTCTATGACAGTAAGCCTTTAAAATTATTGAAAACAAATATTAAGATAATTATCGACTTAGATGAACAAACCTCTAACTTCAAATTTCTAAATGTCAACCAACAGTCGTATATACCCACCTCATATCAGGCTTGGACACTGGGTTTAATTTTTAAAACATGCTTTCAGACAACAGACCTTATAGGGTAGAACTCTTAGATGGGTCACACGCTATAAACTCTAAATTATGCAGAAGAACCAGGAAAAGTCAGAATAATTATCCTCCTTCCATAAGAAAGAAGACTGGGCTGGGAGTTAGGAAACCCAAATCCAAATCCTAGACAAAATTACCACTGGACCTTAAACATAACATCTCTGTGGTTCTTTTTTCTCCTGAAAAAGGGCTGAAGAGATGCTTCTCCCTTTTTCCTACTCAGTGAATGAAAAATATAATCAAAGAGTATGTGTTTTACCTAGTGCTTTCTTCAGCCCCGCCATTAGTGTTAGCTCTGATAATTTGGAAATAGTAAAGAACCTTGGGCCCAGTGTTACAAGATTAATCAAAGGACGTGAAGCATCAGTACTCTTGGCTTAACTGACAGTGTATCAGATAACTGGACTGCATACCTTTTGCTCAGACCCACTGGACCCCTCTTCTTCGTGCAGGTTAAGCCTTGGCTTGCCATCTGCAGGAGTCCTACTCATCTTTTTCATACTGACAGGCACACAGGGTTTAGGCTCTTCAATTACAAACTTGTTGGTTTCTTCTAGAGCTTTCTGATAGGCTGCTAGTGATGATGCTGGTTCCTCCACACGACCAGATCCATGTATTTTTGGTTTCAGAGTTTCCTTAGCACTCTGTTTCCCTACATCATTTTGGGATTCTGGAAAGTAGGGTTTTGTCTTTGCCTCTGGAGTGATTTCTGCATGGCTCCCATTTGCTTCAAATTTCCCAGGTTCTCCTTTGAGATATGAGGTAATAGAATCTCGACACTGATCAGGGCTGCAAAAGAGAAAATGTGGAAATTTACAATGGTAATACATGGCTGAAAATGGGCTTTAGAAGCTCTAAATTTTAACAACCATGTTTTAAATCACTTTTATAGGCATAAAATAGAAAGGCATGAAAAACCTGCTGTGTGAGGGGCGATCATGGGTTTGGGGGTGAGGACCAGGCTTCCCCCACACCCCAATTCCCAACCTGCCTAGTTTCTGTTTTGTTTTGTTTAATTGCACTGCTACAGCTACTTGGATTTGAGATTTTTAAAAGTCATCTTGAGAGGTTCATGGACATACCCAGAGTTCCAGACCCACCGATCTAAAAGAGGAGGAGGATACTGCAAAAGGCTTTCGCATTGCCCAGGGAAAAAACTGCTGGCTGAGAATCAAATGCATTCCTGTTTGGAGAGCTCTGGCAACCCCAAGCATCCCACATTTCAGTCTTTGGATGGGTTTCCAGTTGTGAATCCTGCCATCCTGACTTTGCTATAATCTAAATGTATCTATTTCCTGCTGTGCAACTATAGATTACGTGACTATATTAGAACACAGACATCAAAATTAGTACTATTTGTTGTCTTTGCAACAGTCTGGTAGGCTGAACACAGAATTCTTTGGACTTACCATTCTTCTACAGGAATCTTCTAGACTCCTTTTTGCAAAATGTTATAAACTCCCTCTTTGGGAATTTTTATCGAGCAAGAAGCTTATCAGCAATGTGAAAATATTAAATATGGTTATGAAAGAAATTTAAGTTGGATGCAAAAAACCCTGAGGTTATCACTAGTTGCCACTGAAGTAAAATATATTTTAGTCTGATGTATGCATAAATAAAAATAATGCCAACTAGTACTGAGAGACTATTTGTACCAGTCATCCGGTAGCCCTTCTATAGGCTTTCTTTTCCAATCTGTAAACCTGCTTGAGGAAAGCAGCAGTATTCCAGTTTTTAAAGCTGATTAGACTGACATTCTTAGAGCTCAGAAATTCATCCAGAGTCACAAAGTGCAAACCTAATGCTGGTGGGATTTGAACCAATATCTGAAGGACACTAGATTCTCACCTTCCTAGAGTAAGTTCACTATAAAAAAGAACTAGATTCATGATTAGGGAATTATTTTGGTCGTAATCAAGTGTCCACCATGGCAATATTATTTGGAGTGAAGAATTACATATGCAATGTTGCAAATTACATAAAATGTTCATGTAGGAAAAAAGAAGGATATACAATGTTAAGTGTTTTCTTAGTACGGTAGGAGGACCGATAACTTTTCTTTTTGCTTCTCTGCATTTTCTACATTAAGACATTTAGAAAAATGTATGTAAAAGAAATCTTAAAAATCTCAAATTTTAGTGGCAGTTATTGCTAGATGATGGGGTTTTGACCTTTTACATCTGTGTTTTAAAGTTTGCATAATAAGCATATTATGTTTGAAGTCAGGAAACAATAGAAATGTTCATATTTGTAAAAGACATGGGGTTTTATTTATTACATTATTTTGAAAGTGCATTACTTATTGGCTTTGTGAAAAGAATAATGCAAGTAATAAACTAGAAAAGAGCAGTCTTCTAAAGTAAACATATACATCTTTGGCATGCATGTAAAACTGTTTGCATTTTACTTCAGGCTATCAGGAGTTGTTTTTTTGTTTTGTTTTATTTATTTATTTATTTTAGTAGGCTCCACACCCAGCATGGAGCCCAGCAGGGGGCTGGCTGTGATTTCTTGAACTCACAACCATGATTTCAAGAACTGAGCTGCGATCAAGAGTCGGATGTCATGTAACTTTCCCTCTCCGGATTAGCAGAATGAACCAACCTTTAAGGCAGGTATTATCCCCAAACTGGAATGGTGATTTAGAAAAAGAGTAATTGCTAAAAAGCAGGTATTTAAAACAAACAGTTAACTAACATGTAACCTGTGATTCGCTTTTCTATTTTCTGAAACGGAGCCATACCTGTCATCCAGCCGTTCTAGTAACCCACCAGTTATTCTTCGAGCTTGAGCAGAGGACTCTAGGTTTCCACTTGATGTCTCGTTCTGCCAACCTGAAATTGAAGACATTTCCAGTTCTGCTTGCTGAACACGTTTAAGAATAGCCTGTACTTTTTCTTCTGTCATCTCCTCAGACTCTACTCCTTCTTCAAGTTGAATGTCCTCAAATAGAGATTTGAGTTTTTCTTCCGTCATCTCCTCATCAGGACCAGATTTTCCTTTCTCTTGCTGCTCAGAGCTTACTCCTATTTTACTAGGCTGTTTGAATGGCTCTGCTGGTTTAACATCTTTTGGGACCCCAGCCATACTTCCGAGGTATTGAGGATACTCACTTAGACATACATTCTCCAACTGGCTCTCATCTACATCCACTGCATCAGGCATTTCTGTTAAAGGCATTGAGTCTTCAAGTTTGCTGTCTTCTAAGGAAGTGTCTTCTGCAGTTACAACTGGAGGTCCATCTGCTGAATTCTCTATGTTCCCCTGGGAAGGCACTAGCCCATCACTCAGTCTACTGGGGGTTCTAAGGGGAGACTCTATGCTAGAGATATCGCTAAAATAATCATCTTGCTGGAAAGGGGTGGGTGGTGTGTAGTGCAACCCTGTGGGAGTTTCCAGTTCCACTTGAAGGGAAGGATAACCTATGGAAGACAGTACATTCGGACTGACTGGAATGAATTAGAGTACAGCAAACAAAACACATGGAATGAATTAAATTATATCAGGTATGAAAATGTATGATGAGTTACAGAATAATGTTCATAAATTTATTGGTTTAGTTCAATTAAATGTAATACAATGAAATAAAAGACTAGTGCGCACTATAATAAAACAGAATACTAATTAAGATATAAATGATTTCTATCAATTTTGATAATTTCAATACAATAACTTAAATATACAGACTAGTTCAATCCAATACAAAATTAGCTATCGTTATATAAGATACACTTATTCCATGGCCAAATTTGTTATCTTTCTACTTTTAGCATGCAAAATTCCATATTGTGGTGGACTGCATACAGCAAGCCACAAGAAACCAAATTTCATAAGTCACTTATAACTTATTTTAAGAGCTTTACATATGAGCAATGCTATCCAACTCTAATTCTCACTTTTATTCACTTGAAATTTACCGTGAAGGAAAATACATTTAATCTTTGGAAGGAAATTATTATTAGATTTTAGAGCAGTAGCACTGGGAAAAAAAATCTAAAAAGATGTTAGGAAAAGGATTTAAAAAGCAGATAAAGTAGAAAAGACTCCAAGGAAAATCTTCAGGTGTCATAATGTGACAGAGATGAAAGGGTTGTGGTGTATATGGAGGTCTTAGTGAACTTGGTGAGAGAGGTCCACTCAGAACCACAAATCAAATAAAGAGAAAAAAGAAATGATACACAACAGAGACAGGAAGAAAGCCATTTGCAAAGAGCTCTCTGAATATTCACGACAATACTGTGAAACACGGAGGTTTATTTATTCCCCAGCCTACTGAGAGGGGAAGTAGGAAACAATTCCCTTGTTTTAACCTTCACTGTGTGGACAAAGGGAATATTTTTCTCCTTCAGCAGAGAGAGAAGTCAACAATGGTCTGGTCATGGTGAGGAAAGGAGGTTTCATAAAAGTTCAACAAAGAGGAGAGACAGGAAAAAAAGGCAGCCAAGCACATTTTCTGAATCAATGGTTTACAAAATGAGAGCCTAATTTTCCCATCAGTCCGTGACAAATACCAACTTAGCTTTTGTTGTAAATTCAAACTGCTATAGGTAAGTATAGTCACCTATAAACCAGAATCTTGTTGAAAAGCTGGCTGAGATTAGCTGAGGTTTATAATCTGCATAAGTGAAATTTACTTCATACACACATTCCTAAATTTCCCTATGATTTTTTAAAATAAGAAACATAAAATATTAAGATGTAGCCACGAAAAATTCTTGTGAATTTATTTAATGATTTTAAAATGTTAAAAATAAATAAAGCTTTCAATTCTATTGACTATTTCCATTATTTTCTGGTTATCTTGCTTGTTAGTTCTTTCTTTTCTTTTTCCTTTTTTTTTTGTTTGTTTGTTAGGTATTTTCTTAAAAAATTTTTCCCCAAAAAGAATATTAAAAGATTCCATAAACTATAACTTGGCAATAATTCAGAATTTGATATAACAATGGTCTACCTTTAGTGCAAAAAGAGGCTGTCTCCCATTACATGGTCTTACATATAAGATGAGGCCTTGAAGAGAGCTTTTTTCCAAGGTTCTGTGGCATTTATAAGCTTAAAAAGAAACCACTTTTGACATTATTGCCCATTGTGTTATGTGGATAATAAAGTATGCTATAAATTTTCTGTTGACTTTAACTTTAGCAAGCAGAAACTTTTTAAGAATTTAACAACTTTGCTACATAATATATCTAGAACTAGAAGTTGTTAATTTTTGTTAGTCTAACTTTGCCAGTTTAAAAAATGGGGGAAAAACACCATATTTTTCAAAACTGGGGATAGTAGAAAAATATCCCTAAGCTCTTCTTTCTACTTCCACACCATCATCATGTTTTACTCAAAATTCATTATAGGAATAAATTTCCATTTGTAAAGCAAGACAAGCACCTTGAAAAACATAGTAAAGTATTTGTTATACTTTTTGATACTTTGATTAAAAAAATGCCCCAATTTACATACTGAAGGAAAGATGATGATATTCTTATATAAATTAAGCTAATGTAAAAAAGGAATTACTATGTTATTAGTGACATCTGTGCTCACTGAATTAGAAATGACACTGACTTTTATATATGATAGATCAGGCAGGGTTTTTCCAAACAATAAATGGAAGCATATAAAGTTAAAATATGCCACATAAGTAAAACATGTTTTTGAGTGATGCATTAGATTTTTTCAGTACATGCTTAAATACTTGGCCCCCCCAAACAGGAATTCAAACAGGAATATGCCTAAACCTGACCCAGTACCTCGGTTGTTTGGTCTTATCAACATGTAAAGAAAAGAGTTCACTCGTTTTTTAGGTTAATGTGAAAATGACAAAAACAATGCATTCTCCAGGTATTAAATTTCCTTCCACTTGGTCATGTAAAATATTTGAAATGCCAATTCAGTTAACCTATGCTTTTATACCTCATTATTTGTATTTACTATAACAGAAATTTATCAAGTTTGTTCTATCAGAGTGTTTACCTGCAGACTCTAGTAGAGAAAATGCTGTGAAAATGAGAAATTAAGTCAAGCAAATCACAATTTAGTTGGTTTTAAGTGACTGCCTTGTCCTACACACTTTCAAATTTTATCAAATGATTAAATAAATATGAACACTAAATTCAATTACCATCAACAGGGTCATGGAAAACATTGTTCTCATCTGCAAAACTTCTGGTGCCTGAAATATTTCCATAATCAAATATTGGTCCTTCTAGGAGAGTCACTATATCTATTCGATTAATTTTTGTCAAGACCGAAGTTAAGGCATCAGCTGAAAAAGGAGAAAAAAGGGTTGAAAACCCGATTAAATTATTTTCTTCCAGTCATCCCAATATCCACACAAAAGCATGGCGTTCTCGACCCTCCTAGTGGTTTAGCTCCTTCTCACTGAGGCTCTGCCATATTACCATGCAGAGGGCTCAGAAAGCTCGGTGTTACAGGGACGTCATGTCAGGGTCTTAAGAATCACTTTGTGAAGCTATGTGTGGTGACAGCAACATTCATTCCACGGTACGATGCTGAGCAGATGGGCCTCAAAATAGCTAGACTCCTTTTAGTTACGAGGGGATCTATTAAAATTTTAAACATGTTCCTCTCCTTTTAGACTGTCAAAATAGATCACCCTCATATCTGATGCTTAGCATTTTAATGACTTACTAAGGTCAGGCTGACACAGGCAAACCCACAATAACTTATTTCACATTGCTGTAGTATAGCACCACTCCCCGCCCCCCCAAACCAAGCCGAACCTAAAAATACTGGAGAATTCTCTGCAGCACAGTTGAAGCTGAATAAAATGATTTGATCCTATCCTTCTTTCTTTTTCTCCCTGTGCTTCTAGCTCTGGCCACAGCAGTAGCCTCAGAGTGTTTCTGACTACTACCCCATGATTTAACAGCTAGAATTCGATTTTCATTTTTGATGGTCACGGAGAGAACGAAAGACAAAATGCAACAAATTCACCACTACCTGCTTTCTTAAGAAGCTTCCTAAAGACAGGTGTTTAGAATATTAGCGCTAAATTAAACAAGTATAACTGCAAAAGACTTGCTATTACTTTATGATTACTCTGGTCTATTAACAGTAGGCTTATCTAAAATACTGAATATATGCAGTTTTGAAAGTTAAAGTAATATAATGTCAGCATACTTGTAGCATTTTTTCCGTCTCTGGTAACCCATTTTTTTAATAACATGAAGCTTTGAGAAATTAAAGAATTTGGATTTTCCACACGTATTTGATTGATTTCATCCACTGAAAAATTCAGTTCCCTTGCCAGTTCTGTAGAAAAGAAAAAGAGTTACTAAGATTTCACATTCTACTTTTATCACATATGTTTCATAAACGTAATGCTCAACTGCCACACACACACGCACACACAAAGGAATTGTATAGTAAAACCCAGTCCAGCCTTGCGCATTAATCTTTACACGCTTGCTTTTACAGGGAAGTCGTGATCACACACAGACTGGACTTAACTCTCCTGAGATAACTGCTTAGTTACAATTAGATTCCCTCTTGAGAGATTCTTTTATAAAGATTCTTGATCTGTACGAAGAGGATGTTGCTGGATTCTTTTAATTTATTAAATTAAATTGAATTGAATTCAGCCAAATTATTCTTTGCACTTTGCTCAAGCCTCATATAAGATGGGCAGGGATACACACCCATAAATAGGGCACAAGAGATGCTGGTAATGTGCCTTCAGCAATTCACTTGGGAGGTTAAATGATGACTACAGTCCAGATTGCTGTCTGCGCTATGCTACCACTTGTCTAACAAATAAAAGGGAAATAGCTTTGCGTCCACCTAAATGTGTATACACGTATGCTCGTCCTTGTCAATCAGAGAGTGTTTTTGGGAAGATACGTGTGAGCATTAGCAGCTCCCTCTGGAAACAGGAGTCGAAGATGAGAAGGAGCCTGACTTTTCACTGTATATTTCCTGTACAGTTAAAAAAAAATCCTCAGGTATGTATTACTTTAAGTGATTCTAGAAATAAATGGGAAAAAAAAAAAATCCTCCTATGGAAAAGAAATTGGTCAAGATTCTACCCTGCTTAAATATTTCTAGCATTTGACGAAATGCATGCAGAGGCTCAAAAAACTCCAGATCCTTTGATCAAGCGATTTCACTTCTAGGAACTCTCGTGATGATACATTGGGTTGGGCACAATGATTTACACACATGAATATTTATCTCAGGCTTGTACTATTAAAAAACGGAAAACAATCCAAATGTTGAACAAAAGAAGAGTTAATTGAGTTAATGCAGACTTGTGAACTGTTTTGATCATGGCTTACAATTAGATATACATTGTATAGCGCAATGTTTATATAAATGAAACCAGATCTTCAAGAAGCAAAACTTAGCCTTAATACATGTAATACACAGACATTTCCCCCCATTCTATTCTATTAAAAACAAAACCAAAGTATGTATTGATTTCATGACTCAGGAGTGCACTGTGACCCAAAGTTAGAAAAACACCATTATAAAGTATGTATGCTAGATGTTATTTATCCATGAAAACCAAGATCATAGAATATGCAATTTTGTGGAAACTAGGTAATAACAAATAAAAAAGCAAAAAATTACATGGTGTATATAACATTTTAAAGCTTTTTATACAAAAATCAAAGTACATTAAGATGTTAACAGTGGTTCTGAGGGACAGGATTAAATTTTGCTCTTCTAATTGATAATTTTAATGACAATCTTCGCTGAGCAGATAGTAATTCAAATGACAAAGTTAAATTTCTTTTAAGATCTTCATCCCTTTGTGCTTTAAGAGACAATACTCCTTACCATCCAACACGCCCTTATGACCCAACTGTATCCTCTGTCTAGTGATCCAGTGAAGAGCAAAGACACGCTGTCGCTAAGAATTTTACAGTTTAATAGCTTTATGTCACATCTTCCCCCAAAATTTACTCTGACAGACTTAAGGACTGGATTTGTCTAAGGTAAATAATCTAATAGTATGGGCGTATAATACTGCAAACCCAACATTTGCTCCACTGTATTTTCAGATCACAATGTCTGATGTTAAAATATAATTATTATTAATTTTATGTTAGCAAATATTTATATATAACGAATTGCTATTAACTCTCAACAAGCTGCTTAGGATTACTCAGACCACCTGTCTTCTCAGAGTACCACTAGGCTCCTGGTTGTTAGCAGCATGCCTGAGAGCAGAGGCTGGGTGGAAGGAGACAGGAAGGTTTAATAAGTTGGGGGTGAGGGCAGGACTTAGGCCATTTAAAGAAAATGTAGCTGACCTTGTTTGCCATTATCTCGTTTCATATTCTCCCTTTTAATAGCAGAGATAATTCTTTCCCTGAGCATAGACTATCACGGAGGGTATACAAGATGACTTAGATATGACAATGGTTGACATTTATATTTTAAGCTACTGTGTTTTTTTGGCTGAGTATTAAAAACATACACTCAACGTCTAGAACTTAAAATTTCTCTGATTCATGAGAGGTAGGATTTTGGAGGCCCAGTTAACATCAAATCTACAAAGCAGAATTGTCCAAATGACACAGAATCTTATCTTCATCTGTAATGAAGTGAAATCAAGCTAAATATTCCTTTTCTACACACGGATCATAAACAGTTTCATTCATCTCACCAAACTCAATGACTTTTGTAAACTGAATGAGTTTCTGTACGTGTATCCTACTTAAAAAATTGTAATTGAAATGTTCAACTTCCTCATTCCCTTATTTTCTTGTTTATGTAGTTATTGAAAATGATCCTTGTTTTCCTCTAGCAAAGATGTAAGATTTCCTTTTAAATAAATCTTTGGGCATGAGAGTGAGTCTGCTTAAAGAAAAGTCTCAGGGAAATAAACACACAATCTGTGTATATCATAAAAACCGTGAAGATGACTCACGAGCGATTAACATTTGGGAAACACAGGCACGGGTTAATTGAACGGTTGCCCGAGAGAGCTGCTCTATGGGAATACACCATTTTAAAGTTTTGGATTACTTAAAAGTCATAGGCCTTAATTGTGCTTTCCTTGACCCCAGAAAATAAATTTACTACTAGGTAAAATGTTATCTTCTATTACCAGAAATGGCAGTGTGAAGAAAGTGCCTCCCTTTAAAGTAAAGTAAGATTTAAATTTCTATTCTTTAGTGTATGTGCATTGAAGAAAACTTTGAAAAACACAGGATGTAAGGTATTATCGACAATTATCTCTGGGTAGGTAGAATTGTGGATGGTAAAAATGTTTTGTTTTGTTTTCTACTTGTTGCTTGCTTCTGTTTTTTGTAACGAACCCCTTGTGAGTAAGACAAAGAAATCAAGACACTGTATTCGTTTCACTCAGGAGTGTGCGCACTTACCTGTCCAACTAAGTCCCAGGTGATCAGCTACTATTGCCATCCTGATATCTGTCCGTTCACATGGACTCTGTGGACCTACGATTTACAATTTCTTAATTAAAATAATCATCAAGAAAGACACGATACCGGAAAATTGTTTTTTAGCAGTACTCAGATTTTACAGAGACTAATGCTAACACTGTACACTTAAATGTGTCCTAGTCACCTACATGAACACTTGTCTTTTCACATGGCTCACTTGATTGTCACCTGCCCCGGCCAGATGTGAGACTACATGGATGCTTAATGTGATGGGATCAAACATGCTGACGAGCTAGCTACTGGACAACGGTTACAGAATCATTGTGTCGGTGAAAACACCATGATGGGATTTCAACGTCTGTGCTTTTACTTTGACAAAATCATTAGTACATTAGGGGAAAAAAAAAAAAAAAGCTGCTCATCTTGAATGACACCAAGATCTTCAGCATGCTTCCCTAGCTGCCTACGGTGTCGGTTGGTTAAAAGGGAGCGAGAAGAGTGTAGAGACAGCACACACAGATGACAATGACAGAATGAGAAACTACGGTTAAGTCACTGCACAGGCAATCACGACAGTTCATGCACTAGGCTCTACAAATCGGAGAGTGTTTACGAACTACGCTCGTTCTCCAGGATGTGAGCAAAGAGTGCTCGAGAGACCTGACTGCCTTCATCCTCACCAGTCCTCCTACTGCTCCTTTTCTCACTGCCGGCCTTTTCACTCTTTGATTTTAAAGGTGCTGCCTCTGTTTTCTTATCTCTAGCAGACTTCGTTGTAACTGAAGGCTGGCCACCCCGGGAAGTCTCGGACAACGACGTGTTTCTTGAGGTACTGTCCTCCTCATCGGACAACTCGGACTGCATCTTTTTGTCTTCTTCCGAGAGGCGGTCCACAAGCTTTAAGGTCTCACCACTAATTCCCTTAAAATATTCAATGGAATGTTTACATACTTCCTTAAGCTGACTCTTCCTAACTTTTACTGTGGCGGTGGGGGTGGTGGCGGTGGTGGCGGTGGGGGTGGTGGCGGTGGTGGCGGTGGGGGTGGTGGTGGTGGCGGTGGGGGTGGTGCTGGTGCTGGTGCTGGTGGTGCTGGTGACACAGGTGGATCTTACCTTTACTGGCAACTTGGATGGAAGCTGTTTGGCCTTGCCTTTCTCTGGCTGCCCTTGTTTTGGTGTGGCGCATGCTTTCCTAACTGCGTTATCCCTGTGTGTGTCTTTTACTGGAATTCTGGACTTTACGTCTACACATGAAGAGCCAATAAGGGTTTTGGTTTTCTCAGATTGACTGACCTGCTTCGTTTTACTCACTTTCATGTTTGGCATATGACTTGGTGGGCAGATATCTTTTGGTGAAGTGGCCTTTATGGGAAGTTTGGATTTTCGCCTAATCCCTATCGACTCCTTGGTCTTTTGCTGCTCTCCAAGAACTTTCTGCTTATCTCTGACACAGTGTCCTTGCAGTACCCCTGTCTTTTTTCCTGATGAGACTTTCACTGGTACTTTCTCTGTGGTACAAGTGGGTGCAGAATGTTCTGTCAGAACTACATTACTTGTAATGTTATCTGTCTGCATAGTGGAAGAATCCAAATTGTTGTTGTTATTAAAGTTATCTTTCTGGAAATCATGTTTCTCTTGGGGCCTAGTGCCCATGTGGCTATTGGCTGTATTTGCAATCATTGTTATAGTTTCATTCTCTAGTCCCTGACAACTGGTCATCACAGCTTCTAGCTTATCTGTCACTTCTCCAGAGCCTTCTTTCTTCATGGTCATGGTGGATGCAGAAATTCCCATTTTTATAGGCGTGCGCAACTTGGGGTCAACTTTAGAGGCGCTAGGGGCTGCTGCCGATTTCTCCAAGGAGCCACCACTGGCTGCACCTTCCTGACACTCTCCGCTGGTCGGGCTGCTGGGGTTAGCTTCGACTGGAGGTGCCTCTACATTTCTCTCTAGATTGGTTTCTACAGAGGTGTCCCCTGACTGTGGCTGTGGTGTGGCAGTGACCATACTTTTATCCCCTTCCCCCTGGTCCCCTGACTTCCCTTCAGAAGTATGCTCACCAATCTGGAAAAATTGGAGCCTCTCTTCAACAAAATCCCTCTTGCTCATGTCAATTGCACCACTGCGAGTCATCTCAAACATTTTCCCTTCATGAAATGGGAAGGGGTTAGGCTCACTAGTTGGGGTACTTTCATCAGTGGGCGTTCGGGCTGGCGTTGTATCAGGGGTTGTTGCTGGAGAGCGGTCTTCCACAGCCAGACCGAATGGCTTAGTCTCATCTTCCCGTGATTTACTGTCAAAAACTTCATCATCCCCTCGGTTGTTAGACCAAGGATCAAAATCTAGACCTTTGGTAGCTACTGTTTTGAAAGGAGTGGCAAATTCTTCATCTACTTTGTAACTGAAGTAAGTATCAGGAAACACTGATCTGTCAGGATGTCTGCCTTCTAGTGTGAAGAACTGGGCCCCCGATTTCTGATCAGTCTTATCAGGAGTCTTTTCAGATGAGGAACTTTTAGAAGGTGGCTTGTCTTCGTCTGGTCCCACCCTTCCTTCCTCCTCGATAACTTCAAGTTTACTTTGGCTAAAGGAGCGATCGGCCGGCTTCAGAATGCCCTCCATGTTCCAGACATCTTTCTTAATTTCCATGGTTTGACCTGGGAGTTTAGAATCGCTCTCTGTCAAGCCATCGTCTTCATCTTGCAGGTCGTAGCCATCCAGAGAGTCGATCTCCGTGGCATCAGTGTCATGAGAAAACTCAGCCGTGGTGGCGATGGAACATTCCGTGATGGACTGGTCATTGTTCCCATTCTGGGCAGTTTCGTTCTGAGGCGAATCGAGGCCAAGGCCAAATTCATGATCTTTTCCAGATCCATTAGTTTCCAATTCTTTCTGGTTGGAAGGCTTGTCAACAGGAGCTTTGGATTTTGTCATCTCCTTTTGTTCCTCTTCTACTTCCTTTAATTTGAAGGTATATTTTTTAACGGGGACCGGCTGATAGATGGATTCATCATCACTCGAATCACTGACGTCTGCCCCGGGGGGGACGGGTGAGGGCGGTTGCACTCGGATGACGGGTTCGGCCAGCTGGTACTTGTCATGCTCATCTTGCAGACTGACTTCAATCATGTCAACCTCTCTTTCGGGGCGATAATGATGCTTCTTATCCGGCTCCATCTGGTCTGCATCCAGTGGTGGAGGAGGGGGAAATTCAATATAGGCAACTCTATTACTTTTGGGTCTTTGGTTCGAGTCTTTGCTGACATCGGTAGGCGTTTCACGCTCAACGGTTGCTTCCTCCACTGTAGGCTGCTTTAGGGAGGCTGACTTGGCCAGCTCTTCCTCCTCAGACTCCTCGGAAACCTCGGGAATTGGGCTGGGTTTGCCTGGTATATAAGCTATGAGCGAGTCTGGTGTCTTAGACGTAAATTCGTAACTCACTTCCTCTGAACTGGGCGTTTCTGGGGTTAAAGGGCTTTTCCCAGAGCTGTCTAGAAAGGAAACTTGCTCTAGAGTGTCGTCTTCTGGACTACCTTGGGGAGAAGGAGGTTGCTTTTGCTGCCTAGTTGTATAAAAGGTCCCCCTGGTCTCTTGTACTGTCTTACACTCCTGACTTATGATCTTTTTTACACCTCCTTGTTGTATCTCCTTTTCATATTGCTTCCCCACCTGTACAAAACTGACATACACAGGTAAAGTTTTTATGTCTTTCCCTCCCTCTGTCTGGGCTAGCGGAGCAACTCTTTCCAATCCATCAAGGGGGCTGTGGTCGAACACATCGCTAGAAGGAGATTCCTTTCCTGGGCTAAACTCTAAGGAATCAGGAGATTTGGTGGGAGAGGTTTCGGTTTCATCGAGAGCAGGGCATAAGCCTACGTAACTCTGACGTTTGGAAACCTTGCTGATTTCTGAATAGGTAACTTTTTCATCTTCTATAGAATTAAAGTGCTGTGTCTCGACCGTCTCTTTACTCATACTGGACTGGGGTAACTTTTGTGATAGTTCATGTTGGGGGAATGTTGACTGCTCGCAAAAGCCGTCGGGGATATCAGAAGACAGCATTCTCCTTCCCTCCATGGCTCTGACCGGGATGTGCGACACGGCTGAGCTCTCACTCCTCCTCGAAGGCGGTTCCAGAGGCCCACCCGGCCGTTCCCCTTCTTTCACAACATATTCCCTATATAAGACCTTTTTGGAGGGAGATTTTACAGTCATTTCCTTAATTTCTGAGAGAGAGCCATTCGTTAACAACTTGTGTTCTCTCTCAGTCACAGACATAAACTCATTCCTTTGATCAACAATCTTACTCTCAGGGTGACCAATGTGATTCTCTCTTACATCGTGAACGAGTACATGCGAAAGTTTTTCTTTCTGCAACTTATTGTTAGTGGCTCCAGAACTTTCCCATGTTCTAAAGACCTTTTTGTCCCATGGTCCCTTAGTTGCTAAATCTGAGGTTACGTGACATGCCAAGTCTTTAGCCTGTTGCTCAGAAAAATAGTCAGGCATTGCTTTACTTGACATTTCAGTCCTCTGTGTTTTCACATCCTCGGAGCCAGAACCATTTACAACAATCTCGTTGCTTTGGGCATGCTCATCCGTAGCCTTGAGGGCCATCAGATCGTTTTGCACAGATACACTTTCATCTGAGGGGTCTATGGCCTGCGGCTGCTTTTCTCTAGCAAACACTTGGTAGACGGGCAGCTTGCTCTCCTGCATTTTTTTAACTGGGATTCTCGACTGGCCCTCTGGCCTTCTGTCGTCTTGAGACACGTCCTTACTCTTTGCCTGTGCGCCTTGTTCAAATTTTAATCTAATGGAACTGAGTTTAGATTGTTTGAGCTGAAACCCAGATGGGGGCCCTTCTGGTGCCTTGCTCTGCGAAATGCTTTCTCGGACTTCCTCTGTGGGCTTGCTGTCCTCGGGCTGTGCGGACAGACCCTTCTTCTCTGGGCTGCTGGGCAGACTGGCTGCTTGCTTCTCATCGGCTGTGGGGAAGCCTTGTCCGTCATGGCCATGCTGCTTTGCCCTAACCCGCTCGTCACTGGATGCCAACAGTTCTGTCAGCAGTACCTTCTCAGGGCTGCTACTGGTAGAGCTCTGAGAAGAGTATTCTTTGCCATTTCGAGGGCGTGGCTTCTTCTCTGGGGACTGCAGTTCATCATTTAGCTTTTCGGTTCTGTCACGAAAAAACTGTGACACTTCAGTCAGTTTTTCTTCAGCTTCCTTCACAGTCCTGTCCACCCTATCTTCATATATCAACTTCTCTCTACCTCTGTCTAATCTGTCCTCAGTAAAGCGCATCCACATGGCATGTTTTGGACTACTAACATCGCCAGAATAGTGCAACACTGTCACTTTATCAAAATGCTCATCTTTAGACACTTTACCTACACCATTTTCAGACACATCCTTATAGATTTTGGAGAGAATTTCTTTTTTGGGGGCAGTGACTACTTTTTCTCTGGACCGCTTATCAGACCCCTGTAACTCTGAGCTAGGGGGTCCTGCATGGTCTGTAACCGATTCCTCGGTATCAGAATGAGACACATCTAGCTTTTCTGACAGAAGCATTTTCTCAGCAAACCTGTAAGACTCCCCTCTTAGTTCTGACAACTCATCGTCATGGTATTCTATTGAGTGTTGACTCAAAAGCTTCAGTGTTTTGTAAGAGTCATCAGATATGAGTTGAGCAGAACTAGGGCGACTCTCTTCTTCTTGGGACACGGGAGTGTTTACTCTGGAAGACTCCAGATAAGAAGGCAATGACTCTTCGGCAGTAAGTTCTTCTTCTTCTTGCTGACCCTGTTCCTCTGGACAAGGAAAAGCATCGTGTTTTTCTGGCAGAAAATCTTTTAGGTTAATATCTCCCCGGGATAAGTCTTTCTGATATACATACATTTCCTTCTCTGGATGCTTTTTGGTTTCTCTAATAATGACTTCAGTGGGCTCAGCTTGGTTACCTTTTTCGATGTGGACTTCTATTATACGCTCCAGTTTGGGTTTCATTTGGTTGTCCTTCTCTGCATGCTGGGCTGTGGTTTCAGCAGCAGACTTGTGAACGTCTGGAGGCACTGCCGACTTGTGTTCAAACAGACCTGCCAGTTCTTTGGAAGGGTCCCGCCCGGACTGAAAGGCCTTCATGATGTCATGGACCGACATTGTTTCCTCGATTCTTTCCGAGGTACCTTCGCTGCCTGGTGGGGAATGATAGACCATTCTGGTGGTTGTGGTTATGTGGGTCTCTTCTTTAACACGCATGCCTTTGCTCAAAACTCGGCTGTGGTCGTCTTCTTCACCATTGGCTTTCATCTGAAATGCCTTAACTTTTTCCTTAATACTAGAGGTGGTGGGCTTTGGTTCCAGTTCTGTAAAAGTAGGTGATGGTTTGGGTGCCACGGACTCCTCCGGTTGGCCCGGGGGAGCATCTCCAGCTGAGGGCTCGTAGCTCCTGATAACATGCACCACTTCAGTTCTTGTCTCTGTGAGGACAGGAGGGATGGGGACTTCGTGAAAGAGTGGCTTAGGGCCCGTGCTCTCAGCGCTCTGTGGGGCGGAGGGCGTTTTTTCACTTCTTGTTTCAAAGCCACTGTCAGACAAGGGGCTTTTGTCCTGGTCATGTTGAGAAAAGTCATCTGGAGACTCTAAAATAGTATCTGTTCCGAAAAAGGAATCGGCCATTTTACATAACTCTTTCTCAGAGGTGGAAGGCCTCATGGAGGCTGGAGGCATTTTGAGTTTGTGTTCCTGCAAAGCGATCGCTGGCTTTAAAATCCTTTTCTGTCTCTCTTCACCATCCTTCTTTGCATCCTCAAACTTGTACTTTAAATTTGTCAACGAACTACTCCCAATATCGTTTGTTAAGTAATCAATAACTTTGGTCAAGTTATAATCCTTCTCGGAGGCGGCTTTTGCTTTCACTTGCACTCTCTCCGGCAGGGATGGAGGATGGCTCACCGCAGCTTGTTGTCTTGCTTCTCGTATTTCTTCCGAACTAAACTCTATCCAGTCGTCTTCGGGAGAGAGTCCTTTGTCACTCTTCGGTGATTTGGGTGGTCCTTTGTTATCTACACACACATCTTTCTTAAGGATTTCACTCACTTTCACTAAGTCTTCCTTTACTTTCTCAACGATTTTGAAAGGCTCTTCATCGTCAATCCTCCCTTCTTTTGGGAGCTCGGGTGGGAATGGTTTCTCCTCAGGCACGTCTGTCTGTAGTATTGCAGTCATCCGCATTAGGTCCTCTTTCATTTCGGCCACGTCTTTTAATATCTCCTGACTGGAAGATAAAGAAGATGGTGTAGACAGCTTAAGGGCAGAGGGTGCAAGGAACAAAGACGACTTAATTGGAGATGAAGTTCGATTGAAATGGGGCTGAGGACGTGTCTCCGTAGTCAATGTTTTAATGGGTGACAGCAAGGCTGCTGCTGATTTTGTAAGTGAACTAGAGTCTGGAAGTTTCTTTAATGCTGGTTCAGGCAAAACATTGACTACAGAGTATACTGGCACTGTTATTATTGATGAAGTTACAGATGAGGTAGTTGCAGATATTGACGACCCAAGGGATGTATAGAGTGCACTTGCGGAAGGAGTTCTTAGAGACTGAAAAGCTGATGGTGTCGAAGAAACGTATGACCTGAGTGGGGAAAATGGCATTGCTGTCGTGGTAGAAAACACTTTCTCAACTGTGTCAGTGGCGGCATTAACCACAGAGCTCACAGAGTTTGTAGCTGTAGAAATTTTTTCCTGTAACGTGGCAGTGGCTTTGCATCCGTTAATTAACGTTGAAGATGATGGATATTTCAGAGGGGAAATAGATCCGTTGACCAATGCAACCTCTGTGTGTCCGGGCATCTGTTTCACAGGCGATGAGAGAGAAGGGGTCATTGTGACTTTAGCCGATGAAATGACATCAACTGCTGATTTAGCTGGAGACACCACTGACTTTAGAGGCGAAGATATTAGCGGTGCTGCTGATGTAATAATTGACTTAAATGGCAAACTTGAGGAATACATATTAATGTTTGACTTGGGGGAGGCAGGGGGCGTCATAGTAATGGACGACCTCTCCAAAAGAGACCCTGCTGTCGTCACGGGAGAGGTGCGGGAGGGAAACGTAGCATTGGATGCCAGCCCTTTCAAAGGCGAGGCCTCTGGGACGGTGGGAGCTCTAGCCAGGGTACCAGAGGAAACTTGGATATTGTATGGAGATTGTGACACCACTGTTTTGATCGGTGAAGAAATTGTCCGAAAGGATCTAATTGGAGATGCCACATCGCTAATGGATTTAACTGAAGATGTAGTTGACGCGCCTAATGTGGATTTGATTGGAGAAGGAGTCGAAACAGACCATATTGATTTTAGCGGAGAAGCTGATGGCGTATTAGAGGACGAGCTTGATAAGGAAGTGAAGCCTGACTTGGCCGGCCCAGGCACTGTAATCGGAGCTGTTGTCCAGGACTGGTATGGTCTTGTAGAAAAGAATGGCTTGTATGAGTAAGTGGTGGGGAGGGATCTTGTTGCTCCTGCACTCCGTTCAACTGTTTCTTAAATTTTAAAATGAAATCAAACACAAAAATCAACAAAAATGGTTGAGAAACAGAGAGACCAGAGAAAAAAATTGGTCAGTAAACTTTGAAATATTACAAAAGCAAGTACAATTGTTTGCATGATTTAGAATGGAAGAGGCAAAAGGAACAATTAAAGTAAAAGAGGGGGAAAAAAATTCCACAGACATAACTGGTCCAAAGTTAAAAATAAACAAACAAACAAACAAAAAAACAGAGCAATGTGAAATGAAAGACAGAAAAAGCACATCGCAACCAAGGAGGCCAACAATGAGAAACAGAAAACATGAGGAAAGAATTAATGATGAGAAAAATAACCACAATGGAAAACCGTTCCCTTACTTCCTATTGACTTTCTTATGTGCTGGTTTCGAAATATCAGCAGCCATTCTGCTTTGCCTGTATAGGTACAAGTTCGTTTTGTGCAACCATGTTAACTTTCATTTTAGCAAGGTCTAACGTTCCCTCTCCTTGAGCCTTTCGGTGATACTGATTGCACCTACTTAGAACCGGATCGATGTGTGTCACTGTACATTAAATATCTAGAACTCTTTTCTAGAAAACTACTCAAGCCTATTTCATGCAGAATCCAAGGTAACTTTTAGGTGACAGGCAACTGATATGCAAACTGTGAAGCCACTGGATTTTAAATCTGTACCTTCCATGCACAATTCGGTTATGCTTCACACCCATAAAAAGCCAATAAGAGCAAGAAATTTTCTGAGTCAGAACTTTAAAAGAAAAAAAAAACAAAGAAAAGGAATGTTTGCATTTATTTTTTCCATGCAGCATATTCCTTTTGGTGAGGAAAAAGAAAATGTAGTATGAAATGATTTAAAAATGCATGTGTACATACACACAAAGGGGAAAAAAAAGCAGAAAATATGGGTCATGGTTACCATAAGCAAGCAAAGCAACTGAAAACATTTTATCATGCGCAATAATATCATGGCAAACAAGCCAATGAAGTAATACAATTTTTAGGCCGTATTATGCACAATATATAAACTTTAAAAGTATTTCCACAAGAGCATTTCGAAAGAAGAGTACACTTTTTCCATGAGATGCAAAATCTTGGTACCTTTTGAGACTTTTGGAAAATATTTAATACTGCATATTAAAAACACATCTGCAACTAAATATATCCACATCTGGAGTTATCTTCATTATGGATAAAAGTACATCGTTTATTTTGGATATTGTTTTCACAATTGATTATACTTTCAAATCTCAAAAGGTATCATGGGAAAATCTAAAAAGCAGTCAGTCATATTTTTAACACCCCATATTGAAGTATCTGCAGTGGGATACAGTATATTATCCGTATACATTTTTATCCATGGCAAAGCTACCAATTCTGGTGCCTTCCCAGAATGGTCATGGGACTCATAGATACCCCAAACACCGGAGCAGCCATGAGGCAGACCTACCACTAGGAAAGATGGATTTAATACCAGCATTCATCTGGCAATGGGACAAGAAACACACGAATGAGGTAAGCACACTTGCCCGGGGAGAGCAAACACACACTTGGTCCTCTCTACTTCTGCAGCTCTAACAAACAAACTGAGCTGGTCACAGAGATTTGGAATGCCTGCCAAGGGCTAGCGGTCTATGTCAAAGTTGAGTACAGTTTCACTCCCAGAAAGCACTGGTGCAGAATAACAGTGACAAGCGAAGAGGAAATGAGAATCTGCTTCATCTTTTATGCTCCTCTTCATGCTGTGCCCGGGCCATTGCTATAATCCAGTCCTTGGATTAGCAGCTACTCCCACAAGGGTGAAGATTTTCATTCCTAGTGTACATTTAAATTCAGACATTCAGAACATGTCCTCTTCTAAGCTTACATATTATTCTAAAGAAATGTGGAAGAATTGAGGAAAAACTCATCCGTTTGTTAGCCCTTCCTAGTCATAATTCTCAATATTATATTGCTTAACTCTTTTGGAAACACCACAGTGCAAATGGAAGGTTTGGGTCACTTCAATTCAGTGACTTGGGCTCAGTCCAATATCTCAAGAGAATTTATTTTTATAACTACCAGAAACTGGCAAAGCATCTCTCCTTCACCACTGAAGGCTGGCTCCATCAAGCGAAGAAGTCCTCTGAACCACATGTATGGTTTTATACTTCTCGTGAAGCAGCCAATTTACTGATCGGTTACACATTTTATGCTTTAATGACACATACTCTGTGATGCCCTTCATAACAAAGAAAATTTCTGGGAGGTTCTGGATGTCAGGCACTGAACTACACCAGACTCTTTCTTTATTTGGGGGCAGTGTGGTTTGTGAGGACAGGGTACTGAAGGAAAAGCTGTATCACTTGGAGTTCTAACACCAATTAAGGGGCCACAGCATCTCCTTAGTTTCCTTATAGTCCCATCTTAGTCCTTTCCATTCCTCTGTTTACCACCATTATGCTCCCTTTCATAAAACTGAGAAAAGTACTCTCTTCCTTCTCTCAAAAGTCAAGGAAGATAAGCCACATAGTATACTATAACTGAAACTAACTAAAAAATAACAATACTTTCACAAGTGGGAAAAACTTAGTTGACTTAGCACAGACCTCACCTTAAGCTCATATATCCCCCCCCGCAAATACTTTAGGGACCAGAATCATATGGGAGCTCACCTGCCCAGAGGTGCCTTGGACCTAAAGGAGCGGGTCATAAGAGACCGTTCAAATCTTAAGGATATTGCCTAGGAGTCCCAACCAGCTAAGGCTGAGAGCCTTAGCTCTGGGGCAAAACAGTATTCCACAGAAAACTTCTACCCAGCAGATTTAGTCATACTGAAAAACCATCTAGATATACACATATACCGTCCCTGCTTTGTGATAATAGGAGTTAAACTTAGCCCTTATGGTTTTGGAAGGATTTAGACATTTATGCTAGAGGCAAAAACTGAGATCTGGAAGAACATTCATGAAGTGGTAGCATTTCATTTCTCTTGTGCTCTCCATTTTGTGTCTGAATATAAAAGCTTCCCTAGTAGTCAAGGAGCTAGACTCCAGAAGACTATGCTAAGACCATCTAAGCTAAATAGTGGAGTCTTCCTTGTGCACATTTAATATGCTATCTTGGCCCACAGAAACAAGAATTCAGGAAAGCTGGGAAAAACCAAAGTTGTGGCTCTTACTGGTAAATTTCCAATCTCCCCTGAGTCAAGTTAACGGTGAGTAATGGAAAACAGCTAGAAATTGTTTGCTAACTTAACAATAATTTTTGTAAAAATCCTCTTCTGATGGATCAAACACAGTGCTGTTCTCAGCATTCTTAGCTCCTGTCGGTGGAGGGATTCTCTGGAGGGCTGAGGGAACAGGAAAAGATGAGGTGGGGAGGGAGACAGATGAATGAATATGACTGAGTGGATTTATACCTTGATACTTGCAAGCCAGTTAACAATGAACCAAAACAATCACTGAGAGAAGAAAAGGGCTTAGCCAGTCTAGTGAAGACTAGCCTTGGAACTGGTGTTTAATAAAGGCCAGAGGCAGGGCGGGGAGGGGTTGGGGTGAGAGGAAGGAGGAAATAAGGAATCAGTATAGAAGTGCTACCTCAAGGCGGTAGGAAAATCTAATTCTTGCAAACTGGGAAGAAGGAGAATCAGGACTAAGATATAATGATCTACCTATATTAAGAAAAATGAGACGACAATCAAAGTTACTTTATCATTCTTTCTACCAACCCATGTATATAAAAATAAATATTTTCCCTTTTGAGCATAGATCTGAAGCAACACTGGTATGTTATCTCCTACTTAACAATCAAAGTGAAATCAAGGTTTTTAAAGACAAGTCATGAGTAGATGTTTCTAATTTAAAAAAGAGGTAATGGTTTTTTTAAAAAAAAACTGTTTTGAAATTATGATCTAAGGGAGTTTGTACTTCATATCTTTAACTATGTACAAAATATCACTTAGATTTCATGATAAAATTTTCCTGCAATTTTTCTTAAGCCACTGGGTTTTCAAATGGCCCCAAATTCAGTTTGTACAGAAAAAAAATGCCTCTTCTTATAAAAATCCACATAGATTAGTAGATGTGTTAGAAAACTCACTCATTCCAGGCTCAGTCAAGTAGCTGTAGCGCTTACGTAAAGCTAAAGACGCAAAGCTCTGTCGTCGATCTGCTTTCTCGGCCTGAAAAGGGAAAAGGAAAAAGAGACTCTATCCAATTTCCTTGTGACATTTTCATAGTTTTGAAACATTTTGTAGGATGGCATGTGGATACCTCGTTTATCTTTATTTTTCTTCTGATGGATTTTCCTCATGAAAATGTTAATTTCCTATTGTGGGTCTACAACCCCACCCCGATGTCTCAACCAAATTACCATCATTTAGCACCAACACAGCAGACTACAGGGGACTACAAATACAAGACGAGCGTTACAGAGACTTCTGATGCTGAGCAGTAAATGTCCCCAAATTCATTCGTATTGAAAGCACATATATCATGATGTACAGTCACTCTATGTGAGTACATTCAAGGAAAAGGGGCACACAGTGTCTCATTCCAGTTACTGCTATTGTTTCTATATGTTAAAAGGCATAGAGTGTAGGTGAGGTTAAAAAAAGGTTAATGGCTTTATTAGAAATATGGATTCTATTTATTAGTACTGAGTTTTAAAAATCCAATTATCCTATAACTTGGAGAAAGAGTAGGAGATGCCTTTGTAAGGAAAAATTCATTCAAAACCAAATGGAACAATGGTACTCTTAAAAATGGCCAGGATAATTTTCTTCAAATAGAATACCAAATATTTATCAGTAGCCATGGAACACATATTTTGTATTAAATAGAACAACTTGATTTATACAATAAAATTTTATGTTACTCATGCTCTTGATTTAAATGTTACACAGAGTGGATACTAGGTGAAGATATGAACAAATGTGTATTGATACATGCCAAGCTACTACATTTTAAAATGTTGAAAGAACGTTAGTTCCTCTTTTTAAATCATTAGCTGGATTATATTGCTGAATGCCCTGAAGTAATCTCGTATATGTGGAGGAAGATCAAACCAATCTTTAAGAAAAATGTATACCCTTTACCTCACTTACACTAAGATCTGCAAAAATAGAATACGTTTCCCACACTTCAGCCCTCTGCAACTTCTTTTATACAGATTTAATTTCTATTCTAGCTCTGATAGAGTAAAAGCAGAAGTGTTCATATTACCTCATCATCTTGATCTGACTCTGTTTCCTTTTGGTTCCGAGATGCATTGCAGAGACAAGGAGTATTATAACGGACAGCAGGGAAAAGAATATCAGGATATGAAAAGGGCTGAGTAGGGAGCACAAAATGCAAGCGGAATCAAGAAAGCAAAGCAAAGCAAATCAAAAGAAGCCAACACAAAATATCAAGAACTATACATCCATGGCAAATTAATGTGTGACGTTATCCGAAAGCATAAGAATCTATGAGCTAGCAGCAGAAGCAGAAGCAATATACAGAGGACTCCATCATACAAACCATAAGAATCTGACACCACAGTAACAAGACTTAATCTACGCAAAGAGACTAATAAAACTCAAGTTTTAAGAACTTTAATCATGTTACAAAGCATTCCTTAATTGCATACCGAGGGCCCACTTCTCCAAGACCGGGGGAAGAGAGTTACAATAAACCAGTATTAAAAGATACCTTTTTATGTGCTGGCAGAGTGATATTTAAGTTGCAAACAGCTGTTTGAGGCAGTCCTTTTGTTGTCTTTGGTTCTTTCAGAAAAGAGAGACGACCACAGGGCTCCTGGCTGGTGTCTCTAATCTAGAAGAATTTAGGTGGTTGACAGTTATAGAAAGAGACTTTTCTGAGGACTCAGGAGTTAAACAGGTTTATTTTACAGAGCCCTTCAAGAAGCAGGCAAAGTAAAGGGAAAAGATGATGGTAACAATTACAGGTCAACGGCGGTGGTCACGTGTGAACTCAGTGGGATTTAGAATACCCGATTCCGAGATCAGACCCAGGATTGCTATGTCTGCCTGTTTCCCTGGCATTCTGTTGTATAGTCTGGGTTATATGCATTTTCTTCCTGTCCAATAATTTCTTTTTCCCAAGGCCTTGGTTTTAGCAACAGTAATAAGAGCAAATAATCATCACACTGAACAGTTGTCCCATGTCCTTCTGTTCTCTGAGGAGGAAGATGGTCTCTCCAGAATGTTTTTGGGCATTCAGAAATGAAGATGGAACTTAAATACTGAGTTTGGATTTCATCCATTATTTGATTACTGAGCATTAACCAGATATGATGCATTTTATTATTCTAGATTGTTTGGTCTTACAAACATCTGCTTGAACATAAATAATCATTTAAATGTTTAAAAGGTAAAGATTCTTTCTTTTTTTTTTTTTTACTAATTATAAAGCTTTCCTGGCTCAAAAGTACACTCGGGGAGAACCGGGACAAAATCTGACCTTGTTCCTCTGAATTCAAGTTTGGTGGGATATTTCAAACTGAATAAATCACTAGACTCTTTTCTTTTTATTCCTAAGAGCATTTTTTTCTTTTTTAATCAGAATCTCTGTTGATGATTTACCTTGATGGAAAATGGCAGTCTATTTTCTTTGAAAGCATAAAAGTTAAAAACAAGCTGCTGTCCTCCTTTGGTAAGTGGGGCCAGATTTCCATAACAATCAACATAAATAGGTTTTCCTTCCAGAACCTTTTAGAGTAAAAGAAATACATAATTAAATGTTAATTTCAGCTGAAAGAATTTTGAGATTTTAAGTCACATAATATTAAAAGACTGACATATTTCTATGTCACATTTGTCTCCTTATTAGGAAATTGCTTCTATGGTGTTATTTGCCACAAAAAGAACTCTGTTGGCTCACAATTCAACTACTGTGATTGGAAACTGAATCATGCATATGTACAAGACAGAATTATACATTCAATTCTATTTTAGCAACTTTAGACATCTTTGAGAAAGTGCTGACATCACTTCTTCATACAGATTTTGAAAGGGTTTTTTTTTTTTTTTTAAACTCAGATACTTTCACTGGGTTTGAAAAAGGAAAATCATAGTAATGTGCTAAAGACAGTGACCCTAAAAATAAGACAACTCGAGTCACCACAGAGAAGTATAGACCATGATGTAGATTCATTAGTACTACACTGTAACCAAGATAACCTCAAAGACACATAAAATAATTTGAGAATAAATCTATATCAAATTTTTAAATCAAAACCTGAAATCAAGAATGTGCTTGATATTTCCAGTGAGTGCCATTATGACCTTAAAATAAAACCCCACATCTGGGGAATGTAATGGAACGGGCTGGTTGTGAACAAGGTACCTCAATATCTTTGCTTCTTGCAACTTCCTCAAAATTCTCTTGCTGCTCTAAAGTTTTGTCCACTTTGTCATCTGTCATGCAGAAACAGCGCAGGGAGGATTCTACAGGATCATTCATTTTGGCAAAAACAACAAACTTGGCCATATATGGAACACATATTAATTCTCTGTATAGTTGTGTGGCTAACCCCACAGTTTCTAAAACTTGATGGCAGTCTGCGAGCCAAAATCTGAGAAAAACAAAAACAAAACAGAAGTATGAAAATGAGGTGATTTAAAAGCTAAATCTTAAAAAAAATTCACCATTAAAAAATTAGAGCATATAAGGGAACTATACCAAAACATTAACTTGTTAATTTAAAGAAACAGCAAAGATGTTTACTCTGTTTACAGAAGGTCTACATTTATTATTTATTATAATTTTGCTGAGGAAAGGCTAAGGATTTTTTTTTCTCTCTCTTTTCCTTCCCATAAGATTCTGTTCCCCCACCCTCTTATATTTAGTCATGATTAGCCTTCCTTTCTACTCCTGCTTAAGAGTTTAATCTCTTATTTTACATTGGATGGAGCAAGAATTTTATGGAAGAAAATGAGAGAGAAATGGAAATTCTATCAGTCTTTTTTCTTTGAAAGCATAACAAATAAAAACAAGTTGCCTCCTTTAGTAAATGGGGCCAGATTTCCATAACAATCAACAAACAAGTGCAGAAACTGCTAAGAACTAGAAGAATCAAGTCTAGCACCATATAGCTCCTTGTGAGAACTGGGTAAGGTGACTTATGCCAGTCAATTTTAGATTTCTGAGTTAGGCCCAATTTTGCCATCAAAATTAAAAAAAAATAATCATACTAGTATTGAGCACAAAAACTTTCACTTTCCAAAAGGTAATAAAACAAATTCCTTAGTGCTTTTTGGAATCCATTATTTCCATACCTGGCTGAAACATTGGTTGTAAAAGAGACACAATCCTTTATGAACGTCAGGGGAGTAGTTCCTGTGATGTCTTCCCACTGAGCAGGCGAGGTGCCCCCTGGGAGAACAAGAGCAGATATGTTGATTTTATCATGGGAGTTGTTCCTTGTAAAATCTTCATCATCGTCTTGTTCTTCTGGCATTGCCATGAACTTGCAAGACTTCAGCACGTTCAATTATGGCAGGCTCTAAGGGTGGTTTTCCTCTCTACTCTCCTTCTGTGGTTTTACTGCCTTATAGTGATCTCCTTGTAAGACATTATATTTTTTAAAAATTACTTCTCGGTGTCTCTGGCTACTGATGAATGGTTTAAATGTGGGGCAACCACAGGCTATCAAGTGCATTTTGTAAGTGCAATTTATAAGTGCAAAGAACTGTTGTTCAGAAAGACAATATAATTCTTATTTATTTTTTTTATTTTTTAAAAAAGACAAGAACTATCAAGAAAGTTAAGCAGCAGCTGATTTTGTACTGCCCCAATCATGTAATTTTCCAGGGTACAAAGAGGAATCAGCCATTAAAACTACTCATAAAAACAACAAAAAAAAACAACCTATCTTAATTTAGGACTTTCTGTTAAAAATCATATTAGGTTGATCAAATGAAATAAGCTCTGGATTCCAGGTGCTTATCACAAAATGTGTTCTCCTGACCCTGCAGATTTTGTCTATTGGATTAAACTCGGGAATTGAGTGGTGAGAAGAATCATGTCCTCTGCTCTGCCCTACGCCTGGTGCTCTGTGGGGGCCTGTTTTCTCCAAAGTCTGTCCAATTTCCTGCAGTCTAAAGGGTGCTACTAGGTCCACCACCTCTGTCTAGGTCCCTGAGAAATGACCTAGATGCTCTAGTAGATTCAATACTATTTCAATAACCTTAAAAGAGCACTATTATTATTATTTTTTTTATTAAAGATTTTATTTATTTATTTGACAGAGAGTGACACAGAGAGAGAGGGAACACAAGCAGGGGGAGTGGGAGAGGGAGAAGCAGGCTTCCCGCGGAGCAGGGAGCCCGATGCGGGGCTCGATCCCAGGATCCTGGGATCATGACCTGAGCCGAAGGCAGATGCTTAACCATCTGAGCCACCCAGGCGCCCCAAAAGAGCACTATTATTAATACTACACTTAATAACAGGGAAAATGATATCACTGAATTTGAAATGAGTCATGGTCTCAGCATCTTAAAGAAAGGTACAGGGACAATACAGATGGGGTGATGGACAAGTAAAATGTTTTATTTTTTTTCTAGTCTTATAAAGTGGGCATGGATGTTTCAAAGGCTTTATATGTTCGTACAGAGTCACTGCAAGTTGCTAGCCTCACCAGCAAGGGCAGAAACAAGTCAACCACACCTGTAATGCTACAGAGCAGCCTCAGATTCGGCGTGCTATCCCCCTTGTACCCGTTGGCTACGCCTTCACCAGAGGGCGGGGGCACCGGAATGGTCATTGTGATGGGTTTATGGAATTTCCTTCTTCTTGGTTCCACAGTGACGATTGGGCTAAATGTTGCTTTGTTTCCAAGGATCTTTTTCACAATTTCATCAGGAACAGGCTGGGCCTAAAGACAGAGAAAGGACCTTAGGTGGAAGTTTAACATTTTTCTCTCATTGGAAAATTGACTTTTTAAGTGAGGAGGAGAAAAAAAAAAAAAAAGACCCCCCTCCGCCCCGCCCAAGTCTTTCTTCTTCATCCTTTCTCACAATTTCAGGAGGGCGCAAAAAAAAGAACCCAAACAACCTCACAATGGAGCAGGAACCAGTCGGTGTATTTCCTCAACAGAATATGGACGACATGAGCTTGTGTGACAGGAAATCCGTTGTCACCACGGAGAAGTCTTTCAGGCTAATCCAAAGTAAACGTCAGCAAATACAAATATTGAGTCTAGTGTATTTTAAACCTATGCAGGACATCCAGTAAAACGTCACATAGGCGATTTGTGCCCAGGTAAAAATTGGAGTCTTCAGAGTTAAGTAACAAAGGGGATTTAAGATTTCAGTTCGAGATTACCAAACCTAATGGCTTCCTTTTGGCTTCTTTGCTAAGGGAACTTCATGTCACTGAACTATAAGGCAGTCTCCTTAGCTCCAAGTGGTTACGGAAGGCCTTCCCAGCACTTAGAGTACTTCACTCTAAAAAACCTCGTAAGAAGAGCCTCAGTTAAACTATTAATGACTATATTAACTGACACAAATTAAATTACTTTCCTCACTTTTTTCTTTTTTCAATAGATCTAACTGAAACAAATAAATATAAGAAAGATGACGCTTGCCATGATTTTCAGTTAGCTTTCCAAAACCCAAACAAGTTCCAAATGGTTTGGATAAAACCCAGTATTTATGATCTACTTCAATCAAAATCTGAAAGCTTGCAAGTTTCCTTATTACTGATTTTTATGAAATGGCGTCTTATAAACCAAGTCAAATGTGGTTTGTTTCTTTAATGGTGTATTTGCTCTTTGGTGCTCTTGTCACTCGGAATACCAATAACCTATGGTTAACAAAACAATCTTTTTTTTTAATATATATATTTTTAAGATTTTATTTACTTATTTGACAGAGAGAGTCAGTGAGAGAGGGAACACAAGCAGGGGGAGTGGGAGAGGGAGAAGCAGGCCTCCCGCGGAGCAGGGTGCCCCATGCGGGGCTCGATCCCAGGACACTGGGATCATGACTCGAGCCAAAGGCAGACGTCCAATGACCGAGCCACCCAGGTGCCCCAACAAAACAATCTTTCATCAGAAACCAAGCGATACTTTTAAAAGAAAAACCCTAAAATACGTACCTTATGGAATAAGCCACCAAGCTCACTTTATACTTCATGCTTTTCATTTGAAATAGGTAAATGATCCCCAAAATGGCATAGTGCTTTGATTAGCAATATCATTGGGGTGAGTTACAGTTACAACAACTGTTTTCTGAGTGGAGCATGCTCTCACACTCTCTACATATGCCAAAGAAACAACATTTTCACACGTTACCTGGAGGCCCACTCGAATTCTTTTGGTTAAAGCACCCTCTGGGAAAGAAGCCTGGACCAGGGGCACAGTGGTGCTGCTCAGAATTCCGCCCTCAGGACCAATCTGGTTGCTTTCCTGCTTAATCCTAGAAACCACGGCAAAATACTGGGGGAAGTCCTTTGTGATAATCCTGCAGATCCGCTTCTTCCCTAGCTCTTCTGGGCTGTCAAGTTCTGAAAAGACGAATGAAAAAGCCATGAGAGTAAGCCTATCTACCTAATACCTTAAGATAAACTGATGTGTAAATTTGATAGATAAAATGACTTGTATCCAGTGGTCTCCACAGAGTTTCTGTGATGGAGAGAAAGCGACAGTGACTTTAAAAATAATATAAAGATTTGTAAAGATATTATAAAGCTATTCATATACAGTATTTGTAGAAAAATATTTCTACCGAAGAGGAGCAAACATCTTCAGAAACTGAAATTTTACCTCATATGAACAGAGCTCTACTCTTTAAGAAGAGAGACCTCATTCTGTGATTATTTACAATAATCTGCCCTCAAACTGCCAAAGTAGGAATGAGTCAGGAAAAAGCAGGGCCTCACAAGAAAGTGAGTAAGGATTTCAGGATGTCTGAAAGGCTCTAGAACTTTATTTGAAAACCTCTTTAAGATATTTTTAAATTGTCCAAATGATTAATATTGTCATCACCTATTTCTGTCTATGCACCGATAACCCTCACGCATCAAACTCAACCTATCCACAAATGGATACATCTTTCCTTCTGTCCACTTCCAAACTTAACTTCTTCCCCTTTATACTAACTCTGGTAAAGGGCTTACAGTTTTCTAGTCCTCCTGTCCGATAGCTTGACTCACTTTCCTGGATACTTCACATCGAAAGGTCGAAGTCCAGCTGATTCCACTGTGGCAAAGGCTTGTTGTCTTGCCAGCCCCTGTCTGAGCCCTCTTTGCCTTGCCTGGATCACTGAGTCACCTCCTAACCATCTCCCTGCCACTCGCCTCTCCTTATTCCAACTCATCCCCTACAGTGCAGCCAGATGGGTCTTCTTCCAAGAGCCAGATTTTATGCAGAATGCTGGTTGGTTTAACTGAAATAAATGATTTTTAAAATCATATGAAATAATAAATATTTGAGATTAGCCAAGAGTATTTTGGAAAAATAGCTTTATGAGGGAGAATTTATCTTATAAGATTTTAAAACTTATCTAGAAGTATCATAATAAAAGTTATATGGACAGACATATAAAAATATAAGAAATACATATATAAGATTAGACAAAAAGGTCAGGGATAAGAACAGAGCAAGAAATAGATTTAAATTTATACACATATATACACATACATGGAATATATGTAAGTCCAAATGTATCTACTTTTATATATTATATATTATGTATTTAAATGACTATGTTTAAATCAAAGTCATATATTTAAACTTCAAATCAGTGGGGGAAAGAGCGCTTATTTAAGATGGCATTGACATACATGAAAATCTATTTGGCAGAACAGAGCTAAATCACTACATCTTATTACATATAAATACAAATTCCCGCTGGATAAGAGACTTAACTACTTAAAAAAATTAAAACGTTACCGTAAAATAATCAAGAGAATATGTTTCAGCCATGGTTAGGAGAAATTTTTGTATTCAAAACTGGAAACCCAGAAGCCTAAAAGGTCATTTTGACTATAAAAATGTAAAGTTTTCTATGGCAAAAATAGTTAGCTTAAAAGACAAAAGGGAAACTAGGAAAGATAACAGCTACATGGGACACACGGCACCTACGAGTTGACAGAGATGACAGATGAGCCAACAGAAAATGGCAAAATACTGTAAATGGGCAATTCACAGAAGCTGAAAACTGGTCAGAAAAACATATATTAAAAAGATCAAATTTAATAATTTGCATGGAAATACCTACTTAAACAAGATATGACATAAATATTTGAGACTAGCCAAGGGTATTTTGGAAAAGTAAATTTGCGAGGGAGAACTGGAAGAATCATGATAAAACAGTTATATGGAGACATTGTGAGGGTGGGGGAGGGAGAGATTATTTAAATATGATGATCAGGAAACACCTCTCTGAAGAGGTGATAATAGGTGAGAGATGCGAGGGAAGGAGGGAGCCAGGCTGGAAGTGACTGATTGGTATAAAGCATATAAAGTGAGGAAAGAAGCAAAGATGCAGAGCAAAATGCATAGGCTGGTCCTTTTTAGGGAAATGTGTAATCTGCACATTTATAGACTTTTATAAGAGAAATTTGTAGAAGAGACATTCTAGGCCACTGGCAACTGGTCACTTCAGAGGGATGGGAGGTGGGGCTGGAGGTGAGGAGATAAGAAGACAGTGGGTTTACATAGTTTGGGTGGTTTTGTTAACAAAATAAAGGGGAAATTCCCAGACTTCAGAAAGGGGTGTTGGTTTTGTTTTTGTTGTTACTCACATAGCCCTCTCTTCAACCTCTGATACATACAGTACACGTCCTACCATTTTTTAACTATGAACATGTCTGCCTCCTTCATCGCAGGACTGAGATCATGGCTTATTTTGAGTAGAAATTTATAGAAAGATAAGGTGGATGGTTAGATAACTGGATCAGTGACATTTTCTCATTTTACAGATTAACCATCAAACTCTGAGGTGGGAAGACCAAATTAATTGGCAAATAGGAGGAACAGGGTTCCACCCAGACCAAAATGGAACTGGAATTTGGTCCGTTTTGCTTCCTGACCATCTGCTTCTCCTCTGCTCTGTCCAAAACCAAATACTGAGTTTCTAGTGAAAGAAAAATAAAAGAAAACAAAGGCAAATTATTAAAGAAAAAAAAAGGTTAATATAGAAAGACAGGAAGGAACTAAAGAGTTTGCTCAGGAAAATATTCTGGGGAAGTTTTCACCTATTCAGCAATTGACAAAATAAAAGTTTTCCATACAGAGCAGATATATTTCCCTTCCCATGGTTTGGCTTATTTTAAAAAGTCTGAGTTCCCAGAGTTCATAATTCATGCTGCAGCTGAGAGAGTTCTGATCATTTGTTTCAGTTGCTGTGCAGCCCATCAGCTGCAGCTAAGCAGACATTTTTTTACCTCAGCCTCAAACTTGTGATCGTGTTCTCCTTTAGAAATAGCTTCGGACTCCACAGAGTGCAAGCAATTTAAGAAGACTCCGCCATGAAATTACAACCTTCCAACAAGACAAATTTCCTGAGTCTGAGTGTAACAAGCCGTGTATCCTGTGAGTATGATGTTTACTCAAGATCAGTATGGGCCTACGGGGGGCAGCGAGGCACCTTTTGGGGGACTTGGGGCAATACGTGCTTCTTAGCCGTTTGTGCGTGTGTGAGTGTTGTACGTACATTTGTGAGGAGTCAAGGGGGAGAGAGCCTTATCACCCCTGGAACCTGTAACAGTGAGGGACTGCGAAGAGCGGCCCCTTTGTGTAGTTAAGCACAGCGAGGCCACATCTCTGCTCCACGGCCTTTGATCAGGCATTAAAACCACCCCGAATATAAAGTGAGCATGTCCATCTCAGATGCAGCAGGTGAGTGGTGAAGGGAGAAGCTCAGGGTTCTAACTCCACACTTGACTTCTAATGTCTTTTAGGATTGGCCAGTGGTTCTGGGACACTCTGTGTTGTACCCACTCTATTTTAAAGCTTCTAGCAATTTCTCTGTCACAATTAAAATCTGCATAATTATTGAGCTTCAGTGTTGTATTTTAACAGGTTTTATTATTTATTTAAGAGAGCGAGCACATGAGCGGGGGAGGGCGGGCGAGAGGGAGAGAATCTCAAGCAGACTCCCCGCTGGTGTGGAGGCCTGCCACGGGGCTCCACACGGGGCTCGATCCCACAACCCACGAGATCACAACCTGAGCGGAAACCAAGAGTCAGACACTCAACCAACTGACCCACCCAGAAGCCCCTTTTAACAGGTATTTTATTAACAGGCATTTTAAAGATAAGCCTCAATCCAAAGAAACAACTACTGTGTGAATTTAGGACACTGGAATCCCCAAGCACGATATTTTAAACAGTATCATACCCATGTTGCCTTCTTGAATTATTCAGATTCCCAGGCCTCTGCATGATGAAATGGACCAGGTTATATTCTGTTTCTATGTATACTTATTTTTAACTTTTTTTCTGAGAATAAAAGTCAATACAAATGTAAAAACTACAAAAAGTACTTAAGTATCGGTTTATCAGAAGAAGCATAATCTCTTTAGGAGCTACAGTGGAAGGCGAGGCAATTACGAACTGGGATAGCTGCATAAGTAAGACAATAAATGATGGAGACAGTAGGTAAATGTGAGAGGCAAGAGCACGAAGTGAAAGCCAGGCAGTAAGATTACCAGGGAATTCTTATGACTTGAAAATCTATCACAAGATCTTATTGCTCATCATATAGGACAAAGGTTAAATAAATTATGATATATTCATACTATGGAATACTGTGCAGTATTAAAAAGAATGGGGTAGAAGTATACATTTTAATATGTAAATCTCCAAGCCATATTAAATGGAAAAGTCGCAAAAAATGTGATCACAATCAACTAATCACATCATTACATGTCTATGTATAAATTCCTATAATTTACATTAAAATTAGGGGAGGGGGGAAGAGAAGAGGAAAATTATAATGACTGTACACTTGTGTATTATTACATGGGTAATAATACTAATACCAGTATTTAATAATATGATATATATATAATAAATGATATAGGCAGATTATTAATATTTTAATGTAGATTCAACTCAAATTTTTTCTCTATTTCTTGCTTTAAACAAAGGAAACTGAAACACAGTCATGAAATGATCTTAGCTGACTGTTTCAGGTAACTAATGACCCAGCTAACTAGGGGAGCCTGCAGGAGGGCTGAAGGCTCTCCAAACTCAGCTATTGGGAAGCCCTGACTCATGGCCACATTCCCCATCATGAACACCTTATCATGAGCCTTTTTATTCTATTTATAATTTTGATAATCTACTAATGTGTATTCAAATCAGATTTTCTTTTCATAAAATGTGAAGTACCCACAGTTAAGTTACACTAAGCTAAATGATGTCTGATACTGAGGCCTGGCACATTGCAGGTATTCGACTAGTATCCACTGAACAAAGCCCTCATTGGGAAATAATGAGACATTTTTCGTACCAAAGAACTACATAATTCTTCAAATCTTGCTTTAAAATATATATAGTAGTAGAGACTGGTTATTGTTTGTTCTTTTAATAGTTTTTTTTTAATTGTATGTGGAAAGTGGCTCTTGTCTTCCTACTTTTTAATCCACAGTAAATTTTATTATGTCCATGTGTTTATAAGAGAAATTACTGTTGACTTAATGGATTTTACCCAAAGGGTGTCAAAAACTTACAAGAATATAAAACTCTTCTGGAAGTTCTGTGTTGCAAACTACAAAGGTATGTCAGAAAAGTCAGATTTCCAGGCAAATAGCCTGATAAGGTAAAAATGAACAATGCCAATATTCTTTCCAGGACTGTATTTGTATTCAGATTTTAAAATGGTCTATTACTTAGAGAAGCAGGAATATATTACCAAGAATCTTTGCTTTGCTCCCACCCTTTACATAGATAAACCCAACAAAATAATCTACAAATATGATGACTGTGTCCTATTCATACCCAAAGGGAACCCAGCTTGTGTGTGGCCCCAACTGGCTAGATCATAAGCAACACCAGCGATATCTATTAAAGGCACAGGTTTCTAGGCTTCTCTTGTGGAGATTCTGACTTGGTAGGCCAGGGATGGCACCTACCTTTCACACTCAATTTAGGCGATTTTATGACTTGGTATGTGTGGGAAGCAAAGTCTTAGGAGACTTTCACCCGTTATCCGTCCTTAAAAACTCAGAACCCAAATTATTAAAAACATGACGAGAGGATCCTATGAGAAACATCTTAAGGATGGTTCAATATGAGAAGAGAAGCTTATGGGGCAATAATGTCCATTAGTTTTAAATGGGTTTGCTTTTTAAAAGAATCTACTAAACCACTCTGTAGCTATAGAATTAAAGGAGAAAATGACATAAAAATAGAGAGCTTCTTACCTGGGGTAGTTTATAATGCCATAGACTATGAAAGGACCCTGAATCCCCCTCTGTCTGTTTAATCTGTTACTAATAAAGTTTTCACAAAAAGATAAGATTAAAGGGAAAACAAAGAGGTGCATTCTGAAACAGGTAGTTTTGGTCAGGCGGAATATTAAAATTTATACTTACTGAATGTCTACTTTGTGGCAGGTGAGTTACTATTTGGCCCACAGAGCATTTGGTAAAGAGGGTGTCTAAAGTTCAAAGAGAGGAAGTGACTTGCCCAGAGTCACTTTAGAGCTTAGAAGCCAGGTCTACGAAGAGGGTGGGGGAGAAGGGATGAGGTCACACAGACATGAACTTCACCCACTATTTAACACAGTGTCTTTGCAGACTAGCTGGCACAGGGGTGGTGGTTGATAAGTGGATGAGTAATGGACAGATACGCAGATACCCTGGTCCAGGAGGTGACAGTTTCTTACTGGCCCACTCTATGAGCAGAAAGCCCTGATTACAGTGGCGTTTTCTGCTGTGCAAGAAATGGAAGCTAATGTTCTACAGCTTTCTTACCTCACTAATTAATGATAAATTTCTTAAGCACCTTGTAACTCATTTGGTTTCTTTATTTGCAAAAAGTGGGACAGCTCTCTCTGTAACTGAGATTTTGCAACAGAGCAGTAAGAATCAAAAAATGCTTTGCAAATATAAATGGTTAAGAAGATCATAATACATTGAAGCATAAATAACAGGATTGAAATCAGGTTCCCACTAAATTAATCTCAAAGCTTTCAAATGATCATCCTTGATTAGTTTTGCCTCACTCCTACCCGCACATGATTAAATGTCTCAATAACGTGCTCAAATGGGACCATGGTTCTTTCTCCTAGACCAAATTTGTTTTCTGAAGACTGTTTATGAGTGTGAAGGTCAGGTTTGAGTGTGAATAGTCTATAGAAGGAATACAAACTCAAGTCTTCGCAAAGGATAATTTCTATAACTACAGTTCAATATCTAGTCAGGTGAATATTCTGCTCAACTTGTTTCTCTAAAGGGGACTATTTGATATTAGGGGCGGGGGAAAGTGGAGTCCTAGAATATTAAAATTGGGCAAGCTAGTCAGTATGCGTCTGTGGGAAGTCAGTGGAGACAGGTGCCTTGGGTTCAAATCCAACCCTCAACCAGTGAGCCTGGACTTTGGACAAGTTCCTGACCTCTGAACATAAGTTCCTTGTTTCTAAGGTCAGGACAAGAAAAGTTCCCTCTGAGGTAGACAAATGATAGAAAACCACCAGCACAGTTCTGTTCATATACTAATTTATGTTATATATCCTTTCCAAGGTAACACAGATTTGGAATAGAGGAGAACCAGAAAACCACTCCATGGCAGATCCAAGGTTGGATTAAACAAAACAAAACAAAACAAAACAAAACACACACAAAAAACCCACATGACACTCTGTATCTCTACAGTGTATAAATCTTAATCGCTATCATTTTAATTTCATTTTTCATTTTTCAAAAGAAAGTTTCACCAAGTACAGAAAATTAAATATAAGAATTTATAGATAAATTGGGAGAAATGAAGGAAATAAAAGACAGTCTATATCATTCAACTCTGGCTATAGAATGTGTGGAACAGTAGAACACTTGTAATATATTTACTCAAATATTTCAGAAAATTGTAGACATTCATCTCCTTGGAATTCAAGTTCAGCTTCATCTGAATATGCAAATTTTGTTAACAAGCCTGTCCAAGATGTTGCAGGGAAAAAACCCCAAAACCAGGTGATACAATTGACTCTTCTTTCTCAATGTAAACATAATAGAAACCTTTCAATTTTGCTTAACTTTTGAAATAATTATAGATTCATGGAAGTTGCAGAGAGTGGAGAGAGGTCCCATGCACATCTACAATTTTAGTAATTTTTAAAAAAAGATATAATTTATTTATTTGAGAGAGAGAAAGAGAGAGAGAGACAGGGAGACAGAGAGCAGGGGGAGGGGCAGAGGGAAAAGGAGAAAGAGACTCCCAAGTGGACTCTGAGCTGTGCACGCACGTGCATGGGGCTCAATCCCAGGACCCTGAGATCATGCATGACCTGAGCCAAAACCAAGAGCCAGACGCTCAACTGACTGAGCCACCCAGGCGCCCCTACAATTTTAGTAATTTAACTTATATTCTTACTCAGTTCTGGCATCTGCCTTATGTTTGTCTGGTTCAGCATTATTTTACATCTTTATGCAAGGTAAGGATCTTCTTTGATACTCAGATTTGTACAATGTATTAAAAGTGCTAATGATGAAGAATGTCTAGAAACAATGATGTATCTATTTGTTTTCCCCTCCAGTTTTAGCAATCCATATAATTCCTGACAATCATATTTCTTAAAAGTATTTTTAAATGAATTTCTAATCATTATTTGCCCTTGCCCTGCCACCCAAACCTCCTCTCCTCATTTGGTTGTGGCATCCCTTCCTTTAGAAAGTTGCTTTCTCTCTAGGGTATGGGTCTCTGAATTATTAAGGAAATGTATCGTCAAAAGTGGGGACAGACGCCTGGATACAAAGCATTCATGTTTCCATTCATTCAACATGGGAAGATGACAGTCCTGCGCCAAGAGCTGTTCCATGCACTGGGCATATGGCTGTCAACAAGTCAGAGCCGGTCCCTGTCCACAGGGACTTCCCAGTACATCAAGGAAGACACTAAAGTTCAAAGCTGCTTGTTACAGAAGAAGACAGGCCAGGTGTCGTGGCCATATTTACCAGGTGGACCTAACTTACTCTGGGGTTTAGGGAAGGCTTTCTGGAAGAGAAGTCAGGAAGCGGATGTTTGGTCATGTCAGAACAATCATTCTAAGGTTTTTCTCCAGGATTGCAGAAACCTCACATTCTTTGCACCTGCTTCTCTATGGTTTTTTTCCAGGAAAACGTTCTTCCATATTTGCTTACTTTTCCACTTATGTACATAAAAAAGCATGGCTTTCAGGCAATTAGCTCCATTAGGTCACTTTCTTCAACCTTTTTTTAAACCATTGCTACTACATCCAGGCAAAAGACAAACAATATAATTCCATGTTCAAAACCAGGATCATATATAATGTTTTAAAGCCGAACACCATACATCAGTAACACAGCATGTCCAGCAGATACAGAAACACACTGAACTCCAAGGGGCCTAGATTTGCTGTGTCTGGCATACCGGCCTCTATCCACACCCACGCTAAAGGTAATAAAGCTTACACCTGGTTTCTCAGACTTGCTTCCCTGTCCTCAAAGGGCTAAGAGCCCCGTTCCGTCTGACATGTGGGTCAGGGTGTCTGATGTCATTGTTCTGATCCGCTAATGTCTCATAAGGACATGTAAATGCTGGAAAATTCACATACATCGGCATATGTAAAACCGGCATTATTAATGTGCATTTGCTTTGGTCCCATTCTCATCTCCCGGCAGTTGGTGTGGGGGACTGGGCTAGTATAGGTTCCTTTCCTTTTGCAATGTGGTAGGTGTCATGCAACTGATTTAAAATGAGTTTTAGGGCCACAGATAGAAAGTCAGTATTTTGTGATGGTTTAACTGACAGTATTTGGTATGCACTTTTTTCCCCCATCCTAACACAATCTTGATTTGGTTAAGTTCAATTTTTACTTTTTCCTCCAGAATTTTTCAAATTTGTTAACAGATCTGTCCAACAGATGGTGCTGTGTACAACATAAAAGTACGTACTTCACTTCTCAGGGCTCAGCTGTTGCTACAATGGAACTTGACGCTTTAAGGTTACTCTGTCTCATGGCTGATAAATTAAAAACAAGTTCAACTGATGAACCAAAGTAGCAATTTTTAACTGAGAAGTCTGCTTCTGTAGTTACTCTTGATACAGTTAAGATAATAAATTATGGAAAATTTGTTTTCTGTGATGTAACATTATAGGTAATCAATTTCTCTTTCTTGCTTCAATTTACAAAAAGAAATAGCATAATTATTTCATCTAAAATGTATTATTATAAACTTTCACTCGGTCTCATGGGAAAGTGAAGCAATGACAACAGCGAGGAAACGCGTTCCTGGCCTTGTAGCATTGTTTGGGGGACCTTCAGCCTCACTTGGTTCCAATACAGTGGTTGGGATTTTTAAAAGAATAGCATAATCCCTATATCCTCAAAGCATTCTTGTGATGCTTAGGAAGCAATGATTTTGATTTTAAAACCTAATAAATGCGGCTACACGAGTCCACACACTGTCCAGAGGAGCACTGTCTGAAAGAAGTATAATGCAAGTCACATTTGTAATTTTAAATGTCCTTATAGCCACACTGGAAAAATAAAAAGGAAGAGGGAAAATTAATTTTAACACTATCTTTTATTTAGCCCAGCATATCCCAAATATTACCACTTCAACAGGTAACCGATGTAAAAATTATTAATGAGATATAGATTTGTGGGGTGGGGGGTACTTTGTATGTCTGCTGTGTTTTCCACTCACAGCACATCTCAGTGCAGAGTTCCACGTGCTCTGAGCCACACGAAGCTAGTAGCGAGCACAGCGACGGTGCAGGACAGGAGCATTTCTCGAGCTCGGCAATTCTAAGACCTCCGAGGAGGAAGGATTCTTCTGTGAGTAAATATTGCCAGTTCCAGCAAAACCACAAACTACAAAACACCCCTTGGGGTTTGACTTCGGAGGCACAATTTTAAACATCTTTAACCAAACTCTGTGAGTGTGATTAACTAAAGGTTTTATTTTTTATTTTTTTTTAAGATTTTATTTATTTAGAGGGAACATAAGCAGGGGGAGTGGGAGAGGGAGAAGCAGGCTTCCCGCTGAGCAGGGAGCCCGATGAGGGGCGCGATCCCAGGACCCCGGGATCATGACCTGAGCCAAAGGCAGACGCTTAAGACTGAGCCACCCAGGCGCCCCAAACTAAAGGTTTTAAACAAACGTACGAAGTGGATTCAACTTGGTGCACTTTAAAGATGATGTTTTTGGGGGCAGCAGAATGAATATGTTTTGCAGTATCTTTTTCTCAGCAGAGACGTGACAAGTGCTTGAACAAGACCTATGTCTGCTGCCAAAGAGAAAAGTTGCTCCTGCCACGTGGTATCCTAGCGGTACCAGCAGGTTCTTCACACCCAGACCACCTGTCCTCTGTCATTCTAGCCTCTTACTTCAAGAGAGCTTTGCTAACACACCTGCTTCATTGGCGTAACCATCGATATGCTTTTGTCTGTGGGCTCACTAGCGGCAGAAAAAAAATCTTAATTCCACTGTATTCTGCAATGACAGTTTTTTCCTGAATACATATCATATCCTTTTGAGTCACACAAGAACTAAGATGGTACCTTGATGAGTCATGGACATTTTAAATAGCAGCTAACATTTACGTAACATTTTTATTCCACACAAAACACTTTCATAGGCATCCTTCATTTGAGAACATAGAAAGGCGAAGGAGTATAATAGAAAAACAGCTAAATTTGGAGTCAGAAGTCTGGATTTTAGAAGTCTAGAGCTAGATCTTTTTACTATTTCCTGACTGGGTGGTGGTGAGGCGGAGGTATCAACCAGGACGAGGGCTTGAACTAGCCTTGTGTGATCTGGAAGAGGGGGCAGACACCACCCTGCGGGTCAGTGACCTGGGAACAGTAGGTAAGAGTGCCCCTTTGTCCTGCAGCCAGTGTCAGAACAGATGGTTTGGCAAGTGGAAGAGTCAAGATTTTAGCCCTGACCTGCTCTCCTGAACAACTGTACATGGATGGCAGCAGTGATGAATCCTAACATTGATTGAGTGGTTCTCATGTATTGGACCTTGGGTGAAGAACTTCACATTTTTAGCTTGTCAGTTCCCCCTTAGTTCTCTGTGAGGTATCCTCACTTTACAGACTGAAACTAAAGCTTGGTTGGGATTGCACAGCTAGTAAGTGATGGGTCAGGATGGGAATTCCAGTCTATGTGATGTCCACAGATCTGACCCTAACCATCAATTACACTGGGAAAATTCTCCTCCTCCTTGAACCTGTCTTTCCCTGAAGTTATTCTGACTACTGAATTATTCTAACTCCTAAATTCTAACTACTAAATTGTGCATTTGGAAAGGCTTTGCAAGTTCTGAAATACTATAGAACCATAATCTAATCTTTATGATTGTGTTGTTTAGTCAAAATCAGTTATCAAAATATTGGCTAAGATGATTTTTAAATATTTGGGTTTTAAGATTTTCAGGGAATAAGGTACAATAGGACTGGTATAAAAGTAGCATATGGAAGAGGGTTAAAAAGGAGACATTTATGGGGCACCTGGGTGGTTCAGTTGGTTAAACGTCTGCCTTTGGCTCAGGTCATGATCCTGGGGTCCTGGGATTGAGTCTCGTGTCAGGCTCCCTGTTTGGTGGGGCATCTGCTTCTCCTTCTCTGCCCCTCCCCACCGCTTGTGCTCTCTCTCTCTCAAATAAATAAATAAAATCTTTAAAAAAATAAATAAGAATGTGGCAAAGAAACTCTTTCTACTATTTCCAAGATAACACAGAGGGCTATATCATCATTTCTTTAAAACATGTGACAGATGCCCTGAGTATAGCAGCACTGGGGGCATCATTTGTCTAAGCAAAAATAGGACTAATTCCTATATGAAAATTGGTTTATTAAAAACAAAATGAATGCAAATCAGCATGAAATCATGGAAGTCCATTCCATAAATAAACCTTAAGAAATAAAAAAAATTCTACTTGCGATTGTTAGGACATACTATAATCTATACTCAAAAACGAAGGAGAACATATCAGAATACTCAGTGTTTTTGCTAGAATTACAGTGTCCAACAAGGTAGCAAGTGGCCATGTGTGGCTATCTGAAATTACCGAAACAAAATTAAAAATTACCTTCCTCAGCTGCACTAGTCACATTTCAGGTACTCCAAAATCACATGTGACTAGTGATTACTGTTGGACAGCATGCATAGTGAGCATTTCCATCATCATATAAAGTTCTACTGGACAGCACTGTTTTAGAATGTTCAGTATTCTTCCTAGAATATTGTTCCCTTCCCAGAACTTTCCTCAAAGTAAATGCTCCTCGTTAATTTTTTCCTCCCGGAGATTAACATTAATGACATTTGGAGTAGAGGAAATAGACGAATGAGAACTTTTCCTCCAGAGAGCTACGTAATTTTAAGGAGGTTCCTCTTCCTGCCCCTCACCAGCAGTAGGGGGAAACCTAAATCAGTGCTGCGCCTGATACATTCAAAGGTGATTAAGACACGTACCCTGCCCTCAGGAAGTACAGTATTAAGGTAGCTATCCATTAAAAAGAAAAAAAAGAAAATCATTCTGTAGTAGAGGCTACATTTCAATAACTAGTAACCTACTACGTTGGCATTTAAGAAACACTAGAAACATGGGGGGCACATGGGTGGTTCAGTCTGTTGAGCAACCAACTCTTGATTTCAGCCCAGGTCATGGTCTCAGGGTCATGGGATTGAGGCCTGCATCAGGCTCCACACTCAGGAGGGAGTCTGCTTGAGAGTCTCTCTATCCCTCTCCTTCTGCCCTCCCCCTGCTCATGTTCTCTCTCTCCCCCTCTCTCTATAAATAAATAAATAAATAAAGTAAAATCTTAAAAAAAACAACACTAGAAATATGAAAATATTTATATACTCTTTTGTCCTTAATCAAAATAACTATCCTCTCTGGAAAACCCACTTCTCTTCTTCTCTCCATTTTTAAATCCTGCATCATCTATATTCTTTTACTATTTTCAAAATGCTAATTCAAGGGGGGCCTGAGTGGCTCAGTTGGTTAAGCAACTGCCTTCGGCTCAGGTCATGATCCTGGAGTCCCAGGATCGAGTCCCACATCGGACTCCCTGCTCAGCAGGGAGTCTGCTTCTCCCTCTGATCCTCCCCCTCTCATGCTCTCTGTCTGTCTCCCATTCTCTCTCTCAGATAAAAAAAAAAAAAAAAAAAAAATCTTAAAAAAAAATGCTAATTCAATTCATTCTCTTAGGATGTATTCTTTTTAAAACTTTTAATTATGTTTTCTTATCAATTTCCTTATAAGAGAATGACTACATTTCATGCTTTAAAATAAGGTAATAAAAATTAGAACTCTTAATTACCACTGCATGTCTATTAGAAATCATCTGAAGTTATAGATGGCATATGGTATAAATATCAGTATCATATATAAACATTTAATGATACCCATTTAAGATGACTATTCTTCTGGACCTTAAATCTAGGGGTTTGTAGGAATTTTCCTCTTTAAGTTTATTTTCTTCTCCACGGGGCACACATTTCTAAAATCAGTGGGATATGGTTAAGTCTTTGAAAACAAGATAGAACAAGATTTCAACATCAGCGCTGCTTCTTAGTTTGGGTAACCTTAGTAAGCGACTTGACTGGTCTGAACTTCAGTTCCCTCATCTATAAAGTATGATTAAAATTACCTACTTTACAGTACTATACTTTTGTTTTAAATTTTCATATAGAAAGGAATTTATCACTGCCTCATGAATGGTAGAAACTCAGCAATTATTAGTTTCATTCTACCCTGCTGTAAAAACATCTTTAAATTCTTGGTTGGCTGTGATTAACTGTGTCTTATACAGAACCTTCAGCAGGACATTATTTTCTCTAGAGTGAATAATGACAACAGCTGATATTTATTGAGGGCTTACTGTGTGTCAAAGGCTGTATTTCACAAGTTCTTCACAGAATTATTTTTTCCCAGTCACAACCCTATGAAGGAAGGAAGGTGATCTCTGTTTTACAGAAATAAAAGAGGCTCACAGGGACCAAAGAATTCACCCACGGTCATCCCTCAAACACCCGAGTTGGTCTAGCTCCTTTGTCTTCCCTTTGAAACCAGAAGACTATGCTGGATGCATTCCAAAAGCCAGTGAATTAAATGCTAAGACAGTGAATTTTATGGTATGTGAATTATATCTCTAATAAAGCTGTTCTTTAGAACAATTGCTGAATTTGTAGTGATTAGGAAGTCAGTATAAAGATTCATTCTGTGCTGAACTTGGTCTCTGATTGTTTTTTATTTTTTAAAGGAAACCTCTGCATCCAGTACCTAGTCTCAAAACAAGTCTATTCCCAACGTCTAGTCAAAAAACCTCCTTGGTTCTGAGGGTCAGACGACCGAGGGAGGTGACATGCTCCGATGAGCATGACATGCTCAGCCACGTGGCCTTACTAGGTCACAGAATACGACACAGACTCCAATTACTAGGCTGCAACTTATTTTTTTTCAACGGAAATTAAAAATTCACAAAGAATGTTGAAATAATCGGAGACAAAACGGAGATACAGGAAAGGATCCGGAAATAATTCCAAAAATAAAATGTGAACGTATTTCCTTAAAAATGTTCTGCATGCTTTGCATACCTTCCATTATTATTCACCCTATCTACACATCTTGCACTTAGAAGACTCCCTTGGGTTTTGGAAAGATGAATATATTTGACTAAAGGCCGAAAGGATCATCAATGTAATATTTGTACATTAATATTGTGAGAAAAAAAGTCTGTCGGATTAAAAGGACTTCCTGCCTGAGATTCAGAAAGCAGCAGTAAATACCGGGGACCCGGACTCCCAGCTCAGAATACAAACGCGGGGCATTCAAGAAGCGTGAACTTCAGTGCGGCCAGGCCTTTGATTTCGACCTGCCGACATTTCCAGAGACAAGGAGTCATCGTAATTACCTTCGTCCATGCCATTAAGCAGTTCGGTTAAATCTTCATTTTTACTGTCAAACTGATGCTCCTTCCACGTCTCACCATTTTCACTTCGAAGAACAATGAGTTCTCTCTCTTTTCCTCGCATAGACCCAAAGTGAGGGATTTCCACTATGACAGGGCTGGAAAAAAAATCCACATTATCTTGCTATCAAATGAAATATATTTCTAATATCATACTTTCAAAAACAATTTCATTAACAGTATTCATTTGAAAATCAGAGGTGCCACTAAGGTTGGGAATGACTTCAAAGCTGCAGAATCATTTGCTAATTAAATATGTCAGAAGCCTGAAAACATGCCATCATTCATTCATTCGCGAACAATTCATAAGGGCCTACTGCATGTTAGGCATTTTGATTTAATAAGTGGAAAATATTCAGCACATATAAACAGGATTTTTGAATCAAGGAATTGAAAGTTATTAAAAGCGACCATAAGAAAGTCGGTCCATTTTTAAAAACACGATAGCTGTATTATATTATACAAAAAAGCTAATGATTTAAAAGGACACAGTCATTTCTTTGAAAAAGAAATCCTGCGGATGTCCTACTTTGAAAGGTCACAGGTGTTTGTTCCTTAGCAAGCAAACGAGCGACGTAACAATTCACTCCTTCCAACAGGGACTTTCTTTGAATTTTATGGCCTACACAGTTAAGGCAGTTTCTCTCATTTTTAATTTGTGAAGTGGTAGTGGGCAACTTAACTTCCTAACTCCAGCATAACCTGCACAGGAAGATTTAGACTTCTGGAAAGTCCTTGCTGGTTTGGAATCGTAATACAGCGATACCTTACTTTTTTGACAGTGTCCTTTTGCCAAAGAATGTGAATGGATGGCTGCAAATTGAAGACAGCCAATCAGGCACAGGAGTAATTTTGTTAACTTTTAAAATAGGGTAAATGCTAAAAAAGATGGATGGAAGTAAGCAGACCACAATCACACACAGTTTATGTAGTTGGATTGTGCAGCTTTATTTTATGACATTTAAGTAGACAGTATCATTATTCTCCTACAGAGGTTGTATGTAACCTCACCTCTTAACCTATGTGTTTATGTACATGTGATAACAGGAGACACAGGTTTAAATAGGTAAGAGCAGAAAAAGCGAGAGTCATTGCAATGATCCAATAACACAAGTACATATGAGCGTCTCATTTATTACAAAAGCATTCACTTAAAAATGGGATGATAAATACAATTTTTCTTTTGGCAAAATAATTAGAATTAATTCAAATTAAGGATTTAAAATTTTTTATAGTGCCTTTATTTTTTGATAGGTAGAAACAAAATCAAGTATTCCTAAGCGTGTTAATATTTTCAAGAGTTAAGATATTTACCATAGTTTTAACCACATCTGATTTGACATTAATTTTTTTTTTTTTTTTGAGAACTAGATACAATCTTTGCAGGTTAATGTATCAGATACTGTCTCTGTAAATATTTAAGGAATGTGGCTTTGTGTAGGACATTCAACAATACTGGAGAGAAGGTATGAACCAGGGCCTTTGACGAAGGTGAAAGCCAAGCATAACTTTTCATAACAGGTGTCTTCATGCAGACTGCCAAGGCAAATCCACCAGTCAGACAGACAAGCAAACAAACAACAAATACCAACACATTTCAGCTTAAACAAAACAAAACAAGACAATTTAATAACTTTAGTAGAATATTCTATTTGCTGCCTAGTTGGCTTTAAGTATCTTTTATTCCCAACATTTATCAAATTCAGTTTACTTCTTGAGGACTTTTGTTTCACAAAGCCCATAAAGATTACTTGGTATGCATAAGTACGTACTTTTAAAAAACTGTAACTCCAGACACGTACATATATATATATGCACACATATATATATTCATACACGTATATATCATTTACAGCAAATGTTGATTCAAAGCCTGCAAATACCTTCTTTTACGCTGGGTTAAAATTAGATCGTCAGTCCGTCTTAAAAACTATCGTAACCAGTTGAAACATTTCAAATTAAAGAAAGGTTTACAGAAGCACAAAGTTATGGAGCAGAAGGCTTGCAGTGAATTCCACATGCTCGGAAAGCACAAGGTAGAAGTAGCAGTGCTACGGTTAAGTCAAGCCACTATGATTTCTGTGTCTTTCAGTGACACACATCAACTGAAAGCATTAAAAACTGAAAAGATAAAAATAAAATTAAGACAAGAAGACCATGGGTGTGACAGAAAAAAATTGAAAATGGAAAAAAGAATTGTAGACATTCTGTATCTTGTCTATAAAGATCCTACCCAATAAATTTTGTTCCTTGAGGCCCAAGCTGCAGGATTCGGCTAACCAAGCTCTCGCCCTCATTTACAGGGGGAGGATTGGTAGGAAGATGCAGTTTACTGAATAACATCCATGCAGCAGGAAGAGAAACGAGAAGGGGAAATCGTGAACAAACTGTCCGTCACGACAGAGCCTGCCTGATTTGCACCCAAGTGCCACCTCAGAAAATGAATTCATTTTTCCTTTTTGCAAAGTCCCATATCACCATGGATTATTTCCCTAGAAATTATCTTTAAAAAAGACATGTACCCATAGTAGCCATTTACTCAACGTGGTGAGATAGTTCCGCCATCTATATTTTTCCCTAAGAATGGTGCCTTGACTTCCACAGGGGCCGCTGGGGTTCCGTGCACTCACTGAGCAGAGAACATGCTTCTTGGTTAGTAAAAGCTTTGACCAGCAAACTGAGTTAAGGAAGTATCAGCCTACTAGCTTTTCAGAGAATTACACAGCTTTTGTGACCTTTGACACTACACGAAAAGTGTACTCGATCAAAATGGTCCAACTAAGTAGTTTTAATAGTTAACTACTTGACTTAAAAAGGGTAAAGAAAATCAAGTGTATCATACAAGGGCCAAGGTAAAAATTGGCAAAACAACTTACCCTAAAAATTGTGCCCCTGCAGGACCCATTTCTACCAGCCTACTGGCTAATCCCTCTCCTTCCACCATGGGGGGTGGGTTGGCCAGTTTATGTCTCTTTACCAAGCGGCAGGTGATGCGGGTGGGGGCCGTGCACTTGCGTGGAGGGATGATGATTCTCATCCCGTGGTGACGGCTCCCTCTCATGGAGCCACCTCTTGCATCCACCATAAAGCTAACCAGAAACCTGTAGGGAGAAGATCGGAGGCCAAATCAAGGAGAGAAACATGCCACCTTCACAGTAGGTTTTGAGATGTTAAGATTTAAAACGACAGACAATGTAGCTATCGTTTCCTCTCTTTAAAAATAAATTGGAAGTAAATACAGTGGAGTGACATCAAACATGCATTCAACTTGTGAACTGGGCAAAAAGTGGGACGAGACAACTTATTTTCGGTGGGGCATTGGCCTCCTAACAGAAGCCAACCGCTTTGTCAGATGTTCAAATTGAGGAACAGTGAATGTTTCAAAGCTGGCATAAAAACTGGCTCTTACAGGGCCGTCATGCATGTAAAAACCCAAACTCAGACCGCTCTGTGTGGTCTCTGTGGATGACTTCAGCTATATTCAAGCATCATTTTAACTATAAATGGTGTTAGCCAGATGCTGACTATGGAATCTCTCTCCCTGACAAGTCAGATGAAACTCCACAGTATGTCTTAACATGTACAACTCATAAAATAAATATATACTTAATCATACAGAATACTCTAATTTTTACTACCACAAAGCAGAATATAAGAATAAAAGCAGATGACTGGTTTTGCTCAGGCAATTTTGATGGAAAGGGATTTAATCTTTTCAGTATAAATTTGGCATTAAAACCCTTTAAAATACTTGAGTATCTGTACGGCCATATAAAACTGAACAGACTTTTAGAAAATGTCTCTAAATTATATACTATAATTCTGCCATTGGCCCTTCTATTAAAGCTAATGAAGAAAAATTATTTATCTGCATGTAGATGTGAAAATGTAAGGAAATTAATAGTATCGTATCTGGGTTATAGCATATTGCAATTCCTGATTCATATCACACGCTCATGGAGCATCCTCCTCGAATCTTTGGTATTAAAAAGCACTCTGGTGAACGTACACCAATGAGTCTGACCTATGGAAGAGTGCACGTCAGACAGAAGAACATATGTCCCTTTGCATTCCAATGTTCACATGTGAAATTATGCTTATTACTGGGACAGCACCACATGTTGGTAATTAGAAAGTTATCTGAATACCTATAGTATTGGGGGGAGGGAATAATTCCATCCATCAAAATCCTCTACTATAGTTTATCTAAATACAGTTCTAACACCCTGCAAACAGGTTTTAGGACTTTGCATGGAGGTCCTAGCTGGGGACGCTTTCCTTAAGATGATGCTTCTTGACCTTGGAAGAGGAACCTTTTCACAAAGCAAACTGACCTGCCATCCCCGTGGAGAAAGGCAATAGCATGGGGCTCATTTTTCAGCCAATCAGATGTTCAGAACCAACTCTGGTCATCAGTTAGGTGGAATCATCTTCACACCCTTCTGCTTATTTTGGATTTGGCCATTATCCTCGGGATTACGTTTTTTTGGTAACATTAGACCTACTTTGAGAGCCTGGAACCAGTCTAATATTCAAAGTAAGAGGGGAAGAGACTGACCCCCTCAAAAACAAAACAAAACACAGACCTCCCACGTCAAAGACAAAGATACTTGTTCACTTGTGCAAGTGTCCACATGAATTGCCTCCAGGGCTAAATGATAACAAGGCTCCTGAAAGTGCTCTGGTGAGCCCACATTATCTTAGATATACACATACTTAACAACTACCTTTACTCAGTAATGAAGACAATAGGGCAACTTTATAAAGAAGCCTAAGACAAAACCTGATCCTTCCCAGCACTCAGTAGTGAAAATCAACTCGTGATCAGGAACAACAGCAACAGAATGGATTAAAAATGATTCAGGATAAACTCTGGGGGCCACCTGGCTGGCTCAGTTGGTAGAGCATCTGGCTCTTGATCTCAAGGTCATGAGTTTGAGCCCCACGTTGGGTGTAGAGATCACTTAAATAAAATTTCAAAAAAATAAACTCCGGGTTTGAAAATTTGGTTGTATTAGTACAAGTGGACACTGGAGTGTTTACACAGGGAGGGCAATGTTTGCGCTGGCAATAAACAGCTGATCTCAACAACGTAGATGGTAATTCAGATCAGGACTGTCTTGCTCACTGCTTGCCTTGCGCAGCTGAGCACAGTTCCCAAATACAATAAGCACATAACAAATGTTAACTGAGTGACCAACTGAACAAAAACTCTTGTGTTAAGGGTGCTTAGGAACTGCCTAGGTCAGACGAGGTTACTGATACTAAAAATACATCTATATGAAAAAGATATATATAAAAAACACTTGTGGCTGAGCAGTCTGAAGGTCGTATAAGAAGGTTATCCATGTCAATATAAAAATACCCAAACTACAAAGAATATCAGAACTATATGGAAAAAACAAGTCTTAGAAGATTTTAACAACAAATTAGAAGAAGCTCTTTCTTTGGGTTCCACATAGCACCCAGTGGCTAGCTGGTAGTCATTAGCAATCATTTATTGTTCTAAGGTTTTCAACTTGATAGAGCCAGTAGACTGAGGAAAGGTGAGAATACATGTTAAGCAGGATAGGGTCCTGTTATTCAGTAACATCATGAAATACAGTGATTTGTTTTCCAAACTCACCCGTTACATATTCTGTGCAAAATAAAATTTCATGCAATATAACTTATTAGAAACAAATCAAAAGGTGATGTTTAATCATGTTTGCTGTATCTTATTAATATTTAAACTAAAGCGGGAATACTACAAATGATCCTAAAACTAACACATGAATGTTTCTAGTTTTAAGAATAGCGGGATGACAAATGCTGATACACTACAGACATTGACACGTCTAACTGTGGGAAAACTTCACATAAATTAAAAATACAAAAAAGGGTGGTACACATAAAGGACACAGTTATCACCTTGAATCATACTGAGGAAGTGGAGAAGAATAGCTGCAAAATAATTTAGAAAGCAAATGGGAAAAATTAATGTAAGATAATTAGAAGCAGGCAACAGAAAATGTCAATGATAAGCAAAGGAAAAATAAAAACCATCAGAAAATGAAGCCAAGGCATTTGGCATTTGTGGGACAACCTGGAAAAATATTCGCCTTAAGTGGCTACAGAAGCTATTCCACAGACGTGGCATTAGTGAATCATTTCCAAGTGTCTACCGAGTCTATATTTTCCTTTTCAAATAAGCCCACGCTAACTGCCATTACTTTTGCTCTCCTGGACGTGCCTACTGCCTTCAGTAAATTCAAGAGGAAGGAGAGAGAATTTGTGTATTCAGATATTTCATTGTCTCCAGTGTATGGGAAAGTTTACTTCTGATTTTATTATTCTGTGCTCCCTCAACTTCTCATTTGAAGTTCAAACTATCATTTGAAGCAAAGCACAAGAGTTGACTAAATTAGACCCTCGTACTTTTCTTTCCCATGTAGAGAATACAAGATGCTGGTTCTAGGTCTTTGTAACATGGCAACAATTCACCAAGCTTGATACAAGGAACTCTTGAACATGCTGTTCACTGTGTCCCAAGTATTTTATATTTTCCTTCTCAACTGTTTTTTGTTTTTTTGTTTTTTGCTTTTGCAATGTTAGGCCCATAAACATCTAACATCAGTGGTGTAAATATTTTAAGCAATTAAAAATTAATTTACTATAATTAAAGATTGTTCTGATTGAGTTAAAGAAATGCAGTGCTAATGAGTCAAAGGCCACCATGTAATTTATAGTTTATAAAGCCCTGTCATGTCAATTATTTCCATTTGAATGATAATTGCAGCTCTTCGTGCTACAAGCCAATTCTGTAAGAATACTTTAAATAACCTGCAGCATTACTCTGAGTCTGACTTTTTGTCTACAAAATGGGGATAATGAGTAAAACCTATCTCACAGTGTCATTTCAAGGTTCAAATAAAAATTAAGTAAGATAATACATGTAAAACATTTAACACAATGCCAGGCACATACAAAAGTAAACATTAGCTATTACAGTTTATTTTAATTAAAAGCAGCAGAAAATACTTCATGTAATACATACAGCAGCATTTCAGAAATGTTAATTATTGTTCATTTATTTAATTGTAAACTAATCCACCCTTGTCCTGGATCACAACTAATTTATGGCCTAAATGTTGGTTTCAGAGGTGAAAACACCTGGATGTTTTCATCAGCTCAATTATTTCCATTCCATTTGTGTGGATTCAATTAGCCCATGTTTTAATTACCTACAGGTGAAGAATCCCACATCTAAATATACGCTGATTATCAATTCCGCAGATGGAGCAGGTGACCTCCTACCGCCTACCCCAGATTCTGCCAACCAGTGGGACAGCAGGAAGGAGCCTGTCCCATGTGGTTTTTACCACTGCACCCCTGGGGTACACACATTGGTACATTCACTCTTTAAAAGTGAATTCCTTTCTTTCCATTTTAAAATTAATTTCTCTTCTTCTAATTATAATTTAATACCTTAATCATAATTTTATTTTAGGAATGCAGAAAGTACCAAACTTGATCTGAAGATTTCAGGCTCAAAGCAAAGCACAAAAGCAGTCAGCGAGGTAAATGAACAGTTATACCTACATATTTAATTTTTCATTAGAAAGGAAAATCAGGGACTCAGAAATAAAATTTCATTTGAATAAAGTAAAATTAAGGGAAATGGCTAGATTTAATTTTTTTAATTGAAAAGAAAAATTAAAGACCTGGGAATAGTACCAGAACAGGCAAGAAATTTTTATGCACCAATGCTCTAATTCTTTTCCTTTCTAACACTGTGTTTTCCAACAAAAAATAGATATACCATTTTGCTCAGGAAAAAAATTGACTAATGACTTACAAATATACATCACATATACTCACTAATGAAGTCTTCAGAAGACCAATATTTTATACATATGAAGCTTGTCGATATGAATTTATAACTCCAAATAATAAATGTAATGTTCATTTAATAGGATAAAGAAAAGTGACTTTTAGATTACTTACCCAGAATGAACAGGACTTGAGACAAGATTGACATTGTCCAAGGTATCTGCAGCCCAGCTATAATGTCTTAGAGAATCTGAGTCAAATTCTCTCGTGAATGTTAGATGCTACAAAATAAAATGATATATGCCATCAACAACCCACACAAGACACAGTTTCTCTGTATCTACAAAATACACCTGTATGTCTCTGTAAGTCCAGATAGTCAAAATAAACAATTTGTACTAAAGGTCTATAGGTCTCTATTGAAGTTTCAAGAATAGGAACCAAAGTTTATTGATATGTTGTATTATTACAATCTTTTAAGAAAGCATCTTGAGTAACTGGCACGGCAAAAGGAATATCACAGATTTCAAATGGGAAGTAGACATAAAGCACGTCTGCTGATTACTATAGTATGATCATCGGCTTGAAGAAAGGCATTTGAGATGTGACCTGAAAAGCAACTTTTCCATGAAACACAGTATACAACTGATTGCAAAACTATGATTATTTTGACTTGGGTTTTGACATTATTTTCTTGAAAATGAACAATGTGAGTCTGTCAGTTCAAGGAAAGTAACTGATGGCAGTAGTTGCTAATGATAAAATTTGAGTTTTCAAGCAAAAATTAGAATTTCAGAAACTTTATGTCCACCTCTGAGATGAGCTCAGTGGTGATATTAACAAATGCAATACATTCGTTTTGGATAAGAAACGGGTATCAACAATATGAAGATTTGCATAAATTAGTAAAGCAATATTTTCCAAATCGCCAATGAACGATGTTCTATCAACGAAAGGTACATTCGATGTGGAAATGCTAACCATGATTTTAACGACTTGAACACATCTCCAAATTCATCTTACAATTTTAAAATTCTTTCCCGTATCTGAAAAAAAAAAAAATCTTGGTGACTTTTGTTTTTCCAAGTGGGTCAGGGCAGCTAGCAGAAGCCTACTAACCACCAGATAATTCCGGAAATGGGCTCGGAGTGCAGCAGAGCACAGCTGAGGCACAGGAGGAGCTGAGGGGCTGCCCTCGGAGAAGGGGAAGACCCTGAAGAGTTGAGCGGACTTTTTGTTGCCATTTTTAACTTGGGTGCCTTCGTCCATTATCCGTGCAGACAGAATTGGGGCTTTGTACCTCCTATAGGCCACCACGGGTTAGTAGAAAAACCAAGGGGGTTTTGGTGGAGATTTGGGCGGCTACAGATTTCTGTGAAGAACATTTGCTGAATTCTGGGGCTGTGCAGAACAGACAGCTAAAAACCTAACTAGATAATCTCTAAAAGGCACAGTGGTGCTTCTTGGCAGTTTCATGAGGAAAAGATTGAGTTTGGGACTCGTCAAGGGACAGGGTCACGCAAGATTCTCACATAAGGATCCTCACAAAGGCCAGGGACAAACCCGAGGTAGTTTGAGTTTACCAGGGCTGCAAACGGTTTTTGCCTCATTGCAGCAAAACCTTGACTGCATGGAAACAATCAGCCAGCACTCTATCTGCCGAGCAGAGGCAGGGAGCACGCTCTGTGGAGAATTACATCATCATCGGGTGTGTCGTGCCTACAATTTTTTATATATCATGTCCGGCACGCAGAGAGAAACTGCCAAGCATGGCCAGAGCACAGGAACAAAAACAAAATAAAAGAGATACCATAAACAGATTCCCAGGTCATCCTACATTTTGAAGTAAGCAAATAAGAACTTCACAACAGCTATGATTAGTATGTTGAAGAAAATAGAGGAAAAAATGGAGGAAAGAAATTAAAAGGTGGATGATTTAACAGAGCCCTGGAATATATGTAAGAAATCAAATGGGCATTTGTTCACTTGTAAATACAATGTCAGTTCTTGACAAGACACGACAGAAAACAGGATTCGAAAATTGGAAGTATAAACGGAAAAATGTACAAAAGAAAGGATTTTTGTTTTTGTTTTGTTTTTTAAAGGTTTTATTTATTTATTTGACAGAGACACAGCGAGAGAAGGAACACAAGCAGGGGGAGTGGGAGAGGGAGAAGCAGGCTTCCTGCCGAGCAGGGAGCCCGATGGGGGGCTCGATGTGGGGCTCGATCCCAGGACTCTGGGATCATGACCTGAGCCAAAGGCAGATGCTTAACGACTAAGCCATCCAGCCGCCCCAAAAGAAAGGATTTTGAAAAAGAACGGAAACTACGTGTTTTCCCACGTGTAACTGGACTCTGGGAGGAGAAGAGTAGGACAGAAGCTGCCTTTGAGGAGGGAAGAGCTTTCCTTTACTGGTCCCCAGTCAGACAGGGACAGAGCCTCCAGGCAGAAACTGGTAAGTCTTCTCCGGGATTTCCCAGTGACTTAGGATTCACTGGGAATTGTGATTTCCCAGTAAAATGTCCCTGGCTTTTTACTTGAGTAGAGATCATGGATGGCAAGCTCTCCACCATGTGGAGGGCTTCCAGTGAGCTCAGTGGTGATCGAACAGCCAAGAGTCACCGCACAGTTGAGAAGTACCTAATATGAGGAATAAAATAAACAAGCAAACAGAACAAAAGAAAATTGGAAGAAACAGGGATTTTAGGGAGAAGAAAGCTTAAAAATTTTCACTGATGTCCAGAGAATCTTCTTACGCTTATAAAGCAATAAAATACTAAACCCAAAACAAAACAAAAAACCCAGAGAAAAAATAACTCATAGAAAATAACAAATATCAGAGCATTGAAGTTGAAAAAATATCTAGAGGTTGGGGGAGACTTTCAAATGCAGAGGATAGGAGAACACACAAGAAAGCAGAGGATTATTTCAGGAATTTCAAATCCATTTCCTTTCTCAAGAAAAAAAAAAAAAAGTTCCAGGAAGAGAAAATAGTGAAATAGAGAAGAAATCAGAAATACTTCAAGAAACTTCCCTAGAGCAGAAGACCTGAGTCTCCAGAGTAAAAGGACCCACTTGAGTGACCAGCACTATGAATATAAATTCACTATAGCACATCATCATGAAGTTTCAGAACTTGGAGACAAAGAAAGAGCCTACAAATTAAGAGAGGAAACATGATCACAGATGGCAGACTTCCCTCAGACTTTTAACAGCAAAAACTGAAGTTCAAGGCAATGGAGCAATTCCTTCAATGTTCTAAGAGGAAATGATTTTCAACCTAGAATTCTAAAACCAGCCAAAAAAAAAAGGTGTGAAAATAAAACTAAGATATTTTCAGAAATATAAACCGCCCCCCAAAATACATTTCTCATGAACCCTGTAAGGAAACTATTGGAAGATGTACTCCATCAAAATGAAGGATTAAACCAAGAAAGGGGGAAGACACAGGGTCTAATATAAGAACATAGGGAATTTTCATGGTGACAGTGAAGGAAGACCCAGGAGAACATCCATGCAGTGGGCCTGCAAGGAACTTGACACGTAAGAAAGCTCAAAGAGAGATGAATTAAGCAGATGAAATTTATAGAACACCTGACGAGTGTGAACATATTAGAGGAGATTGGCACAACTGGGTTGGAGTTTGGGGGGTGGACTAGGGATACATAAAGAGAACACCAAGCAAATGAAAAAAACTCTAGGGAAAGCAAAATATTGTGCCCAAAAGCAAATGTAGTCATAATACACTTCACATCTGTGGATAACATTTACATAAGTATAATAATAGAAGCACTAAATACTGGTGTAGCCAAAATAAAACACAACTGTTTTGGGAAAGTGGGGGGATGGAAAGCATGCATGGTGGGAAGGAAGAGGTATTCAAAAAATAAAAACTTCATCTTCCATTTTGGAAAGTCAATAAATAATTCCTGAAATGGGCAAAAGCCAACAAGAGGCCACATATACATATTATTTAGAGACACAGAAGCACTTACAAGATTGATCAAAAGGCACTCTAAGCAGTTGTCTCTGGGGAGGAGAAATTGGAGGCTGAAGGTGTATATGGGGATTCTTCTTCTTTCCTAATGAGTACATCTTATAAAATGACATGGCTTATTTATTTGTGTAACTTTGATAATAAAACATAAATTTAAAAACTTACTGTGAATTACAAAGATTTTTTAAAAGGCCTTGAAATCAAACTGGAAAAGAGTAAGAGGCCACAATAGTAAGGTCCTAACCCCACAAGAGCAACACATCATCAGTTTAAAAAGTTCCCTGATTCTACATGGATTAACTAAAGATTATGTGTTGGTGTTAGTCTGGCCTTATTTACCAATTTTACTGACTTTTGTAGACCCCAACCAACTAACCTTCAGAATAGGGCAAATGTTAATATAAAGTGGGTGGTGATGCTCACTTTAATTTTTTAGCAAACTATATATAATTCCTACATTGGGGGCCCTGAGGTCACTTTTCACAATGGACCCATTAAAAAAAAAAAAAAGTTCTAATAAATAAGTAATACCGCTCCTCTTTGGTAATTACAGTAAATTATTTACCTTTGGTACTCTTAGCAACATGCACTGGCAACATTAATTATTGAAACAATGAATTATACCACGCAAGAAGGTATCACCGCCATCATGTACTATTTATGGAGGCGGGAGCGTGCCAGCACCTGGATTCCAAGTCCCTGCCAGTCCTTCCTGACTCCTTTACCCTCCAAAGTCTCTGCCACTCACTGAAACTTTGTCATCACACAAATGAACAAGTGTATAATGAACAAATACACTTGGTTAGAATGACGACCTGTATACCCCAATAGTTGTCCCAATTTTTTTTTTCCCAGAGAGGTTTGCTTAGGTTTATGAGCAATAAATGAGACCTACCAATTTTAATAAGCTAAACACAAAGAGCTTGCTCTTCCTGTGCTGCATCCATCTAAACACAAAATAAGGCAATTTGACAGAGCCTATATTTTTTATAGAAAGAGACTGAATTTGTAGCTTCACTTCTTAGCTCCCTGTCTCCTAATACTTATTTCTACCGATTAGCATTTATTTAAAACTGAAATGTCAAATTTCACCTGTTTATTTATTTTAATAAACAATATGAATTCCAGAATGTTCTGATATGTTATTGTGAATAGCACTGTGGTACCAGTGAAAAGCTTTTCCTCTATTTGGTTACTGAACAATTAGACATTTAAAACAATAAACAGGATATCACATTATGGTGATGGTTAAAAAAGATGAACTAGATTGGCTCTTAAGCTTGCCACAGCAAGGAGGGGTGTTCACAGGGTTTAATGGAATAAGTTGACAGCCTTAGATTTAAAAATCGCCTTTGCAACTTGTTAATGGAGAACATATCATTCCCACTCATGAGTTTTCCATTTTGGAAAGGCAACTCAGTTGTATAACTGCGAGCCTCTTCCTATCCCTTTATATTCACTCTGGCCCTGGAGATGTGGAATGACTTATTTGTCCCGTAGATCTGGGAAAGGGAGCTGGGAAGGCTGGCCGGTAGATCTGGGAAAGGGAGCTGGGAAGGCTTTGCTCAAACCCAACGTTCACTCTCTTGGGCTTGAGCTTGGTCCCAGAGAGCGAACATGCCCCTCTTGTCCCCGAAGCTTACTTCCTTGAAGGGTATGCCTGCCCCGGGGGTTGGTGATGTGGGCCACTGGGGAGGGGATGTGCCTATTTCAGGGGTTCAGTTAGCAGGCCTAGTTGGCTCAGACATTCAGCCAGCCCTCAACCTGGCCTCCATCAGGAATAAAGGCAATATTCCGTCTTTGACCTTTCCTTATCTTTCTTTATTGAAAGCCCTTTTGGAGATGCCCCAACATGGCTTCCGGCTTCATGATCCTAAGTGTGTTTCTTAGCTTTTTTCAGTCTTAGTTTCTTCATTTGCAAACTGAGGGCTGGTTACTGTGGAGATTAAATAAAAATGTACATCAAAAATCCGGCACTGAGGCCAGTGTTGGTGTGGAGTCATATTAATGTTTCTTTCTATGTGTAGTCATTTCTGCTTTTCAAAGGACTTTCATTTATATTCGCTCATTTGCTAACATGTGATAATTTGGGGAAAGCACAGCAAAAACAAACTGTTCCAGTGCCAGCACAGGACCTTTACAGTTATGCACACAGCGGGCGGATGTCCAACCAGTGGTGCCCCTTCGGTTACAAAACCGCATCTTGTAAATGTGCAGGACTCACTTATTGATTCAAAAATGCTTAAATTCCTATGCTAACAAGAGCAATACCAAAACTTCCTGTGTGTCAGCTGTGTCGAGCACTGTCCTAGACCTTTACAGTCATTTATTCTCTGAATCCTCAGCACCTAGTCCCACTAGGAGTCATAGTATACCCATTTCCCAGATGAGGAGACTGAAGTTCGGAGAGAAACTTCAAAAATTGGATGACACAAAATCAACACCCTGCACTGGGCAGCTCTCGTGGGACACTGTGTTAAGGAAAAATTCACTCTGACTTAATAAGACCTTTTACGCCCACATCAAAAATGATATGAAGAATAAGCACACCATTTTTCATCTTGGAAGTGATGTCAAGGACCCTGTTAAAATCAAAATGCACATTATTCAATAGAGTCCAAAGCCTGACTAATGATGATATCACTGTCTCCATGAGCTTAATACTTTCCAAAAATAGTTTCTCACTAGCCCTATTCATCAGAGGAAAGAGAAGAGCAAGTACACACTGGCTTTACAAGAGGACACACCCAAATGCCCAGGTCTGGAAATAAATGTCCGGGCACAGAAGAAAAGAGGCAGGGGGCCAGAGGTGTATACACAAGGAAAAGAAAGAACAACCCAACTAACTTCAGCATTAGATACTTCTCCAGGCTGCCAACTGTCAAACCCCAGTACAGGATGACACCAGGGAAGGTCCTTCTCTGTCTGCTCTGCTGCCCCCGAGAGCCAGCGGAAGGCAGTCCTGTAGATTAGCTGGTGGCCTTGACGCGCTATGGTCAACAGCACCAGGTAGACCGCATACTATCAGATCACATACAAAACCCAGTGCATCTATCTAAAAAACTGTAAACATGGTTTACTTGAGAAACAGCTGGCTGATGGCACCAGACTGGGAGCCCATGAAAGGAAAGGCTTGCAAAGATAATGTTACCCCCTGGCCACAAACTGGACAGGACCAGGACAGGGGAACCCATGTGGTGTCAGTTCCCTTAGACCAAGAATACATGAGGTGGGTTTGACTTCGGCTATATCACTTCACTGCCCAGTGAGTGACAAGTCAAACCCCTCACTGAACCCCCATTTTTGCATGAGGGTAACTGGCAGATGAGATCACCTGTCCCAATTCACTGTGAGAATGGAATGACACAAGTATTGTGAAAGTGATTTGAAAATTCTAAGGAATAGTGCAGAGGACCATAGGGGAAGGGAGGGAAACCTGAACGGGAAGAAATCAGAGAGGGAGACAAACCATGAGAGACTCTGGACTCCAGGAAACAAACTGAGGGTTGCAGAAGGGAGGGGTGTGGGGGGACGGGGTAGCCGGGTGATGGCTTTAAGGAGGGCACATGTTGGGATGAGCACTGGGTGTAATACGCAATTAATGAATCGTTGAACACTACATCAAAAACTAATGACTAATATGCTGGCTAACTGAACGTAATAAAAAAAATAAAAGTGAAAATTCTAAATTGCTATGCAAACAGAAACACAGATTATAATAATCCTAAACTTCCTAGAGTTTTTATAAGTGGAGATAATTAATTTCTTAAATTGATAGAACATTACAGCCCTCTATAGAGCTTTTAGGAGAGCATATGTCTTTTTTTTACAAATTTTTTTTTAAAGATTTTATTTATTTGACAGAGAGAGACACAGCGAAAGAGGGAACACAAGCAGGGGGAGTGGGAGAGGGAGAAGCAGGCTTCCCGCCGAGCAAGGAGCCCGATGTGGGGCTCGATCCCAGGATCCTGGGATCATGACCTGAGCTGAAGGCAGATGCTTAATGACTGAGCCACCCAGGCGCCCCAGGAGAGCATATGTCTTATCAGTCTGCAGGAAACAGCCTGCTGGATTCACAAACAATGGTGGGGTTTGGGCTGTGACAAATACTTGTATAAATACCAACTTTTCCCATGGTGAACATGCTTTGTCAGGTCTGCCACGCTTGGTGTATTAGAGCGGCAGCCTAGTGGTCAGCCACAGAATCAGTTAAGTAGCCACTGGACCTAAATTCTAGCCTCAGCTCTATCACCTAGTGTCACCTGAAGTGACACTGGGCAAGTGAAATACTCCTCTCAGCCCCAGCTTCTTTGTCTGTAAGTGGTAATGATAGTACCTAGTCCACAAGGAAGCTGAAAGCAGGAGTGAGATGATCCATTAATAAAATGCTGTGGCAGGTACTACAATAAGTATTCTAAGTATTGTGATCTACAGCAGACAATGAGTGAAATGGCAAACTGCTACGGGTCTGTTTGGACATCTAGCACAACTAGTTGCAAATATTCTTTTAAGGAATGGATTCCATCTTAAAAGAAAAGTTTAATCCATACTCACTGACAATAGAACGGTGGTTACCAGAGGCTGGGGGGTGGAGGAAGAGGGGGCATATTGATTAAAGCGTACAAACTTGCAGTTATAAGATGAGTAAATTCTGGAAACCCAATGTATAGCATGGGGACTGTGGTCAATAATAATGTATTATATTGTTGAAATTTGCTAAGTGAGATCTCAACTGTTCTTACTATACACATAAAAATGGTAAGTACAGGAGGTGATGGATTTGTTAATTAGCTTGATTATGGAAATCATTTTACAATATATATACATATATCAAAACATCATGCAGTACATCTTAAAAAAAAATGGATTCCACAAAAGAAAACCTGATTTAAGCAGAAAATAAAATAACAATTAAAGGCTTACTAAAGCAGGTCTTTTTTCCCCTCAAGTATTTCTTTTCTTGAAGTCAACTATTATCACCCCTAACATTTATTTGAGTCTAAAATGCAAACCATAGAAGCTGAGTTCTTTGGGATTTCCAAATCTGATTGATTTCAAAATAATTTATTTACCAAATTCCACAAAAGAAGGTGAATCAAGGTCATCACGGAAGCTGTTAACACAACATCCAGCTCAAGACATCTAAACTGTTCTACCTTAAGTAAGTCACAACACCAACCTGTCAGCCTTGAAAAAAAAATGCATGATCTTGCTGACCAATCTGTGAGAGGTGTTGAATGATCACCTGAGTAATGCTGGCAAAGCACTCCAAAGAGAAAAAGCAGCATATTAAATGTCACTAGTCGAAGGTGTTTATCTTCCAGGGGACTATCTCTAGCAAATCTTTAATCCCAGGCTGGCTACCTTCTACCACCAGGCACATTTCTGAGAGCCCCTTAGAATTACCTTCAACACAAGAACAGGAGGACTAATCTGCTGATGTGGGGAAAGGGGAGGTGCAGGAGGAAAATGGAGTGGGGGGCAGAGAAGGAAAAACTGAGCGTTAGCATAACCAGCCTTTGGGATTAGGCAATCTTCTTTTCTGTTGCTGAGATAAGTGGCAATTGCTTAGGTCTTAAAGTGACAGACGTGCAATTTCTCCTGAAGAACCCTCCAATTCACATTTGACTTGCTAACACATCAAGTGGTACATAGCACTTCATATGAGCTCATATATATATATGAGCACTTCCCACTCACATATATACGAGATCATGCTTAGCCTAAAAAAGACCAAGTCTAACCCGAAGGATCTGGAGTCCTGGGCTGTTAGATAAATGAGAGAGTTACGAAGTGGCACGTAAGACGGCTGCCTCCAGGTACGGGGAGGCTCGAATAAAGCCTCCAACAGAGGACAGAATGACCCCTCAGCTCCCATTCAAACAGCCAGAGCAACCGTCACATACTCCTTTAGTTCCACCTTCTCACCTGGTCAGTAGTAGAAGCCCTGCCACTCCTCCCCAGAGACATAAGCCACGTGGGCAAATCTGGTCTGAGAGAGGAAGACTGCAAAACCAAAGCAACCTCCTGAGCCTCCTAAGAGAGGGACAGGGCCTCGCAGCTGCCCCATTTCTCTTTTTTCGTGGAGGCACTGTCCCCACAGCAACGGAATTGAAAGGAAATGGAAGGCACTCACTGCTTAGTGAGCAATTAGCAAAGAATGCTTTTCTAATAGTTTTTGCTTAGAACACCCAAATTTATAGCTGTTCTCTTAAACTATAGCTCATTTTCTTATTTTGTTAAGATTACATTCCTTTAGCTCTAGAGAGAAAGCATAAAATAGAATCTCACGATTGAATGGCACTTTAAGATGCTAGAAGACTTTCTATGTTGCCCTTGATATGTGGTTGTTCATGTCAGGTTTGACCACCACCAATATAAGCACATCAGTGAGGCCCCAAACCCCAATTAAACTGGCTTAAGACACTCCCTGACTCCCAGGGGTGGGAGGAGATTGAGATTAATTCACTGCTTTATAGAGCAAGAAAGTCTGGGAGGGACTAACTTTAGGCATGGCTGAATCCAGCCATGGCTCAAAAGATGACAGGAATTGCTTGTTTTCATGCTCCATCCTTAGCAGCTTTGGGTTGACACCATCTTTAGAACTTAGCAACCCCAAAAGGCTACAGAAAGTCTCAAATTTGAGCCTCATTAGACTGGCTTAGATTTTACATTTCAACCTAAAATAATCACTGTAATCCAGGAAAAGGAAAGCTCTGAATGGCCAAGTTTGGGGCCCGTCCTTGGAGGAGAGGCAGGGATTTCTGACGCTTCTAAATGACATTGAGAAACAGATGGGGATACAGGTTTGACCATCAGATCCTGTCTGCTACTGAAAAAAGTGGAAACCAACCCATGTCCCTAAGTGATTTCTGTTCTTCTCCTATTCTTGGATAACTACCAGAAATCATGCTGAATTAAATGTTTCTGCTTGCTGTGTACCATACATCCCATGGTCTTACAAACACTTCTAGGATCATTCAAAGGAAGTGTAACTAATTGGTTAGCCTGCAAAACATTTTTAGACCACTATCATGCCTTCTACCTCATATCTACGTGAAGGTCAAGTATTTCCATTCCTTTAATGATGCCTTACATGCCATGACTTTTAGCATAATAATTTTCTCCATAATTTTTATAACGTTGCTGAATATAAGTTGTTGGTTCCTTTTAAATCACATTAAATAAGAAATTTATTATTAGAATTTGGCATAAGCATAATAGAGAACACGTGTCTAAATATAAACTTTCATGCTAAAAAACGGATAAAAATGGGGCACCTGGGTGGCTCAGTTGGTTAAGCATCTGCCTTCGGTTCAGGTCATGAATCCAGGGTCCTGGGATGGAGTCCCCCATTGGGCTCCCTGCTCAGCGGGGAGTCTGCTTCTCCCTCTCCCTCTGCCCCTCTCCCCTGCTCTCTCGCTAACTCTCAAATAAATAAAATCTTTTCAAAAATTTAAAAAGGATAAAGATGATGGTACCACATCCTTATTAAAAATACTAACAAGTGTGACATCTTAGAGAACAGAGTATAAAGTCTGAGGGCTCTCTGATGGCTCTTTTCACATACGAAGCAATGCAGATGGACAGCCTCTAAGGAAGCAGCCTGGAGCCACATGACCAGTGACTCGGCCATTTACCCCCTGCGTCCCCTGGGATGAGTTACTTAAGCTGACTGTGCCTCAGTTTCTTCACCTTTTTAATGGAGCCAAGAAACGATCTCAAAGGGTTTTTGTGAAATGTAAATGAGTTGATACCAGTAAAACACTTAAAACAGTGTCTTGCACACAGTAGGAGCTCATGAACTGTTTTCACCACTGTCACCATAAGCACCACCACACCTCCTGACACAGTGTCTCCTGAATGTTATTCCATTTAGATCATGAGGACTGGCTGGTGTGGATCATATACAGCAATTACATAAGCCATACCAAACAGTTGCTTTCAGTAATTATGTCAGAAGAAATGAAAGAACCAGTCTATTGTATTCATCCTAGACAACCCGGCTTCAGTTTGTAATCATCCCTTGTCTTTGTTACCTTCTCTGTGGAAAAGAATGTTTCCAAGCACAGATCTTGTTCCAAGACAGTCTGACAGGCACAAATCAGAGCTTATAAAACAAATACATTTTGTTTTATGATCAATATACAAAAAGATCCCAGCCAGAGTTGCTTTAAATCAATGGTTCCTATCCAGAGATGCATCCCAGAATCACCTGTGAAGCCTTAAGAAACGCACGTGCCCAGGAACCCAGCGAGGGAGATTCTGATTCTGTCAGCCTCTTATTTTCCAAAGAGCCGCTGGTGATTCCAATGTATGCCCCAATGACGAATTCTAGTAATCCTACTCCCAGGGTGGGACTCGAACTCATGACCCTGAGATCAAGAGTCACATGCGCTTCCAAATGAGCCAGCCGGACATCCCTTCTCCCAATTAAGAATTCTGACTAGGGGGACACCTAGGTGGCTCAGTCAGTTAGGCGTCTGCCTTTGGCTCAGGTCATGATCCCAGAGTTCTGGAATCGAGTCTCACGTCAGGCTCCTTGCTCAGCGGGAAGCCTGCTTCTCCCTCTGCCTGCCGCTCCCCCTGCTTGTGCTCTCTATCTCTCTCTCTGATAAATAAATAAATAAAATCTTAAAAAAAAAAAAGAATTCTGACTAGGAATCAGTGGTTTTCAGTTCCGGGTGTGTTAAAAAATTCTATGCCTAGACCATCCCAGCCGCTGAGCAATTTTTTTTAAAGTTTCTTTTCTAATTCCAGTTACTTAAAATACAGCCATATGAGTTTCAGGTGTATGTTATAATGATTCAATACTGCCATACATCACCCAGTGTTCATCACCTGACAGCGCACTCCTTAATCCCTACTTAACCCATCCCCCATCCACCTCCCCTCTGATAACCATCAGGTTGTTCTCTTTAGTTAAGAGTCTGTTTCTTGGTTTGTCTCTCTCTCTTCCTTTGTTTTGTTTCTTAAATTCCACATATGAGTGAAATCATATGGTGAGCAAAAGTGTTTTAAAAATTCTTTAAGATGATTCTCATGAGCAGTCAGAGCTGAGAGTCACTGCCTTAAATAATAAAACCTGACAAATGCAAGGCATGATTTATTTACATATATATTTTCAGAGGCATATCTACAGGTGACCCTTGATTACAAGGTACAGGGAAGGTAAAAGTATAGGGAGTTCATGGATAACCCAATCTCACAGTAATAAGAGTCCACTCTTGATTATCCAAGGGGGGATTAAGTGATTTACAGACTGCTCATGATTAAGGCTCAGCAGGCCATGATGATGGGCTCACTTCTCCCAACTCCATTCCCAGCTCTGGCCTCCATACCCTCCTTCAACAGCTTAGGTTCTTAGGAATATGGGAGCAGCAGGCCTGTGCTAATTATCCTGAGCCTCAACTGTACTTCAACTGCCGTTAATGTGCAAACTGATTAATCAGCAGCACGATAATAAAGAGGCAACTAACTATGCTTTGTACTGGTGAGGTCGCCTCTTGCTGAAAACGAGCTGCACGTGGAGAGTTCATTTTTATTCATTTTCCCCCTTCATGTGTCAACACAACTTTAACTAGGCAATGATGGGGCAGTTTTAAATCTGACAGTAAGTCATGTATCATTGCCTTAAGAACTCTAAATATTTAAGGCTTCTTGCATGCTTTTAGACAAAATCAATACTGTGGAGGAACTCCGTTTTCAAGTTTATAGATACAGATTTAGAGGCATGATGGATATAAACTAATAATGTTTGCCACTTAATTCTAATATAAAGTCTGTGCTTTATATGAAGCATACTGAGAAGTAAATGCTTCTCATTAGTCTTGCAGAGTGTAACTAGTTCCTTCCCTCGTAAAGCCTCTCTTCTGAGGAATTAGTCTCTTCCCTCTTCTGTAATAAATGAGATACTAGAGACTAAAGAAGTCAACATACCTCTTTTGGAGTTTGTTTTCCCCTTTCTTCCAAGTTTTTATTTTGAAAGAGTTCAAACAATGATGTGGAAAAAACTGTATAAGAAATACCCATATACATTTCTCCTAGATTCAACATTAACATTTTGGGGTGCCTGGGTGGCTCAGTTGGTTGACCATCTGCCTTCAGCTCAGGTCATGATCCCGGGGTCCTGGGATCGAGTCCTGAATCAGGCTCCCTGCTCAGCAGGGAGTCTGCTTCCCCGCCTCTCCCTTTGCCCCTCCCCCATGCTTATGTGTGCTCTCTCTCTCTCACATAAATAAGTTCTTTTTAAAAAATTAACATTTTGCCATATTTATGCTCGCATGAGCTCTCTCTCCACACACACTTCTTTTGGCTGAACCATTTGAAAATAAAGAGCTGACTTAATGATTACTTCATTGCTGAAAAGTGCAGCATGCATACCCCCGGAATGGAGATATTTCCCTATATAGCTTTAATAACGTTGTCACTATTAACAGAGCTAACAATAATTTCCTAACAATATAGCCAGTACATTTTCTTTTTCTTTTTTTTTTTAAAGATTTTATTTATTTATTTGACAGAGAGAGAGAGAGCACAAGCAGGGGGAGTGGCAGGCAGAGGCAGAGGGAGAAGCAGGCTCCCCGCAGAGCAGGGGGAGCCCGATGTGGGACTCGATCCCAGGACCCTGGAATCATGACCTGAGCCGAAGGCAGTTGCTTAACCAACTGAGCCACCCAGGCGCCCTAGCCAGTACATTTTCAAGTGTCCTCAATTGTCCCTAAGATGTCTTTATGTTGTTCATACATTTTTTTCAAATCTCTGGTGAATTTATCATGAAGTTGTATGGCCATGAACAGTGTATGTGTTCATTAAACATGCTAGTTCCACAAGGAATACCTGGCAGACCATGGGATTCTCTGTGGTCACTGAAGAAAGCAACTTCCCACCTCTGCAGTTATCAACTTAAAGATTTATTTGTAAAGGTTTCGAGATGTCCTAAGCTCTTCTTTCCCCTGACTACACTACAGAGCTATTTGTGACAGCCACAGAGGTGTTTTTCAAATTCAAGCGGCCACAAACTCAATGAAAGAACATCAGTTTTACCTCTAAAGTTCTCCTTACCCTTTCTTTCTTTTCACAAATCCTTCATTCTGATTAAAGCTGCCCCTTCCCGCCCACCTGAGTAAGTGGGTCTCTGCAGCAGCTAACAGATAATGATGGTGTGAGAAGCCTCGGAAGCCTGTTTGCAGCCTTGTGGCATGGCAAACCCTTCTGTTTTAAGGTTGACAGGTAGAAATCGAAAGGTAGTATAACTATGGCCGTGGGAGTGGTAGTGATGGTGGCGGTGATGGTGAGCTTATGGTGCCGGTGGTGGTCCCAATTTCAGACCCTTGTCCCAAAGTAAATATATATTCAGAAATATAAACCATAATTAGGTTCAATCAAGCACTTGAGATCCCATTCTAGAACTAGGCACGTTTTGTATATGACCAAAGTGTTACTGATACCCAAGGAAGTGCCTATCACCTGCGATTTTGTAAGTTTTGTGGGGTTTCCTTAGGCCTGGAGAATAAGGCATGTCTACACTTGTGTCATCCATATATCGAATAACACCTCCTTTTAATTGGGAACGTGAGGAGATCAGGATTACCCGACCAGGATAATGACCACAGCCAACCAAGAGACAGCTCCTCAGAACATCTCAACCAATACCTGGGCAACACCTTATACCCAAGAGCTTAGCTTCATTAGTGGAGACAAGTGCTTTCTCTTGTGCCAACACCCACTTAACCCTGACATGCTATCATGCCTGTAATTATTCTACAAAGGGTGCTTATGTCTGACCAAACACTTGAACAGCCACTGTATTCACCTCTGTAAAATCTGCTTGTGAAGAATGTTCTAGAGAGTGTAGAGTAATAAAATATTTATTGTAGGTTCTTGTGAAGTACAATGTACATCTGTATGTCTGGAAGTCAGCATCTCTAAACACAGAGGAGTCCCAAAAATCTGACTACCGGTTGCTTATTAAACCTCTAACTTGGTGATACTGTTCCTATCACTTACTCATCTGCTCTAATTTACCTTCATTGTTCACTGAATAAGTCTAGCATAATTTCACCCACTATTGACATTGGTTAAATATGATAAGCCACCTTCGAAATTAGTTTTATGGCCCAAAGAGTTTCATCCATCATTAGATCATGACTGTGCGCATTTAAAACCAGGTACTGTGTGTGTCTAGAAGAATGAACCACCCTGAGCCCACATGAAGCAGGACTATGTTGCTGGAACTTCTTGCATTAAACCAGTATCTTTTCAACCACAATTACTGAAAAGAAGAAATGGCATGAACACCAGCAGAGATTCTGGTAGAAAACAAAATACTATCACGTCTTGAGAAGGCCCATCACAGGTAGCTTTGATGCTAAGGGATCAAAAACCTGACCAATATCATCTTTAACTACATGCTAAAACAATTCTAGCAAATTCCAACATGCACCCAGTATGTTCAGGAAAATCAAACACTCATGTGGATGATGTCAGCAATGTTAGCTACCAATTATTATTAATTCTTTTAAAAAACTGAAATAGATTTGACCTTGAAGTGAGAAAGTGACCCATGTCTTTGCTAGGACTTTGAGTTCCTCTCTGTGGGCCATTAGGGATTCACCTGCAGACAAGCAGGCTATTTCTGTATATGGCACAATTGATTTTTTTTCTTTTTTTTTTTTAACCAGTGATTTTTTCCTGTGTCCATGGCAGTACAGGAAGATTTATGAATGCAAAATCAAACATGTAGAAATACCGTTTTTATCACGGGACAAAGAGCTCGATTCAATCATAGCAACGGAAATTCAACAATCCAAGAATATTTGAAGGAGAACACATACCTGCTCTTTGGATGGTACGAGGAGTTCTTCAATCATCATGCTGTCCCGTGCGTAGGAGCTTCTGTTCAAGGTGTACGACCTATCCGAACTGAAGGAGCGGAGGCTGTTGTATTTACAGTTAACCATTCAAGAGTGGTGGATGATGATGAGATGAATAAAATAAAATTAATGCATGCAACTTTGAAAACAGGCAAGATGGCTAAAAATATCAACAGAAGTCGTTCTCGAAAAGACATCATCAAAAATAAAATCCTTTATATTTGAGGAAATCTCTTCAGCTTGGACAATCTCATGATCAGATTTTGTTTAAAATTAGGCCAAATGGTGTTAAATCTGTGAGAATATGAAATGCATGAAAACTTTGGATGTTTCAACATGACAGCTGAACCAACATGGCAATTGAGAAGAACCAGATGACTCTCTATAATCTGATAATTGGAGAGAGTTTTCTATGGTAAGACCGTATGTTAGAGTCTCCTTTATTTCTGGTCCATATCTGTTCACCTTGCACTATTGAATGGAATTCTGACTGCTGCAAATGGGTGTGTTCATAAGTCTCTGGAAACCAGATATGGGTTTAACCTAGTAAGAGCTCGGGTTTACAGCTGGACTCATGGAAAATGTAGAAAAGGTCTTATGACAAACAGACCTTGCGTGATCTTTGCCATCTTTCTGGCCTTGAAAAATTCAAATTTCACACCTGGTTACTTTGTCTTTCCTTGCTCTCCTCCTTCCTTCCTTGTGCCTTATATTGTTCTCCTCTCTAGCCTCTCTTAAATCCTCTACACAGCCCCTGAGGTTCCCAGAGTGCAAGACCCCTGATGTCCTGAAATGCCTCTCACACACTGACCTCGAAACTAAAAACCAACAGAGAGTTGGGGGGAGGGAGTGGCAGGGCAGGAGAAGTGGGCAAAGATGCTCAAAAGATATGAACTTCCAGTTATAAAATAAGTAAGTCCTGAGAATGCAGTATACATCACAGCGACTTAGCTAATAATATTGTACTGAGTATTTAAACGCTGCTTAAGAGAGTAGATGTTAAAAGTTCTCATCACAAGAAAAAAAATATTTGTAACTATGTGTGGTGATGGATGTTAATGTGACTTATTGTGGCGATCATTATTTTGTACACCTAAAACTAACATGTTATATGTTAATTACATCTTGACTTAAAAAACAATAGAGTAAGGGATGTTGGGAAGCCTGCACATATGCATACTGGGATTGCAGCTAATCCAAGCCTTGGCAGAACGCCTTGGGATTAATCCTCCAGAAACAGAGGACAAACTTGTGAGGAGCTGCTCTGAGGTCATGTCTGTCTTGCCTCCCTATCCCACCCATCGTGATAGGCTGTCATAAGGTAACTTTGCATTGCTCTTGTTTTGAAGGAGGTCTGACACTTCCTGCCCTGCCCTCCCTGGAACAGAGCTGCAGAACAAGAAACCTCTTAGCGGCAGTCCCAGCAATGCAGTATCCCACAACTACTGTGGTAGGTAGACAGCCCCTTTTGTTTCGGTGGCGTCCTTACTCATATGGAGGACAAGGACAGTGGGAAGTTGCCACCCGTCACTGCCCATGTAAACAATAAACTGTCTGGATCTAAATGTGGCTGCTTGAATCTTTACCAATAGAATCAGGCCTTGGCCTTGCCTTGTGAGTGTGTGACAGGGAAAACAGCAAAAAGGTATATAAGAAATGGTTTCTTGCTTTGCACAAAATGACTTCTTTTCTCCACTGCTCACTATACTAAAGATTACCCAAGGTGGGTATTTTTATAACAAGATACAGAGGCCCCTGAATTACAGGAATCATTCTAAGGGTCTACACAAATGAGTAGATGCGTTCTTCTAGGATTAGAGCCTTGCCTTCCACCAGAATCTTGGGGGGATCTTCAACTTCAAAATAACCATCGTTCTCTAGTGTATTCAGCAAATATGTACGGACTCTTATGAGTAAGGCACAAATGTTAGAGACTGGATAGAGAAGCAAAAACAAAACCAGAAAGAACTAAGCCTTATTTCTGCACAGAGGAGTTACCTAGTAAGCCACGTGCCTGGCCATGTGCATGGGTGGGCCTTCTGGACCCAGTCACAGGACATATAACTCTTCATTTTTTTTTCCTGCTTCAGTGGCAAACATTTTTTTTTTTTTTCTGTTACTCCTGTTTCTAGCCCCTTACCTTCTCTCAAATACAATCTAACTCCCCTAAAAGCAGATATTGTCTTTCTACTCTCTAACTCAACACTGTCCAATAGAGCCTTCTGCAATGATGGGCATGTCTTAATCTGCACTGTCCAAAACAGTGGCCACTGGCCACATGTGGCCGCTGAACACCTGAGGCGTGGCTAGTGTGACTGAAGAATTGAAATGAATTTTATTTAATTTTTACTAATTTTAATTTAAACAGTCTTTTGTGGCTAGGGGCTACATCATCAGTGTAACTTCTAGCACTCATAGCAAGGTTCCATTTGCCCCAGTGATGTGGTGTGGGAGGCACTGGGAAGCCCCACTCTGCACTGCACATTCATTTTTAGAAATTCTGGTTTCCAATGCATATGCTAACATTGGTGGAACCACGTTACAGGATATGTGAACAAACACTTAAATGTTTAAAAAAATTATTACCTATTCATTTTAACTTCAGTTTTTAAATCTATCTAAGATTTGTTAATATTTTAAAAATATCCTCTGTTTCTTTTAACATCTGTATGAGTGCCAACTGAAGAACAGAGCCTAGAAACTGGGTGCTGTCAATGGAAAAGCCTAAAGATGTCTTCGTTTTATACAATGTCTAAGTTCCTGCTCCTCACTGTTCCCAACCAAGTTACATTAGACAGATGGAGCTCATTATGTCCATCAAGCTTAGCTCTGAATCCTTAATACATCAGAGCCATTTCAGCTACTAAAACTAGATATTATTTGCATGGGGATCTGGAAAGCATTAAATTGTTTTTAACTAAGGTCAACTATATTATTTGTAGCCATCGGTACACCCTAAGTGTTAAATACAGGAAGTGTTAGAAAAACACATGCCTCAGAAGTCTAAAATTATACTAATGTACCTAGCACAAAGTCAAATAAAACGGCCACCAGCAAACAGACTGCTTTTCAAATCAAGACTTTTTCTTCAAACCCAATGAAAGTTCTCCAGTTACATCATGCACTATACAAACTTTGTTAAAGGAAAGAAATTCCTTAAGTGTTCAATTTTGCATTAGTCACATCTCTTGTCATACATTTAGTTACTTCCTAAGTTTCTCAGAATTACAAAAGTGATTTTCTAATGTTGAGCAGGAAAAAAAAAGAAAAGCACATTGCAGCACAGCACAGCACAATGCTGAAGAAAATAAAAATGAGAATATGAATCAGGGAAGGGCAGAAAACACCGTAAAAGGGACATATCTTCTTACCTGATCTTGGGGCTAATTTAAAGTATTTTTAGAAAAACACAGGAGAAGTGGAAAGCAAAAAAATCAGACAGGGAAAAAAGAAAAAAAATGTTATGGTTGAATGAGTTACACACTGAATGTATTCCTTTTAAATGTTACACTCAGAATATTATATTTGGTGATACTCTAACAATACTTTAAAAAATATATCGGCTTTATAGATTTTATTTGCAGATTTGCCTCTGAGCATAACATGAGTTGCCAATGTAAAAAAAAAATGAGTTACACATAATAGCAACAAATCATAACGGTGCAATCAAGACCAGGAATGTGGAAGCCTTAGAACTGTCTTGAGAAAAACTGTAAGAGACAATATATGCTGGTTTCATCTCTCACTGGATGTCAGCTTCTACAATTTTCTATATACAAATGACTGATTCACAAAATGTAGCTTTTACATATTATCTGAGGAAGTGAATCAGCTAGTTAATGGATTGCAAAAGCTATTAAGCCTCCAAATAGAATTTTTTCTTGAGATCCTTTGAGATTCTGCCTATTTTCAGTTGTAGCTTGTGGCTCTGCGCGCTTACCTGAAACATTATGTATTTTTAAAAAGTTATTTTCCCCTTCCTATTAATGATACCTGCTACAATAAGCTTTTAAGGACTTTTATAAATACACTTATCAAGCAAAAATTCTATGGAGTTACATGACGTTCCAAATGCCACTAATAAAAAAACTGGAAGAAAAATCTATTCAGTATCTAAACTGGCCACATCAACAACACTGAGAATAAACTCCCAGGCTTTACTTTCTGGGAAGTGCCATTTACTATTAGACAATGAAACTTTTTACAACAGATCCTTAAACTATAGGAAAATGTCCTCAGGGCTCTGGCTTAGAAAGCTTAATTATTAGCTTTAAAATAACTTAACTGTCAGCAAACATGCTGTTAAACCAACCAGGGAAAAGAAGTCCCCAAATTCTGGACAAGGTCCTGTTTCTTTCAGCCAGCGTCAGGTAAGTATGAGCCAAGGTTTTTCACATGCAAAAGTTTTACACTTCAGTTTTAAGGACTGAATTTGCTACCATTCCTGTCTGTGACTTTGGGTAAGTCTGGTGGCACTCCTGACGCATCCCTTGTAAACAAGGTAATGGCATAGTTTTAGAAGAGATACCCAAACACTTGGCAGACAATCCTAATAAACTATATGTAATTTTTTTTTCAAAAATGCTCTCTTTTAAGTCTCAATCATGAATGATGCTTTCAGTGAAGAAGAGAAAAGAGTGAGCAATCCATACAACTGTATCGCACTTACTGGAAAATAAGATTTTTCATTCACTATGGAACACAATTTAATTTTGAAACACGGAGACCACACTGGCCCTCCCAGTTCTGTCAGTGAGCTCTTCTACTATCATGCCTGAAACATGACTGCAAGGGGGGAACAAACCAACACTCGACATGTTAATCACGGGAAATCAAGGACCGAAAAACCACGAAAGAAAACGGCAGGGCATGTACACCGGCGGTGAGAACATTCTACCAAATTCACACCCTCATCCAAAGAGCACATCGCAGGATAATGTGAAACATGAAAATGACTTTGGTTGATGACAAATCATGGTTGTATTAAATTAACTGTGAAAACCAGCAACGATAAAATACCTGGCGGAACGGGCCCCGAGACTGAAGCCCATGTAGCCCTCGGCGGGGAGAGAGTCGTCACCCAGCTCCTTAAGGTCCTGCGGCCCAAGATACTTGTCCGTGTCCCCTGTCATGGCGTCCTCACCTGCCAGTGCACAAAGCAAGCCAGAATCAGAAGCTTCCCTTTCTCGAAAATGCGTCTATTGTGGAGAAAACCACTCCTTTGGTCATCAGCAAATCATCCATGTTCTCATTCACTTTCCCTTACCCCCAGATAATATGTGTTACGTTTAGAAGGAAAAAGGGGAGGGGAGGTTAGTTCATAATTTCAAGAGTGAATGTAAGTAGCGAAAGGGCTCCTGGGATTCAGTACCAATTTTAAAATATTTCCCCGATCTCATCCCCCCCCCTCAAGCCCTGGCTGACTAGAAAGGTGGATCTTTTTTGTCAGTTAGCTTTCCACGCCTCACCACAAGGAGGGCAGCTTGTCCGAATGGACGTGGATTGCAAACTAAAAGCCACCTTGCCATTACTACTCTGGAAATTAGACATGGGAAAGGAGTGGACTTTTTTTTTAAATGTCTTCTCACACACAAGATTTCAGTTTGGGGCTTATGTAAGAAACTAGCAAGTCATTTAACCGGAACTCTCACTGCTTCGCTGGAGAACGTTGAAACACATCAATTTCGAACTGTTTCTACACCTGTCACATGAACAGCTTGGTCCAGCTGCCCCAGGGCTGGAAGGTGACTTGGAAAGGAGCTCTACCTTCTGTAGAGTCCAAAGGCAGAGACCAGCACTTTGAAAGAAGAACTATATAAATTGCTCTCTGCCCATCAATACAAAGAGTTAATTCCGTAAAACTTTTACTAGCTACATAGGCATAACATGACCTCACGGAAAAACCACATTCCAGGAGTGACAGAGCAGGTTTTTCAAATGCCTTTTGCCCTCTGGGACGGTTCCCATCCTTTTGAAAATGCAGCACAGTCGGTGGAAAAGTTAGTTCTGCAAAGCAGGCAAACCTAATCCCCTTTTTATGACTCTCCTTCCCTTTCTGGACACAAGTTTGGCTGGCCGAGAGAGATTTCAAAAGCGTGGATGTTATGTTTTCTCAAAGGTAAGTGATTCATCTGTCCCAGCTATATTTTCCAATTCCTTCATTCAGTACCGTTTATAATTTCCATTCATTTAAACCCAGGAAACCACAAGAGCTTAGCTTTTAAACTACCAATCAAGTCTAAAAATACACTGTCAACTACTGTTTTTGCAAATATAAAAAATAAACAGATCTGCTTTCTACTACTACCCAGTACCGAGAGATTATTTTAAGTAACTATTCACAGCTGGGCTATTTGCACATTCACTGCATCTGAAACAAACACAGCACACACCAAGTACGACTTAAAGAAAGCGCTTACTCTGTGGTAAAGCCATTTCCACCAGGCGGGGCTGATCAAATGTTTCCCTGATGTTTCCAGGAATTCCTTAAGCAGTGATTTAGAATGTACCTCGGAATCAGCCCAAACAAACCGACCCCTGGGTTGTATTCGCCGACTTCACCACCGCCGCTGGGTTCTGCTCAGCATCTTCGTGTCCTCACAGGCAGTTGAAGAAGTACACATCGTTTTCTAACTCATCAGAGTTCAGAGATTTTCGATATTTCAAACCAGAAAAAAATAAAATAAAAAAGAGCCAAACCTGGCTACCCTTAATTGAGAAGACCCTTTTGATCACTCTGCAGACATCCTTTTAAAGCTCCTTCTGATTGGACCAAAAACTCCGCTGGCAAGCCTCTAGCAGGACCGAATGGTGACATAAATGCAAGCCCTTGAGTTATTTGTATGTAAATATGAGGACTGCTCCAGTGTAGACTTTCGGTAATTTGATACCAATGGCCGGTGCCTAACTGGGTAACCGCGGCAGCCTTAAATCTAGGGAGAGCCAGCGAGCGGGGTGCTGCGTTTAATTACGAGGTGACTCTTCTCCAACATGAATGAAGAAACAGCCAACCCAGGTAGAGGAAAAACAGAAGAAAACAAAGAAGTGGCCCAGGAGGGGAGTGGCCCGGAGCTCCAGGCAAACTTTCAACTTTGTTCTCGGCTGCGAACACCAGGAGCCCTGGTTATTTATGGTCCCTGTCAGGTGGAAGGAGGGGGAAAAAAGAGCAGGAGGGAGGGCCTGCCCTTGAGCCGAGGTGCTGAAACTGGCGGGCCGAAAGGAGCCTCGGTGGTTCCCGAATCTCTCCGAGCAGCACTGGAGGATACACGAATCCCCACTGCTTTTTATCAAGAGTTGGAAGAAAGGAGCAGAAGTGAGACGAGCTGGAAAAAGCAAGTGGATGTCTGCTTCACTTTGGGCACAAGTTCTTTAGGCTCTTTAACACCCTCAAAGGAACTCCCTGGTGCTCCCTCCTTGAGAGGGCTCGGTGGGGAGCGCCCCAAGCAGGGGCCAAGAGGTCTTTGCTGCAGAGGGCAGGACGCAGCCCAGAGGAGGCGCTTCGGTCACTTTGCTGTTACACTGTTTCCCTCTCTCTGGGACTCCTGGCCTCCCTTTTGAGCTGCTCCACCCTGTTTGTGTTGGCAGTGGAGGAAAAAACTAGCAGGACTTCTGCATCCTCCATCTGGGTACGCTTGAGAGGCGATTTCAATGGCTTTTTTTCTCAGACTAGCTGGAAAGTTAGGCTAGACACTAAGTAAAGGGCTTTGAACGGTCTTGCTGAAACAAGTGGTTTACAGCACTTTTCCATGAGTTTGTCTATCTGCTGGATTGTTCTCTAAAGATACAGAAATTTCAATCTGTAGAACCGAGGAAGTGGGGAACACATTTGTTTTTCCTGGATAAATGCAGAGCTCAATGAATGCATGACCCATCTAATAGTAAGATGACAGGAGACCCGGGGCTTTAATTTGAGCAGCCTGACTGTAATCAACATGGTAAATTTGCAGGAATAGAAGGGAAGCCATTTATAATGGCTTGAATTATGTATTGAAAAATATTCCCAAGCAAAAAAAAATATGTATTGAAAATGTACTGAAAAATATTCCCAAGCAAAAGAAGAAATTTCCAACTTTGCAAAGAATGGAAGGGGAAGTCATGGTTAAGATGGAAAAATGACTAAACATTAATCTGTTTTCCATATCTGCACTTAAGATCTAAACTGCTTAGCAAAGCCTCATTCAGTGACTGCCGCTCAGTCAAGCTTCCTAACAAGGACTGCAATGAAAAGGTTCCTTCCTCTTGACTTCTCGGCAGGCCTTCCCTGGCCAGTCCAGCACACCTGTTGCCCGTCTGTTATACAGAATTATTTCAGTCCCTAGAATTCCGAAACTCTTTAGACTTTGAACCATTACATAGCGTGCACTCTTGATGGAACCTTTATCCCTCTTCTTCACCTGAGTAATCTCTTCAATCTTTGACTCTAAAATTCCTCCTGTCCTGGACTCACCATCTTAAGTTAGTGCACTGTTCTTTGTGTGGGCTTCCCTTATCAGAGCGTATTGCCAGGGAATACGTCTGTTTAGTCTCTCCCACTGGAGGGTAAGATCCATGCTAGATTAGGAACCAAATTCTTCCTGAACCTGGCATATTGCAACAGCCCCATAAATATTTTTGGATTTCATCATGGCTTTTATTAAAGAGCATAGTCAAAACAAAACAAAACAAAACAAAACAAAAATCAAAGAAAACCAGACTCTTAAATACAGAGAACAAACTGGTGGTTGCAGAGGGGAGGTGGGTGGGGGGATGGGTGAGAAAAAAAATAAAGAGGCTGGTGGTTGTGATTTTCTGCTCATCTACAGGCCACAGCAACTTAGCACTCTCTGGCATGCCAAGTTTGATGACTGGTATACAGTAAACTGTTAATAAAGTTAAGTTTCTATTCTTCTTTACCCATCCTTCTTAGACTTCCAAAATGGTCACTATGAAACCAAAAGATGCCCAGAGTTGAAATGGGGGTGAGAGCTATCAATATATTTGGCCAAAGATTCATTAAAATAGCCTTATGACATGGTGAAAACATTTCTTACAAGGGGTTTCAGAAAGTAGGAACCCGGGCGATGGTATTACTTTAAGGCAGTCTTGCATAGTCGGTGCTCTGGATTCAAATCCTGGCTTCATCATTTGCTAATTAGGTGACCTTTAGAACACTGTTTACTCTGAGTCAGTTTCCACCCCTACGAACCTGGGATAATAACTCTGCCTCTAATCTTAGCCCTCTTGAGGGAATTCAATGAAATAATGCACAGAATAAGGGCTTCACCAGCACAGTTAGTGTTATTCTGTAACACCGTCTCTGCTCTCCACTGCCTAACGCAAGGCCTGGCTCCTAGGTACTCAATAAGTATTTGTTGATTGACGGATTGAATGAATAATAATAGACCACACTCACTCTCCTTTCAATAAACAAAATATTCTATAATTTTGTACAGTACAACACAAATCTAATCAAAAATTAGAAAGGAATGACATGAATTGTGTTGAACGGCTTGTTAATGGCCTCTAATTCATTCTACAACCCAAAAATATTTTGATTAGTGATAGCTTCGGACCAACAGGCCTGAACATAGATAAGCCAACAAAGATAATGGACAACTCTGATAGAATATCAGATATATTTAGTTGAAATATATATATATTAGCAAGAATCACACATTTTCACTTACTAAGAAGCACTTGTGTGGATTTATGTTTCCTTGAAGTGTTTGGTGCAGTGTTATAACAGTTGTGTTGTAGATAAAATTGCGAATTTTGTGGTGAAGAGGGTGTGGCAGCTAGCGTTTAAAGAAGCTTTCTCCCCACCCCTACCACGAACCGCGTCTCTTTCATTGAATCTGGGCTGGTTCAGTTTTGAACAATAAAATGCAGGGAAAGTGATTTTGCATGACTTTTCATTAGTTCAAAGAAACCTTGTAGTTTCTCCTTGGCTCTCTTTTGAACACTAGTTTAGGGGAAGCCAATCCCAATGTAAGATATGTGACTACCGTGAGACCACCATGCTGTAAAGAGAGTCAAAGAAGCCATAGGGAACATGGAAAGAGAGAGAGAGAGATGCCCAGCTAGCCCTCAGCTGTTTCAGGGCCGTCCTTGCGGGGCTGACAGACCTATAACTGAAGATACCACATCGAACATTCTGCCATATTGCTCCCACCCCAGCTGCTACCCAACTGTAATCTCAGCAAAGAGCTCAAGAATCCAGCTGAACCCAGTTAACTCACACAACCATGGGAGATAATAATAAATTAAGCCACTGATTTTAGAGGTGTGTCATTACAGTGCAGTAAGCAGTGGAAACAGAGAGGAATGAGAAATGACAAGGTCCAAAGGTAGGCCAAAGAGGTCACATGCTGATTGCTTAATGCATCCCTAGTGAATTGAGAGTTAGCTCTGTAGCGTGCTACCTAATAGCACAGACCAAGTCCAGGAAGACTACCCTGGTAAATGCCACCAGAGGAAGCCTCATCTATTTAGTACTGACTTTATGCCTCTTAAAATTATGAGCACTGGTGTTCTCATTGTTAATCCATTTCTGATAATAAAATACCAGTGTCTGGAAAATGTTTAAAGGAGAACACAAAACACCCCAGTCTACCTCAATCCCACCATTCACCAATAATAAAAGCTGTTCGAGGCATTTCACTTCAGTTTTCCAGCTATCCCCTCTTCCTAGTCCTCCTATCATGTGACGGAATGTACCTAACCCAACTTCCCTGCAATCTTACATTGTGCCCACTAATCAGCCCTTTTACGCTGAATAGAGGAAACAGTTCTTGGCTAATATTTAAAAGTGTCTTCATGCCCTAGGAGTTTTCTTTTTTTGCATGTCATTTTTTTCTGTTTTCCATCTTAAGATCATCACCGAGGAATACTTTTGTTGCTCTCCTAGGGGTTGAAAGTTGTTTTCCCCTCTGTCTGGAGACAAGAATCATAAAGAAAGTTCCTTAAGGTAACTATACCAAGTTACGTGGTCTAAAACTTTGCTCAGAAGTGCTTCATTCCTCTGCTATGAAATGCACAATCTTCTTCCCAAGGTATTATACTTTGTAACATTATGCAGTTGCAGTTAATAATACATTACACTTCAAATGAACTAATAGTAGAAAACCTTCAAATCATGTGGGATTTTAAAAAAAGGCTAGATTAGAAAGAATACAGAGGATCTAGACTCTAGTGATTTATTAGGATTTGCTTTCTTTTTTTTTTTTTTTTAAGATTTTATTTATTTATTTGAGAGAGAGTGAGAGAGAGCACATGAGAGGGGGGAGGGTCAGAGGGAGAAGCAGACTCCCCGCTGAGCAGGGAGCCCGATGCGGGACTCGATCCCGGGACTCCAGGATCATGACCTGAGCTGAAGGCAGTCGCTTAACCAACTGAGCCACCCAGGCGCCCAGGATTTGCTTTCTTAATAGAACTCAGCAAATAGTCTCACAAATAGTTAATGATCGAAACTTAGATTTAGTGTGCTTATTCTGAAAAAAAGTGATTGTTTTGACCACCACATAGCAAAGAAAAGAAATGAAAACTTGGGAAAATAAATCCTTTAAGCATGTCTAGTCTACCTTATAGAATAGTAGCATGAGAGCACACCATTATAATCACCCCTAGTATCTACTGAGCATTTACTATGTTCTAGGCACTGTGTGGTGCTTTGTAAGCATTATTTCATGCAATTCTTGTAACAACCTTATGAAATAGAATTGTCCCCATTTCAATATAAAGAAAACCTAGTTCAGAGTGGCAGATAACCCACGATCACTTAGAAATTGGGTAAAACTGGATTCAAAGTCAGTTGGTTTGACTACAGAGCCCCACTTTTTAACTACTGTAATATGTTATGTTATTGAACAAATACTATAAGAAATTGGTAACCAAAGTGTAAGCTCCATGAGGGCAGAGGTTTTTGTCTGTTTTGTTCCACATCCAGTGCCCAGAACAGTGCCCGGCATACAGTAGGTGCTCAATAAACGTGTGCAGTGAAAATTCAGTGATTGCCTTTGGAGGCAGCAACTATATTACTGGAGTGAGGAGAAGAAGGGAGACTTACTTTTCACAGTAAACTCTTGTACCTTGGGAATTTTATACCATGTGCATCTATCACCTATTCAAAAAATGAATAAAATTAACAAAATAAAACAAAACCAAATACAGGGACTGCATACTTATATGTGTGCTTATATATACGTATAAGTCATACTTATATGACTGCAGATAAGTCATATAGGCTGTGTTCCGCATACCAGAATAGGTATTTTGACACACACAGGTCTGCCAGGTAGATGTGAGGATATGTATGTGCACCAGCAAATATTTGGCAAACGTGGAGAGGAAACTCAATTCTTTACGCTATGTGACCTTACTATTTAAGAGATGGAACAGGAGGGATAAAATCACAAGGCGGGAAGAAGGAGATGCACATTATTTATGTGCCACTTCTAATAGCTCCCCAGTGTTCTAAAGTGGTGGTTCTCAATCTGTAGGATGCAACAGAAACCCCTGAAAATCTGTATTTCTACGAGTTCCCAAGGGAATCTGTTGCTCCGGGTCCAAGAACCACACACTGTGATAAGCACTGGTTTAAGGGATTCTTACACGTAAGTGACAGTTATCTAATGGCAGTATTGATTTGAGAGAATTAAGTATCTATTTTCCTGCTGGGAATTACAAGAGTAATTAAAATTGCTTCAGCACTGGAATTCAGTGAATGGAGTGCAGTATTTCTAAATTTCCAGGCACACGTTTGTATCATCTGAGAACCTTGTTAAACTGCAGACACTGACTCCACAGGTCTGAGGCTGGCCCTGAGATTCTGCGTGTGGAACGAGCTCCCAGGGGACCGAAAACCACACTTTGAGCAGTGAGACAGGAGGGCACTGGACTAGGCTCTGTTACGAGTAAAGCCAACTATGGCCTTTGAGGCATTTTGTCTCCAATAAAGACCGGGACACAAACAATAATAGAAATACTGTACTACGTCTCCTGCTGGTTATGATTGACTTAGTGCTTTGCATGTGTGAGACACTGTGCTGGGCACTTTATATGCACATCTCATTTACTCTTCAACCCCATGAAGCAGGTACTCTCATTTCCCTTTTCTAGATGAAGACACAGATTCAGAGAGGTGCAGTTATTGTTCAAAGATCACATGTCTAGAAGGTGGTAGAGTCTGGGATAGCCCAAGCTCTTTGCCACCACACCCATGTCAGAGGATGGGCATGAGTAATCACAGACGTGTCCAAGAGCTCCCAGGAAGAGGGCATCACCTTTGATTGAGGAGGTGGGGCAGATGTTGAACGGAGGTGCGTGAGTGAAGACAGGCCGAGGGGAGTGGTAGTGGGAAGTAGGCCGTCCCCAGCCACAGGACGTGGCACGAGAGGGAAAGAGGGGGAATGTTCTGAGAACAGCAAGCAGCCAGCTTTATTCAAGTGATAGGCAACTGAGTTGTGGGAAGTGAGGGCCATGTTGGGCCATGTTTATAGGGTCTCTGAAGTTGGATTATAGTATAACAATTGCCATCCAAGTGGCAAGCAACATATGTCCGTCAGTGGGTGAAAATGCACTCATTTCGTTTGATCCATACATATATATGTATATACATATATAGTATGCACACACACACACAATCACTGAAGACCCAAACCCTCAAAGCTCTCCCTCTTCCTCTCATGTTCTCCCACCATAATTCTAATCTATAGCAGAAGCAGGATTCACTGATAGTTGCCTCTGTCTGATAAAAAAAAAGGGGGGGAGGGCTGCCGTTTATTGAGCACCTACTCTGTGCTGGTCACTGTTCTAAATGCTTTGGTATGTTATATCTTTTCATCTTCTCAGCAGCTCCTTGTGGTATAATTAACCCGTTTAGAGATGAGACAAATAAGACTCAGCATATTTTATTTTTTGAAGGTTCAAATAAGGGACATAAAAATACAGATAACTCTGAAAACATTTTCCATCAATTCAAAGCATTCGTCAAAAGATGTCTATCCCCCCTAGTGTTTAGACAATACATTTTCAGCCTAGAGAATCCACACAACAGTATTTGCTCATGCGTCTTTTCCCTCCATCCCCTGCTACTCTGACTCTCGGAAAAGCGAGGGAGCAGGGACTGGATGGAAGAGGGAGCATGGTCATGTTAGGAGCCCGACGCGCTCAGACTTCTGTTCTAAGGGTCCGATCCTACCCTGGAGTTGCACAAATAACAATGGCAAGTTCCTTAGATTCCAGATCTGCACGTACTGCAGTTTGGAGCAAGCGCTCAGGTTAAGCAAGGTTTCCTGTGACCGTCTGAGAGACTGATAAAAGGGGGAGGTGATGTGTGGCTGACGGAATTGCACCATCTAGTTCATGAGGTCATGCATGTAGCAAGGCTCTTCAGTGCCAGGCTGGAGGCCCAGCTTGGCCTTCTGGGAGTGTGGAGGCTCAGGGCGAGGCTGCCCGCACCCCCCCCCCACCCCGCGCCCTGGGGCCAGGTGAAAAAGGAAGCGAGCTCCCTCAGCCAGGAAGGAGCAGATGCGGGCCCTTCACAGGAACCTTTTGTTTTCCAGCACCTTCTGCCAGTGGTCGTGGTTCTTTCAAAACAGTTTGCTAACTACATTCTGGAATGTAATGTTTTCTTGCTTTCCTTCTCAATGAGAACAACGGGGTAAGTTGAGAAAAGAGATGAGCCATGGGTGAGATCGGTGGTCTTAAGAAGGCTAAGGAAGTATGTGTTATTAAGGGTTGCATGCACCTCTTGGGGGAGGCCATGTCCCACGCTCTGCCTACCCTCCCCTTCGCTCTAGGTGCTTCTAAGAGCCAGCCCCCCTCAGTGGCCAAAAGGAATAAGGCTTGACTGGCAAAGTTTGCACATCTCATAACCAACGCGAGCAAGCTGTTGTTCTCCCACAGAACAAAGGCCTCCTTCTGCTCAGGCTAGGTTTTTTTTTTTTTTTTTTTTAAGAGCAAACAAAGTCCATTTGATTCTTTACTCTCATTTATTCTAGTCTTTGTGGCTAGATGTGCTTCTTTTTAAAAAAACTGGATCGCAGTTTTTAAACTGCTCCTTAATCCAGGCTAGATATAGTTTCTAAATAAGCATGCATGACTCAGGCTTGGAACTCTTCCAGATGTAGCAATGAAAAATGTCCCCTGTGATCTTGGTTGGGTTAATAAACAAACTCATCCCAGAAAGGAAAACGATTTCAGTGTCCTTCCTGTGAAGAGGTAGAAAAAGACAATGTTGGGACAGATGCTGTAACTTTTTCATATTCTTATCATTCTTATCAATACACCTTAACCCTAATCCAGAAATTGCCCTCCGGCATCTAAATCAGATTACCCTGACTTGGTCACATGAACACCTGAGACTAGAGACAGAATCCAGGTAGAAAGAAGTATAAGGTTACGCACACTGTTCTCATTATCTAAAATCTATGCCACTTGTAAAGAAGACTAGACAATGAATAAATTACTAGCCACAGACTAGCCCTGTGAAGTCAGGCACTAAAATGTTGGTTCTTACCGAAAGAGAAATTGGGTGGCTTAATTCAAGGTGGTAGTGTCATGACAATGAATTCTTCTATATTCTTTGTTAGCTACTTTTGTCTAGCTTCAACCCCCAATCCAGACCTCGTTAGCCTTGGCTCTTCCTTATGTAGGCATATAAGGACAGCTTGTGCAAGAAGATGACCACTGTCCCTGGGTGTACAGGAATATCAGGATCTCACAAGCTTCTGTGGGCAAGCATTTGGTCCCTTCTAATGTTATACCCAAGCTGCCTTTCCTTGTGCAGGGCAACAAACACGTGCTTGTTGGTTTGTTTTATATTTCCTACCTCTACCTAAAAGATGTGCACTTACAAGGTAAAGACGGGTGGGCTCTGTTGTCAGTTAGCCTCATTGTGGTTCTGGCCCAGCTGGTCAGACCACCCCTTCCCATCTGTAACGTCTCCCCTGCTTCTCAACCCCTCTCATTCCTGGCCCTCGGCACTACCCTGCCGTCCCCTTCCCCATCCATGCCCAGTGCTGGTGTTCCACTTCCTTCTCTCTGCAGCAGGGGTCCCAGTGTGAAGGGAAAGGGTCAGGGGTGGTCAGATTAGGACCCACTTCCACACGAAGCAGGTCAGAGTCTCCAGGTAGGTGGGCAGGAACGCAAATAACTGGAGGATGGGGGGTCGGGGGGGGGGGGAAGCATATTCAATGACTTGTTTTGGGCAAATGAAGAAACCACTTATTGACCTTAATCAATAAACATGTTGCATTCCCTGCCGTCCCTTAAGACAATCCGTGTGTCCATTTCTTCCACCGGCTGCTTTAGCTACTCATTCTATCACAGCTTCTTGGGGAAAAAAAACACACACGCTACATGAGAACTGCTCTATTCTGTGTCTATATATCCAGTGTGTCACGGATGCGGCGGCTTCCCGAGATCACCAGGGATCCGCAGATCGCCTACGCTCGGCTGACTGGACCCTGTCAGGGATTCTCCCCGGCTTTTGCTAGAACCCGCTCTTCTTTCTGGTTTTCTTCCTCTATTGTTCACCCCCCCCCCATATCCTTTGGCATTCCTCTTCCTCTGTACATGTCAATGTGCCTGGAGTTTTCTAGAACTGCTTCTTGTCCTCCCTTTGCCTTTTCCTGGGGTCCCCATTCTGGTCGGTGCTCAGTTTCCCCAGCTCCTGTGTGCTGAGTTCTTCTGCGGGGTCCTCTGCTTTTCTGTCTCTCTCTCTCTCTCTCTTTGAAGTTTTATTTATTTAAGTAACCTTTATACCCCACCGGGAGTGGGGCTCAAACTCACGACTGCTAAATCAAGAGTCGCATGCTCTTCCAACTGAGCCAACCACGTGCCCCATCTCTGACATTTTCTGAATTTGGAACACTTCTTTCCACCTTCCCCCAAATTTCTGCTTCTCCACATTCTATCTATTCCTTGATATACTTCCTTCCTGAGGCCTTCAGTAATCTCCCCTTCTTCTGAATTTCCTTGTCACTTTTATCTATTCTTCTCTACCGCATCTCATTTGAGTAGAAAGTCAGAGCAAAAAACCTAATTCAAATGCCATTTTCCTTGACTATGTAAACCTGGACAAATATCTCAAACCCACTGAGCCTCAGATTCCTTAATGTAAATCAGAACTAATAGCACTTCAAGTTAGGGCTTTAGATGAAGAATAAATGTGGATTGGAGTAATAATAGTACCAATAATTCTCTCAACTACTTGGAGAAAACTCAGCAAGATAAGGTGTCTTGTAACTAATAGTCACTGGGATCTCTGGGCTAAACCCTTTATACATGATCTCATTTAAAATTTGCAATAATCTAACTGTTGTGAGACTGTATCTAAATGACCAGGCATCAGGGATGTCAGAGCAGAGGTTAAGGGCAGGGATTCGTGTATAATCCCTTGCGCTGATTTGTGTAATCTTGATCAAGGTCCTTAACCTTGCTGGAACTGATTTTCCACATCAATAAAATGGGCATACCGATGTCTCTAACTCAGAGATCACTGTGAAGGTCACATGACATGATGCATCAAATGTATATGCCTGGCACATAGAAAGTGCTCAATAAAGGGTAAGTACCTTGTTATGATGTTTTGAATGTTCATTTCTATGGAATCTTATCAGGGGACAGACACAAATAAATGTGTGGATTTAAGCCCATGGATACACTCATCTGTGGAAGAGGACCTATCTGTATATGTCCTAAATGTTGTGACGGGGATAAAGACAGGTCCACTCCCATGGAGCAAACTGCCTACTTTAAAAGAAAATGAACAAAATTAATCACAAATTGGCAAACTGCAGTCTGTGGCCTGAATCCGTCTCCCATCAACTTTTTAAATCAAGTTGCTGGGTTTTTTAATAAAGATTTTATTTATTTATTTGACAGAGAGAGAGAGAGAGCATAAACAGGGGGAGCGACAGGCAGAGGGAGAAGCAGACTCCCCACCGAGCAGGGAGCCTGATGTGGGACTCAATCCCAGGACACCGGGATCATGACCTGAGCCGAAGGCAGACGCTTGACTGACTGAGCCACCCAGGCGCCCCTTAAATCAATTACTGTCACACAGCCAAGCCCATTTGTTGAGGTCTTGTCTCACGCTGCCATTGTGTTACAAAGGCAGGGCTGAGTAGTTGGGCTGGAGAACCACGTGGTGTGAAAATCTGAAAATACTTACCATTGGCCTGTAACAGAAAAAACGTGTTGCCCTTGGAAATTAATGACCAGTACCTCGAGATGAGTATTAGGATGCAGTTAAGAAGTGTGGACATAAAGGACAGCGAAAAAGAGGTAGCCAGGGCCACATCACACAGAACCTACTGACCACGGAAGGGTCCGACTTTTATGTCAAGTGCGATGTAAAGCCTCAGGAGGTTTTTATCTTAGTTTTGTATTTATGCTACACATTATTGAGAGAGGGTGGCTACTTCTATCATGAAATACAGCAACCATGCAGATGAGTACGGAAAATGTAAAAGTATATTTTCACAAACTGTTACAAAACAAATAGTATCCAGTCAAGAACCAGAACATCAGCACCTTAGAAGCCTCCCTCATCCCATCCCAATCACAGCCTCCTCCTCCCTCCCTCATGGTAATTACTTTATGTCTTTCTTCCCCTTGCCCCTCCCCCTTTTTTTTCTTTTATAGCCTCACTATCTAATTTTAGAATCCTAGTTTAGTGTTACCCGGTTTTGATGAGTTCTGTTGTCTCTGCATAATCTACAACCCAGTGACTACAGTCCTCGGTGAGTACCCTATAGAAATCCATGCATCCGTGTACCTGGGGCAGATAGAAGGCTTGTAGCAGCTTTGTCTGCAATAGCCCCAAATTGGAAACGAGCCACAGTTCCATGTCCAAGCAGCATGGATAAATTACTTCTGGTAGAGGTAGACAATGGAATATCACAGACAAATGAAAACAAATGAGCTATTTATAGGCAACACCATGAAGGAATTAAAAAAAAAAAATGTAACTATAAGCTTTGGAGGGTTTTAAGCTGGGAAATGGAATGATATGATCCAATTTATATTTGTAAAAGACTGCTGAGGATGCTGTGCATAAATCTGAGTCTGCAGGGAAAGAAGTGGACGGAGTGCAGAGGCTCTTGCAGTGGCCCACAAGAGAACGGCAGGGAGTCCACGGGTGGGACTGGCTTGGGCGGTGGTGGTGGGGAGGCAGAGAAGAGGGACGTGAGATGGGTTCTGGAAGGATTGCTAGCACTTGCTGCTGGACTGGGCCTGAGTGCTAAGAAAAGGGAGATTTACACATAACTTCAGGGCTGGCTTGCGTGATGGAGCCGCTCACTAGGATGGAGAAGCCTGGGAAGAGACTCCGTTTGGAGCAGGTGTCCAGGGCATGATAAGTTTAGATGTCTGTGAGAATCTAGATGGAAACATCAGGTACGTGCTGGGTAGGTGGACAGTGTGGATCAAAATCACTCAACAATTCCCAAACCAAAGATAGGATACCAAAGACAGGGTGGACTGTGTTTTAGAATAAAGGCCTCTGCCCCAGTTCACGGAGCTTTTTCTTTTGCTGATAATTTCTTTAAATTCTTTGAGATATAGAAACAACTTAGGAGTGTCATTATAAAGTAGTTTGTTGATGCAATCCATAGTCTAGGTCTGTCTCGGCACGAAGGTGTTTATTGGAAGGAAGAGGGGCATGACAGGCAAATTTTCTCTATCCTGCCTATTCTCAGAAACCCATAAAACTTGCTTTTCCTTGAGTCTCCCTCCACTGCGATGTGACTGCCCAAACACATAGTGAAGATCTCCTCTGTACCAGGCACTGTGCTAGGTTCTGGGTCTCTGCTTCTGGTATTTCATTTTGACTTTATCACTGAGAGAAGCATGCAATTATGTAATGTCTATTTGAAAGGTCAATTGTAATCAGAGAAATATCAGGCAAAAGGCTAGATGTTATAATTGAACAGGTATTTGCAAAATGATAACATTTCAGGTGAGGAATAATTTCTGCATAAAAACCACCACCCCCTTGGACCACCTGGGGCAGGCTAGTCTTCAAGGCTTCTTTCCAGATCTATAAAGCTAAACACTTAATAGCCTGATTTATTTATTAGCATGCCCAGGGGATTAGGAAAGCAGGATAGTCCTAGGCATTTGTGAGAAGGGGTCCTAAAAGAACATCTTTATGATAATTTTCTTGATATCCATTTTCATGTCTCCCAAAGTAATTTCTCCTACTTTTTTGAGTTTTAGATTGTGCCATTCAAATTCTACTTATTCTCTCCAAATTGAGAAGGCTCAGATACGTTTACTTGCTTTGAGCTCTTAAGATCTATTCTAAATTATGTTTATATTTATTTTCCTGGAATTTGCATCTTGGTCTGCATATTTGTTTTACCAAGATGGTCAGAAGAAAGTATACTATTTCTACCATAGTCTTATCAAGGTCATTGAAAGGTAATTATTATCTTGTGATAATTTCCAAGACCATGATCTGTTCCTTTTCCAAGCTTTCCCTTTTTTAAAGCTTAAAAAACAATATATTCTTAGGTTCTGTAGATAAGAAAACAGATCATGTTAGAGTAGCAATGAAAGAGAAGATCTAGACCCAGACTGTCTGATCTGTCTTCCTGTTCAGCTCTGCCGCTAACCTAGTTGGGCAAGCTACTCAACATTTATGTGGGCTTTGCTACCTCATCAGGGTAGTGGACAGCATGGGCTACATGATGCCGAGTCAGTTCACTGGGCACTGAATTTGGCACGAAGGTGACTGAGTACAACTCTCCTCATGCCTCACATCATTCTAACATCTGATGAAATTTTATTGCTTTCTTATGTCTCAAACCTCTACCTATCTGATAATTATTTCTACCACATGTGTACTTAGCCTCTTACTTTTTTTTTCCTTTTAATATTCATTGTTTGCATTTGATCCTGAGTGAGATTTTGCAGCCCTATCAAAATTGTAAGTAGCTGAGAATTACATAATTCTTCCCAGTTTTACCCAGTTGTCTCCCAAACCTGTTCAGTAGAGTCATATTGCACAGAGTTGCTTCTGGTTTTTACTTCCCATGGCTTAATTCCATTTCTCATTCTTTAAATCTGTCACTATAACCCAACCTAGAATTCTGCAAGCTAAGACAACATTTTATACATTATTTAAAATTTTACAAAATATACTTGATAGGAATTTATAATTTAAAGTCAGCATTGAACCAAAGCCAACTCTAAAATCTCTTGGGAGGAGGACTCAAAATAGAAGACAGATTGAACCTTAATCTCAATTTTCTTCTTTCTTTTTTTCCTTCCTCTCTCTCTTCTTTCTCTGCTTCTCTTTCTTCCCTCCCTTCATCTTTTCTTTTCTTTCTTTTAAATTGCAAACTGAATTGCAAAACCTAAGGATGTAACTGGCACTAGAACCAACATTAATTTTGTATGTATATTAATTTTACATGTATGCAACATATTTTCTGGGAAAGAAGACAAGTGGGGCATTAAGACACTGGTCCTCTCGGAGCTCTGCTTACCCCCTACCTAGGTAATATGTGGCTTAGATAAGGCTGCTTTATCACCTTTCCTTCTATTACTCTACTTTGCTGATACTTCAGCCTTCGTTCTACTCTGTAACCTGGCTCCATTGTTCCCCTAGGTCATTAATTCATAACATTGTCTAGATTTGTTTTCTTGATTTTTTAGTGTGTGAAATTAATGCAAACATTTTTTACCTATACTAATTTCTCATAAAAAAGAGGAGAAAGAGAAGGACAAAGAAGAAAAAGGAAAAGGACAAGAAAGATTACTCTCAGCACCATTCCCTTAATATTTACTCAATTTTAAAATATGGAATTAAAATTATATTTTTCCATATTTCAAACTCATTCTTCTTTCTCTTTCTTGAGAAAACCTGGCAGCATATATCACTTTTCATTTTTATTTGCTTTTAAAAGCTGCTGATCTCCTCAGTACCCTAGGATACCAGTGTGATGATCTCTTACTGGTTCTTTTGAGACAGATACTCACAATATCCCTGTGGTTACATGGAAATAAACATTCGCCCCAGTCTGTAAGGGCTTACCAAAACAAGCAGCTCCGAATCCAACTAAAGTAGCAAAGTGCTGGCAAGACTATAAGGCAAATGAGTCAGAAGTAAAAGCTATCATTAAAACTGTAGGGGTCCCTTTAGAATTAAAATGGGGGGGGGGATTTGGAGTAATACAGAAATGCTAATTTATGCAGCACAGAACGATGTAAATTCGTGACAGGGCAGACGTGGCTTCCTGGCGCTCATGTAAGCAGTTTAGGAACATTAGCTGACAGTGGTATTAATAGGAGTCAAATTAAGTGGCTATTATAACCTCAAAACCATCTTAATCTTCAATAATAGATGTGTAATATCGTCCACGGACAAAGCAATGGCCCTGCATGCCTCTGCTTTGATCAGACTACACCTAGAATACTGTGTTCAGTTCTGGTCACCTCCATCTGAGGTAGAAATGGACACCCTGCAATGTTCATAGGAGACAAGAGTGAGAGAGCCACAGTGGTGAGGGAGGGGGATAATACACCTGGAGAAAAACAGACTAACGAGAAATAGAAGGAAGGACTGTCACACGGAGGAGGCAGTTTTGTGTTAAATAGTGCCAAATATATCAGAGCCTGAATCAATGAGAAGGACACTTAGTGAAATGAAGAATTTTTAAAGTCAGAGTTGTTTACAGTGGAATAAGCAAGCTGGGAATTAGGGAATTTCTGTCATTAAGGCATCTGGGCAAAAGACCTCCTCAGAGAGGACTTTATAGAAGTGACTCTAGCATAGATGGCTGAAGTGACCTTTTTAGGAACTCCTCCCAACATTAAATTCTACAACATTATGAAACCAATAGACATTTGATTCTCATAGCCTGTGGGCACACCCATAAGGCAAGTGCCAAAAAGTTTAAAGAAAGATGAATAAAATGAGAATTAAAATTTGTTTATTAATTTCAAACTCCCAAGCTGAGATAAATCCATAAGAAATCACTGTCATTTCTAGTTAAATGGCTAGATGAATTATCTTCAAATGAAACAATTCAAAATTTCTCCTTTTTTGGGAAATTGTTTGCCTCTTCATGTATATAAAGCTGTTATATACTCCATTCAAACTTGGCCTCTTATCACTGCAACTATTTTGGATATTCTGTCCAAAACTAGCAAATTTTTAGGTCTGTGATTGTCATATTTCACAAAATTGCATTTGAAAATATACTTTTGACATGTTTTGTGTGCGTACACATCTATGTGAGAACATTTTCCTTCTGTCTTCTGCACATAAGAAATTACTCAGCAAACTTTACATAAGAAGGCCTTCAAATATAATATGACAGCAAGGCATATTATTCTTAAAGGCCTAAAGATGATACAAACATCCAATTGGGGATTAAACAAGTAAATATATAGCTGATGATTTAGACAAAAGGAAAGAAAAATGAGTAAAAACCTTTAACATTTATCAAAACAACATTTACGAACAATGAGACAGCTCTGTCCAGGTTCCTAAGTGACCACCAAGGCATTAGCTGTTCTAGGTATGCATTCTCCTGGCCAGATCGCACTTCCAGCAGGCACTCACTGGATGCCAAAAAAGTTAAAGGCACTCACTTTGGATTATGTAGGCTTCCCACTATTTTAGATGTTCATTTAAATTTGTGCAACTCAAAGGAGAAACCAATAATTAAAATAGGGAAAATTACCTAAGCACAGAGAAAGACTAACAACATTGAGTCTGATCTGTGAGAAAAATACATGAGAGGTGGCAAAATATAGATATCATTTGGGAGAGTCAGGTGGTGTAAGAAAAAAACATAAATATACTAGAAATTCTACTATAAGTACGTATTTCATTACTCCAGCAAAACTCCAAAATTTGCCATCTTTACAATATTTATTCACTGTAAAAATGCTAATTTTCCAATGAAACTTTTAAAATATCATTCATTAGTATATCTATACATCATGAGCTGGGAAAATATTGATTTTTTAAATAAGGCAGAAAACAAGTAGTTTCTTTTAAGCAAATGAAGTACAGCTACAAGAATTTATATTTTGATCTCTTTCATGAAATCAATATTGAAAATTTATATTCTTTTCTTTTTTTTTTTTAAAGATTTTATTCATTTATTTGAGAGAGAGAATGAGAGAGAGCACAGAGGGGGGAGCGGGAGAGGGAGAAGCAGACTCCCCGCTGAGCTGGGAGCCCGATATGGGACTCGATCCCAGGACTCCAGGATCATGACCTGAGCCAAAGGCAGTCGCCCAACCAACTGAGCCACCCAGGCGCCCGAAAATTTATATTCTGAAAGTAATTTTGTTCAGGTTGAGTTTTCATTATTGGTTCAAGTTCAAAAGCTGCTTTTACTACTAAGCTTAGAGTAAACCTTACAATGAGCATTTAGCTCCTTACCTATAAGGTACCTTCTCTTACTTATTTTAAAAAATATTTTAGCTGTAAACATTAATCAGATTTCCTCTTCTATATTTCCAAATGTAAACAATAAAAATCAATTTTCTGCTTAATAGAAACAAATAGAAAGCAATCCACGTCATTAGTGATACTAATGTACTTGTAGTTCCAAGCTGGAAAATGGATTCAAGGAGAGGGGCTTTAAAGAAACCACTAATACCATATATACATCTTTTAAATGGTACATAAATTAATAATCGGAAGTTAGGTGAAGAGTTAGTAACTCAAGGAAGTGTTACATTTCGAAGATAAGAAATGGAAGATAAAGCTGGTAGTTAAGTTCCATTACAGTAAAAGGTTGCAAATACCTTCTTCAACATCTGAGATATATTCACCATCACTGAGCATTTCAGGGGCGTTGGCTTTACGAACTGCATGATTTAAGTGAAGAGTGTAAGTGTGTGGAAAATGCATACCCTCTTTATGACAACAAAACACATTAACACTTCTAAAAACATTTTTGCGATAAACATTCTTAAGGAAACAGATACACAGTCACTCTTAATTATGAACACAAAGGTGGTTTTCATACCTTCATCGTCAGACATATCAAGAACTTCATTCATCGTTTCTGGAACATTCATTTTGTGCTTCTCTATGACAGTCTAGTAACAACAACAACAAAAAAGCAGTCACTTTAGTGTAAGCAGACTGAACATTTTAATGAGACTATTCATTTCTTTCTAAATTAATCAGTTGATTTATTATGGGACTGATGTGCTGAATATCATGAAGCTCTCACATAAAAATGACATCAAAATTTTCCCTTAGCATTAAGGTCTTCACCATATATACTGCTAAGAAGAAAGATAAGGTGAAAGAATTCTAGTGGTAAAGCAAACTAGCTTAAAAGATTTAGCTCCCTAATGAGGCTTTTCAAAGGAAAAGAGAAGAGAGGTATCGCCTCTCCTAGTCCATTGTTATACTTTTTCATGGTCCGAGGAACCTGCCACCTCATTCCACTAAAAGTCTTGGCTGAAGATAAGCCAAATGAACAGCACGCATTGTGTCTTTATTGCTTGTGCCAAGTCAGCCATTAATTTTGTCTTCCCCTTCTTTATGTACCTTTTAATTCCTAGAATAAATATAAAATATTGAGATTGCATAAATTATACAATTTTTTCAACTATGCCATGCAGAAAATATTTTAGAGGTTATGCATTTGAAAGATCATTTTCACCTCCATGCAATTTTAAAGAACTATATATTACAGAGCAAAGGCCTTACTGAATTTTTTACTTGCTCTTTGATGACTTTTTACCTATATAGCTTGTATCCATCCAAAGGACACTGACAACTTGTTAAAAATATTAATGACTTAATGTTTTAGACTTGAAACAAGTCCTCTTCTTATTCTGAGCATACGAAAGGCTAATGGTACAAGGGAAGATAACGTACTTAAATAAGGCAACTGAGAAAAAAAAAGCTCAGTAGTTAAAACTATGGTACATTTGTCATAATTAATGAACCAGTACTCACATATTACTATTAATTAAAGTCCATATTTTATTCAGAGTTCCTTAATTTTTACCAAATGTCCCTTTTCTGTTCTAGGTTCCCATCCAAGATACCACCTTATCTTCACCTGTCATGCCCCCATTGGCTCCTATGAATGTGACAGTTTCTCAGACTTGCTTTGCTTCTAATGACCTTCAGTTTTTAAATTTTATTTTATTTTATTTTATTCTATTTTATTTTATGTCTGTCTGTCTATCTTTATAGATTCCATTTATTTACTTGAGCCAGAAAGGGAGAGAGAAAGAGAACGCACACAAGCCTGGGAAGGGGCAGAGAAGCAGACCCCCCAGCTGAGCAGGGAGCCCGAAATGGGACTCGATCCCAGGACCCTGGGATCATGACCTGAGTCAAAGGCAGACGCTTAACCGACTGAGCCACCCAGGCGCCCGCCCTTCACAGTTTAGAAGTGAACTGGTCAGGAATTTTGTAGACTGTTCCTCAGTTTGGATTTGTTTCATGTTTTTCTCATGTTTAGACTGGGTTACATGTTTTGGGGAGGAAGACCACAGAGGTAAATTGCTATTTTCATCACATAGTATCAAGGGTCCATACCATCAACAGGATTTACCAGTGCTGATGTTGACCTTGGTTGCCTGGCTGAGGCAGTGTTTGTCAGGTTTTTCTGCTGTAAAGTTATTCTATTTCCCCCACGTCCCTTTCCATACTGTTTCCTTTGCAGGGAAGTCACTATACTCAGCCCACCCTTAAGCAGGGGGAATTACATTCTATACCTCCTTGAGGGTGAAGTATTTTCATAAATTGTTTGGAATTTTTTTTGCCTGATTTGCCTCTTCTTCCCCATGTATTCAGTCATTTATCTGTATCAGTATGGACTCATGGAAATTTATTTTATACTTTGCACTCACTCTCTATCTATCTATCTATCTATCTATCTATCTATCTATCTATCTATCTATCATCCATTTTAAATTGTTCCAGCTTTGGCCACTGGGAACTCTTTCAGTTGACTCCTGTGTCCCTGACGCAGCCCCATAATGGTGTGTTTCCATGTTGATTTCCTTGCTTGAGGTGGGGAGACACTTCCTTACTTTCCTTCCCCAGATCTAGATTTAGCTATTTCTCGAAGGAGCCCTGATTCCCTTTATTACAGAACAGTATTAGAAACCAGTTATCTGAGAGAGAGATGTCCTCTGTTCTTTGCTAATGAGGGAACTGAATATTTCAAACAATGCAATTTAAATGCTTAATTCATCTTTTGAATGTCAGCTTTTAGGTCCTCAGTTTCCTACTCTGCCATGATTGTAATGTCACTAACTCAACCATCTTTCTCAGAATTGCCATGTCCTACATTGTACTGAGAGGGAAGACGGATCTTTTTAAGGTTTTTGAAAAACTGGATGTCCGCTTATGGAGTCAATGGCTACTGGGGCCCCAGCAAGGGGCCGTGCAGGCTGCACTGTGGTTAGTGAGCTCAGGATCACAGACTCCACCCTGAAATCTGCCAGTTCTCATCTATGCCAGGTTACATGTAACCGCTAAAAGCACAGCTGACAAGGTGGTGTCTCAGCTTGAAATAAAGTCTCAAATACCGCAATGCTGGACTAAGACTTAGGGACTTCAGTGGACTCTTTTCCAATCTATGTGAGCACTTCATTTGGTGGAAGCCTCATTTACTTCATTAGGCAAACTGGATCTTTCCTGTAAGCATGAGTCCTATCTTCTCTCTCTTGCAGAAATTACCAGACAACTCAGTGGATGACACCGAGTGATATGGCCTGACTCCCATATTTGTTCTTTCACTTGGAACCAGAGCCTTGAATCCCCTCTCGGACTAGAACTTTACTTCCTCTGTCTTTAACTTTATTTTCTCCTCCAGCTTTTTTTTTTTTTTTTTTTTAAGATTTTATCTTTAAGAATCTCTACCTCCCACATGGGGTTTGACCCCATAACCCTGAGGTCAAGAGTCACACACTCTACCGACTGAGCCAGCCAGGTGTGCTCCTCAAGCATCTTTGATATTCAAGAAACATTCTGAACTTTCCCAGTGGGTGAGAACATCATTTACATTCAATAAGCAAGAATTATATTTTGAACGATTATATAGGTTTCAACTCTCTAACAATGAAAAAGTTTTATATATTTACTGCAGTGATTTCAAATCTTTTATAGTATTGTGACACTTGACCATTGTTTAATACCTTGTCCTTCTCCCTCTTTTTTCCCCACTCTAGAGAAAGCAAAGGGAGTATCTATAAGATTAAAGTTAATAAACATTATTTGTTTAAACTCTTTTCTCAAGAATTTAATAACGATTTTTAAATCATGAAATACTCAAGAGGTATATATAAAAGCAATATAGTAATTTATCTCTATACAAACTATACCTCGAAGTTACGAACACGCCCTGGTTCATAACCATTGCCCTAGCCCATTAAAGCTACTGCTTTCTTTTTTTTTTTTTAAATCTTTTTTTTTTTAAAGATTTTTTTTTTTTTTTTTTTTAATTTATTTGAGAGAGAGAGACAGAGAGAGAGCATGAGAGGGGGGAGGGTCGGGAGGGTCAGAGGGAGAAGCAGACTCCCTGCCGAGCAGGGAGCCCGATGCGGGACTTGATCCCGGGACTCCAGGATCATGACCTGAGCCGAAGGCAGTCGCTTAACCAACTGAGCCACTCAGGCGCCCAAGCTACTGCTTTCTTTTCAGCAAACTGCATAATTTCTCCCTTGCAATCAGCAAGCTTATTTTTTTTAGCTTTTAAAGCCTTTACACCGCCAAATAATTCAACCAGTAGGTTACTACAGAGTCCTTCAACCCATTTTTTTTTTGTATGAAGCACTGTGTGTACAAACTGTTTGCAGATGCTGATTATGCCTCCCTTCACATCGGAAGGTGGTGGATGAGAAAAGGAGGCAGAGCTGATAATACCCAATGTCCCAGAGTCCTAAGTTTACATTGTACGGAGCCAGTCTCAGGCATGTGTGTTGAGTCACGGAGTCAGGAATAACTCCAACTAGCCTCTGATATGGTGCAAGATCTGCTCTTGCTTCCACAGTTACCAAATCCTCACGCAGTTCAGAGGCTCCAGATGGTGCTAATAAGAAACGACTTATCCTAGAGGCTGCAGCTTGTAAAAATGTATCTGACGCAATAAGGCCTCCTGGTAAAGATTTATTTGTAATTTTAACAAAACATCTATTTGGTTTTCCTGTGAAAACTCTAATAGCTGAATGGAAGAGCAGTGAGAGTGGTGACAAAAATCAGTTCTGATCCTCTCTCTCATGTTTTATTTTGACACTGTAAAAAAATGCATTTACAATAATGACAACAGTGTATCCATTATTTATGAGTCATAACATTTTAAAGAACCATCTTATCTTCAACTTCCTCACATAGCCAAAGGTGGATGTTAAAATATTTCTGCCTTCATTTCATTAAAAATGTTTTTATATCAAAACAAACATGCGTACGTTTAGCTTTCCATGGGACAAAACACTTTATAGCTACTAATGCAACTTTTAAAAAGGTACTTTAAGGGCGTCTGGGTGGCTCAGTCGTTAAACGTCTGCCTTCGGCTCAGGTCATAGTCCCAGGGTCCTGGGATCGAGTCCCACATCGGGCTCCCTGCTCCACGGGAAGCCTGCTTCTCCCTCTCCCACTCCCCCTGCTTGTGTTCCCTCTCTCGCTGTCTCTCTCTGTCAAATAAATAAAATCTTTAAAAAAATAAAAAAAAATAAAAAAAATAAAAAGGTACTTTAAGTGTTTAGTGTCTCAATGTCCGAACCGAGAGCTGCCATGCCGGCTGTCAGCAATGAGGCGACAGCATTTGGAGGCGTGGTGCTTAGTCTGTGAATGGGGGGAAGTAGGTTCCTCTCCCAAAAGCCCCAGAAAATCGACGGCGTGAGAGCTGGCTCTCAGGGCGGCGAGGTCCAGCGTCTGCTACTTACAGTTGTGGTCATGGTTTCCTCAGTCACTACCTTCAGGGTGTCGACCACTGAGATGTAGCCAAGCCTCCGGGCAATGGCTAGGGCAGTGTTCCCATTCTGGCAAGAGGGAAACGAGCACAAGGAATTAAGAAGTCATTCCCTGCGTCTCGGTGTCTGTGTGTTTCCACGTGTTTCGCCCATACTAAACAGCAGGTGGGTGTCTCGTTGGTCCCACCCACTGTCATACACAAAACACTATTTCATTAGAGACGTGCCTTGCACAAAACCCACCTAACCTGTTCCCACTCACACAGCAGAGACTTGGCTGCTACACATGGAATCCAAAAGGCTTCTTAACATTCTAAGTTATCAAGGGGACAAACATGTTTTTCTTTCTGTATATGTATTTCCTACTAGGTGGCAATGGGTTTGTAGTTTTTAAGGGTGAAGCACCAATCACATCTCTCTGGACGGCTCACAATATAGCTACTGTCCTTTGGCCTGAATTCTACTGAATGTTCCATTTAGTAAAACAGTGACACTGGTGCATGATGAAAAATGTAAGAAGATCCCAGCATCCAGGTCTATCTCCTCCCTCTTCCCTTAGCCTCCCTCTTCCCTTCCCTTCACTCTTACCACAGTGAGTTCATTGGGGGAAGCATTGTTCTGGAGCAAGACATTTATTATATGTGTGTGTCCCTGTTGAGCTGCTTGATGTAACGGCGTATACCCATTCTGCGGAAGGAAGGTGGAAGACTCTTACTTCCTCGGACACAAAATCAGTGACTTTGATGGTGGATACAAAGAAGAAAAGTCTTTACCTTTGTTTTGGCATTAACTTTTGCAGAATGCTGGAGCAGGAAATTAACAATCTTGATGTTTCCATAGTGGCAGCCCACATGTAAAGGTGTGTATCCCATCTGTAATTACATTTTTCAGAAAAGAAACCTCATAAGTATACTTTCAGTAACAGCTACCCTAAATAGAAGCAAAAGTATTATTTAACCTGTCTTTTTGAGCTGGCATAGTTTTTTCCCCTACATAAATATATGATGCCCTTGATATTTCTGAGAGCTAGTGTGAGATATAAAAATAATACCATGTCACATGTAAGTAGTTACTGAACTTCCCAAAGTGCTCTCTCTTGCATCAGCTCATTTTATTCTCACACCAACTTTTCAAGATGGGAAGGAAATATGGCCCAGTCAACAGCCTGGACAGAGCGATTTAGTGGCTTGTTGTCAAGGGACAGGAAGAATGTTCTGTGGACAGATGCAGACTAGGATTTATTGATCACTCTACTCTCGAAAAGCATAAAATGGAGGTAGAAAAAAACCATGAAGTGGCTAAATGATAATGCCAGGTAACAGACGATTATCAGAACGCAGAAGAGGCTGGTGGGAGTTCAGGAGGTCTGAGAAGTGTGAACTTGATCCAGGTATACATGCTGGAGTTAAAGTCTCCTGCTTACCAGCTAGGGTCCCATAATTTGAAAACAACTGATTCAGACAAAGCAGTTAAGTTGCTTCCCAAATTAATATCCACTGACCCCTGGGGAATTATAAGTTGTATCTATTAAAAATATATATCTTACATATATAAAATTATGTATGTGTGTATAATTATTTTTTAAAATAAGGATATTCCAGATACTTTTCTAGATGGCCACATTGTAACAGACACCGCCATGCAATTTCAGCATCGGCAATTAATTTCTGTTTATGAGGACACTAGCAGCACCAGATTGACAAAAGGGAGAGGACTGAGTTTTTAAAAACACTTCTCAGTGTGCGTGGGGGGAGAGGTGGGGCATCCATGTTTTCAAGGGTCTGTACCTCATACGGTAGGCACTATTGTATCTTTATGGTGACTCTATGCTATAGACAGAATGTTTGTATCCCCTCAAATTCCCATGCTGAAACCCCAATCTCCAGTGTGATGGTATTTGGAGATGGGGTCTTTGGGAGGTAACTGGGTCATAGGTAATTAGGTGGAACCCTCATGAATGGGATTAGTGCCCTTATCAGAAGAGATAGGAGACAGCTTGCCTCTTCTCTCTGCTCTCTGCCACGTGAAGCTACAACAAGAAGGCACGAGATAGCCACCTGCAAACCAGACAAGGGATCTGCTGGCATTTTAATCTAGGACTTCCCAATCTTCAGAACTCTGAGAAATGACAGTTTGTCCCCTCTACGGTATTCTTGTCATAGCAGCCCAAACTGACTAAGACGTGCTAGCAAATGGGTATATCTGAATTTGAAAAGGGCATGCCCAGACCACAGCTGATTGTGGAAGGTGAAGACATCTCACCAGGATGTGCTGCCCTAAAGAGTTTTACTCTGGTCAGATTCTGCTCCACAAACCGAACAGTCAGTGCTGCCCAGACTCCCACTGCTAAAGCTTGCCATAACCATGTACGTGAGTCTGATTTTCAGCCCCTGAAGCTGCTCCACGCATGATGAAGGAGATCCTATCCTGGTAACCAGAACTAACTTGCCTAACTTTGCAGGCTTCTTTCTCGATACTGAGGAACTCAGATTGCATCAGGAATCACAATGCCGCTCAGTGGGGGAGGCATGCAAAAGGTTTTCTCCAATCGGTTCTCAGTACAATTAGCTTAACTGAAGTAACATTATTCCCAACTTTCGTGGTAGAGGATTAATCCCAAGCTAAAAACATACAGATAATATTTTTTAAATCTAAATATTAAGAAACTTTTCAGGTTTTTAGGGGTGCCTGGGTGGCTCAGTGGGTTAAGCGTCTTCCTTTGGCTCAGGTCATGATCTCGGGGTCCTGGGATTGAGCCCCACATCGGGCTCCTTGCTCAGCAGGAAGTCTGCTTCTCCCTCTGCTGTTCGCCCTGCTTATGTTATCTCTCTTTCTCTGTCAAATAAATAAATAAAATCTTTAAAAAAATAAAAATTCAAAAAAGAAACTTTTTAGGTTTTTAGTCAGTATGCCTAAGCAATGATGCAACAATTTCTAAAGGCTGTTGTGCTAAGTATACTAAAGAAATTGAATCATGTTAAGAATCTTAATGTTCAGTTTCTACTCATCCTCATAGCTTTCCATCTAATTCCTAGTAAAACCCTAAGTCATTATAATGGGCTACTGGACCCGTCTGATCTGGTCCCTTCTCTATACCCCCTATTCATTAAATGTCTGAGCTCATTCCTACTAATGTCTTCCTTGTTTGTTGTACTTGAGGACACTGGTCTTCTTGCTGTTCCACAAGCATTAAAGTATTTTATTAAAAAATACATGTGTGTGCCCAAGAAGATTTAGTTGGCATTTAGAGAAACCAAATTGGGGCTCTTCCATTCATTGAGGGCCAGAAAATTCCCACATTAAATGGCACCTTGCACAAATATGCTCAGAGAGATGTGATTTGAGAAATTCTTTCCAATTAGCAGCAATCGATTTTGGAAAGACCAACTATTCTTTCTGGAATGGCTAGGAAATAATCACAGTTCAGCTAACTGAGCAGTCTCTGCCTCTTTTTCCACTGTTACCTACTTAGCCCATCCTTACGAGCAGGAGTTGTCTTCTCCTTTAGGCAATACTGAAAGGCTGTAATTGTGTAGGAAGAGCTAAAAGGTGCAGATGGAGTAATCAGGCTGGTTTTTCTGATCTATGGTACCACAAGACCATATCTTATTGGGTCGTAGTCAGGTGCATCCCCACACAAATGGTTTGAGAGAGAGGGAGTAGGAAATCCACACTTATGCCCAACCTCCTAAAATCTGTGGTCCTCTAGGAGTCCATCCTTGGCTTTCCTTTTTCACAGCTACGACTACTCCCTGATTTTATTTATTTCAGGTAAAAATTTTGTTTTCAATTTTTATGTGTTGATGCTATTGTTTTAAGGAACATCTTTCTATTGTCACACGTTATATGAAATAGTACTTGATAATATGGCAGGTAAAGATCCATGGAAGACTGTAAGGTAGTCTCACAAACAGCTTTTTCAAAATTTTAGTTCAGTATAACTAATTGAAATTGAAAAAGTACAAACAGGAATTTTTCCTTTAGAAAATAAACTCTCTGAAAATAAACTCTCAGTATTTAATTTCTTGAAGGCAGTATAGTCAAAAGTCTCAACACACTAAAAGAAAAAAAAAATGTTGAACATTTCCCCCATAGTTTTTTGCTTTATTATTTACCTCCAAAATCAATGTGGGGATAAACTGCAGGAGAAAAACAAGCAAAATATCTCAGGTATTATAGAAGGGGCAAAGCAAATGAATATTTTCAAAATGATAGGAGAAAAATAAGTAAATTGCCATCTCTATCCCTAGTGTAGCTTATCCCACTTCTGATGCATCTTATAATTTAGCCTCTTCTCTTTCTCCGGGCACCTTCCTCTCAGCCAACAAATACATTTACCTATTTCCAATTCTAGAAACAAAAACACCTCTTCTAAATATTTGTCTCTTTTTCTAGGTCTAGATGCTTCCAAAGCTAAGCTTCTTGAAAGAAGGCATCTTCACTCACTCTTCCCTCCCCACCCCCTTCCTCCCATGTTCCAGGGGACCTGCTTTCTAATCACTCACGTGCCAACCCAGTGATGTGCTTTAGTGCTTCTCTCGCCTGATACACCCTCCTGGACAGTCATTCATGACTTGGCGTCCATGTCATATTCTTTCCTGATCACCTTCCTACCCTTCGTTAGGCCTGCTTCTACCTCCTTCATCCACTTTAAAATATCATTGATCCCAGTGGGTTGGGCTTTGATTTCCTCCATGCTGTTTCTCAATGATCACATCTGCATTCCCAACTTCAATTAATACATCTATTCTGACAACTTCCAAATTGGGATCTTTAGTCCAGACCTCCTATCCTACACCCTGGAGCCAAAACTTTAAGTCATTTACTGGATTTTTCCACCTAGACAGCCCCTAAATCATCTAATATACAACATACCCAATACAGAATTCTTGGTCTTCTTTCCCCAGCTAGCTTCCTCTCCTTTATTTCTAATCTCCTTGAATGGTACTTGTGATCACCTAGGCACAGGGCTCACATCCTTAGATTCATCCTCAATTTCTCACTTTTCCTCACGTCTTATTGCTCATACTTCTTTAAGTATTTCTCCAGTTTCTCTCTTGCTCATCAATTTCCCATCTGCCCCTAAGTGGAGGCCTTCTTTATTCTCCATCTGGACCTTGGCAGTAGCCTTCAACGGCCCCTGTTCCAAACTCCTTGGACCAACTCAGTCTCTGCACGGTCTCCTGGGATCTTTCTAAACTGGATGTCTGATCTTATTACTCTTCTGGGTTTTTTTTTTTTTTTTAAGATTTTATTTATTTATTTGACAGAGAGAGACACACAGAGAAAGGGAACACAAGCAGGGGGAGTGGGAGAGGGAGAAGCAGGCTTCCTGCTGAGCAGGGAGCCCGATGCGGGGCTCGATCCCAGGACCCTGGGATCATAACCTGAGCCCAAGGCAGACACTTAACGACTGAGCCACCCAGCTGCCCCCACTCTTCTGTTTAAAGCCTTCCAAGGCTTCCCAGTGCAAACAGGATAAAAAGCTGAACTGAACTTGCTCAGCCTGGCATATTAAGGCCCTCTGAAATCTTAATTTTCTGGCAGCACCTTGGGATATGCCCCCAATTTTTTTCTCTTGTTTCTGTGATACTGAACCAGTTATAGCTCCCTTCTACACTCCCCACCTTTGTAAAATAATTCAGTTAATGACAATATTTCTAAAATTATTTATTTATATGTGGGGTTAAAGTCAGGCTTTGTACTAATTCGCTGTGTGACCTTATACAAGTAACTACTTTCTGTGTTTCAGTTTCCTCATCTGTAAAATAGGGATACCAATCTCACCCACCTTCTAGGGTAGTTGTAAGGATTTAACTAATTAATAAAGGTAAAGCACTTAATACATGACACAGAGAAGATGGGTAATACACTTTGCTATTATTATATTATTGTATTATTTTTATTGTCACATATCTTCCTTTCTAGACTATAAATACTATTGAGGGCAAGGAACATATCAACCTGTTAAGAATTCAGCATCTAGTAGGAGCTCTAAAAATGAATGTGAAATGAGTATCAAATAAATTTTTTCATTATTTTACACACATTTAAAGAAATATAATTTAACTATTAATTTGCTAATCAGTACCCCTGAGAATCAGTGTATTTTGGGTGGCCTAAATAAAATGCTTCAGGAGATTATCCTTTTAAAAAGCAAAAGGAGTGGCTTTTTTTCAGTTGAACCACACTGAATATTAAACCCTGTGGCCAGCAGGACAATTTAGTCTGATCTGATTCAGTGAACCACAAATACAGAGTTGGAGGTATAGAAGCTCAGCAAGCCAGTGGGAAGGCTATGAAAGCTGTTACCAGGATTTTCCAGTCTTTTCCCCACAACAGAAAAGAGCTCTCGATGTTTTCATGATTACTATGTTTAAATTTAAGCCAATGAATTGGATGGTACCATACTCAACACCTGTAGGCTGCGCAGGGATGTCATCTCACTAGTAAGAATTTGGAAGTTCACAGAATATAATAAATTCCTTTATTCACAAGATTAGAAAGCAAGTCCCAACAACCCATCTCTTGCCATTCTGCTCTTCTCAGCAAGGGGACAATCATAGCCTCAGTTTTTCGGGTGCTATGATCTTTGCTGAGATGAGAAAGGAAGAGAAAAGAATTTGTAAGAGACAGAGAGGTGTTTTCTGAAGGGCATCACTTGTAAAGGGCAGGAAAGGGAACATGCTTCATAAATATTACACCAAGGGCAAAAATGGTTACTGACCATGACCTGAGGTGGGCGGGTGGAGTTAGGAGGAGACCCTGGTAGAGGCCCTAGACTCTTAAACCAGGGGCCCCGTGTGCAAGAAGGCACATAGCACTGCATCCTGCCTCCCAACATGCTCTGGAGGATCGGTATCTCACTTCCGGACTGAATGACAGGGTACGCCTCGGATGTGCAGGGGCAAAAACGTACTGAGAAACTTAACCCTGTGTGGGACTCCTAGAATTTTTAATCTGTCAAGGGAGAGGTAACCAAAAAAAGTGTGTAAGTCTGTGTTTTTGTGTGTAAATGAAACAACACAAGATGGATATATTTACCGTTAATAAAATAAGGAATAATAAGCTAAATTCAGTCTGATTCTTCTTTTTTTTTTTTCCAAGAGAGAGAGCATGAGCAAGGGCAGAGAGAGAGAGGGAGAGAGAGAATCTTAAGCAGGCTCTGGCGTGGAGCCTGATGTGGGGCTCGATCCAATGACCCTGAGATCATGACCTGCGCCAAAATCAGGAGTCCAACTGAGCCTCCCAGGTGCCCCCAGTCTGATTCTTTTTTCAGAATTAAAAATGCTTTTATTTTCAAAATGGAAAGTAACAAGAAATCACTCAGCTGCTACCAGTGCCTTTACTGCTAAACACTCAGCTAGCTAGGGAAGCATTCAAGGCTAAGGACAATGAGATTTTTTTAGAGTGGGAGCGGGGATAGAGGAAAGGATCGCTGAGCAAGCCGGCTACGGAGACTGCAAGGACACAGAAATTCCAGAAAGGGAATTACCTACCCCCAGTCCCACCTAGGGCTGTCCTGGCCAGGGACAACGGTGCTTGTTTTACTATTTTAACACAGAGTTTAAAACACAGACAGGATCTTGCCTGGTCAGAGCTCTTTCAGGCAGCTTCTTTTTACTAGAACACAGTGTGGGTGGTGCAGCTGTAGTTAGAGAGGCGAACAGTGTCCAAAGGGTGCGGTCTACTCGGGCTGTCCCCTCTGTGCTTAGCCAGTAAATCCAGTCTGCTTCTGATGTGTGAATACCTTCTTACTTGGCGAACTCCTAGTGATACTTCTATATTTGTTAATATCTTCAGGATCACTACACCTCAGAACCGATCTATAGGATACCCAAGATGTTTGTAGTCACAATATTTAATAAGCATTCACTTTTGTGTCAAAAATATGACACATAGAAAGAAACGAGAGTTCTATTTTAGAGTAGATAAAACAAGTTTGCTATGAAGAGGTAACAAAAAAAGTGCTGAGAGAAAATGCTCAGAGAAATGAGATTAATACGAAGTCCTATCTCTGATGAAGACACAAAACATCCATTTTTCTTATCTGAGTTTGAAATTGTGGCATTATAGGATATTAAGTAGCATTTTTTTTTTCTTTTTGAAGAGTGCTATTTGTCTGAGAGAGAGAGAGAAATGCTAGCAACCACACATGCCATAAGGAATGTAGCAAGTGAATAATAATTGAATAAAACTTACTTTATCCTTTTTTATAGACTACGTCTGAACAAAGTTAAAGGTCACAAATCACTGATAAATTTTTCTGTATGCATTAAGTCAATCACAACAGCTAAGAAAGGAGCAAGATTTTACACTCTGCCATTGAAGGATAGATCTGTTGCAACAAGGATCAATAATAGCGCTACCACGGTGGGCATCTACAGGCAGCCAGGATAAAGTGCCTAGGCCACTGAAGATAAAAGCATCTGGGCCACTGTCACCAGAGACTTTGGTGTCCCTTGCCCAGATGTATGTTTGAAATACTATGTGTAAGAGATAGGATGGAAAATTTGTCCTCACCACCCCCCCATCAAATTGTTATTGTTTCCATATAGGAGTCACTAAATGACACTTTATACCGGCACATTCTTTTTGTATACCTTTGTCTGGGCATCCACGTTTGCCCCTTGGTTTACGAGGACTTCGGCCACATTCACTCTGTCTTCTTGAGCAGCCAAGTGGAGCGGGGTCAGGCCACTCTGAGAAAGAGTCAAAGTACAGTCATCTTAGAAAAGGGAGTATAGCACACAGGCATGTTCCAGCCACAGTTTATGAACTCTAGGACAGGAAGCCTAGAATTGGTATGTTAAAAAAATCTGCAGGATAAGTTTCCATATTAGCACCATGGCAACATTGCTACCTGCAGGCTTCATGAAAAATTTCAAACACCCTCAGAAGTGGAGGGGGTGGCCTGGACCTTGTGTCCTCAGCACAGACTGAGCAATCATCAAGGTTTTCCTACATCTGCTTCATCCAGCCCTACTTCCTGCTCATTCTTTTCTTTGTGGAAGCATTTTAAGGCAAACCCCAGACATTATATCATTTTCCTACTACATACTTCAGTGTTCATTTTTTAAAACTAGAGTCTTTTTAAAAAAATGATATAAAATGATATAATGTCTGGGATTTGCCTTAAAATACTTCCGCAAAGAAAAAAAATTAAATGAAGAAACAAACACAAAGCAGAATCAGGCCTGTAAATACAGAAAACCAACTGACGGTTGCCGGAAGAAAGGCGGATGGAGGGACCGGCAACATGGGTGAAGGGGAGGGGGTGGTCCAGGCTTCCAGTTATGGAGTGAATAAGTCACGGGAATAGAGTCGAAGATACTGTCACAGTGATGTGACAGGACAGAAACGGCAGCTACGCTTGTGAACACAGCATAATGGATAAACTTGTCAAATCACCAAGTTGTACACCTGAACCCAATGTAAGATGGTATGTCAACTATACTCAAAAAATAAGTAAATAAATACCTACCAAACCCCCCTAGAGACTTTTCTTTTGCAAAATTATGCAGGAATTTCAACACATTACCATTGGCATTGGCATTAGCAGAAATTATTAAAAGAAAAATTAGTTATAAATTAAATATGATGATAAATTAATATATGATGACAATATTTTCTCCAACAAATATGAATACCCAAAGCTGATAAATATATTCTATATGTTGCTTCTGGGTAGGAAAGATGGCCTGGGAAATGCAAAATGAATGCTGTATCATGAGAATTTCCAGGTCATTTAGATGGGGTATCTGTTTAATGAGACTGAATATTTGAAACTGAGTCTACCACGGAACACGCAGGCCACCTAGTTGTTCCAATGGCCAAGAAAAATATCACCGAGACTGTACTCCACTTTCAAAATCCTCTGTAGCTGTTAAAGTGTCTTCTCATGAATAATATTTAAGAGAAAGTAACTCGGCGTTAGTGCTTCCAGATTGTTTTCTTTCCCCTAATATGAGCACAGAAGTTAATCTCTGCATCCCAGAGGCCTTCTGTGTCTTCCTCTAGCATCCATGTGATGAGAACCTCAGCCGTCCTCTTTGTCAGAGGAGAGGAGTGAATCAGATGCCAGAGCAGCAAGGGCACAGAGCCCTCGAGATGCCGAACATTATTTATTCAGGACAAGTCATTTGCTCTTGACTTCTTAATAATGTTTACAGGATTTGGGAGGAAGCCCACTCAAACTGTAGAAAAGAGGAAATATGGAAAGGAGGGCAGATGCATTCAATTGAAATCCAAGAAAAATAGGCTGGGGCCAAAACTGGCATCACCCAAACTGACATCATCTGAGAATCATGTCCCCTCTTCTACCTTATTGATTTATTAAGTTTTTATTTTACTTCCAGTTAGTTAACACAGTGCTCTATTAGTTGTAGGTGTACAAGATGGTGATTCAACACTTGCATGCATCAGCTGGTGCTCATCACAAGTGCGCTCTTCAATCTCCAGCCCCTATTTCTCCCGTCCCTCCACCCCGTCCATGTTCTACTTGAGAGGAAACAAATGTTTTTAGCCATAATATTTCGTACAAGTGACATGGTCACTTATTTTAAGTTAAAGACTTTTCAAGACTTCTGAAGATTCTTTACGGATGGTTCTCAGCAAAGTTTGGGGAATGTCTTCTGGCACGTGCCCTACTCTCTCACGTTCCGAAGTCTATGTTCACGCTGCCCCCATGGGTTCCCCACTCTAGCTGTGGCATGGGGTGACTCCCAGCTCTCCTGGGCTTCTCCCTCCCTCCTTGTCTCTCAAAGGGCTCATTGTTACACTTATGTGCACACCTTCTATGTGCTCACCTCTACTAAGAGCATCATAATTCTGCACTAAAATTCTGTTTTCTTGTCTGTCTTCCTCAAACCACTGTGAGCTTGTTGAGGCAGATGTATCTTTAATCTTTACGTAACCAGTGTCTAGCATCTAGCACTTAATCATCTACTAAATTATCAAATCAGAAGACAAAGCAATCACCTTTAGGTAAAATAGGGTAAATAAAGAAAAACTTCCATTTATCTTCATGATTTCCATTAAAAAGATTTTTAAAAAATAGCGTGACGGTGGGGGGGGGGGCGCCTGAGTGGCTCAGTTGTTAAGCGTCTGCTTTCGGGTCAGGTCATGATCCCAGGGTCCTGGGATCGAGCCCCGCATCGGGCTCCCTGCTCGGCAGGAAGCCTGCTTCTCCCTCTCACACTCTCCCTGCTTGTGTTCCCTCTCTTGCTGTGTCTTTCTCTGTCAAATAAATAAAATCTTTAAAAAAATAGCATGATGGTTAAAACAGCCCCATTTGACTTCAGAAGTTACCTGTTAATCTTTTATAAGGTTTCAACCATTGCTCATTTTAAAAATGGCATTTACTTGGAATAAGAGAACACCACCAACTCAGAATATCAACAGCCCTGTTTAAAATTCCATTAGCAGTACAAAGGAATGGAGCTACTTGTGGTCTGCAAAATCCAAGTGGGAAGGTAGGTAGGAACATCAAAACTGAAAGTGAATCGAATAAAATGCTAACACTTCAGTAGTAATTGGGCTTTATGGCCTCTTTTCCTTAAAGTGACCAGGAACTCCTGGTGGCTAATAAGAAAAGAACAAAGTGAAAACAATGAAGGGTTTAGTTCAACATCAATTTTCATAAAAGCTATGTCTCTCTTTTAATATTGATTTTTTTTTTAGCAAGGACATAAAATTTGGTGTTAAGTGGGGAGTTGGGATGGGCAGGTGTTTAAAACTCGGGCAGTTTAGGGCAAATTGACAGAGAACTAACTCTCTGAGCTCCTTATTGCATAATGAAGTTCTACTCATGTTCTGTTTTCACCTCAAGGCTTATTTAATACTTTCTATAGAGACCATGGCAACTGAGAAAGGAAGCGAAGATTTACAAATGCCTTCATATTAGATCATTTCTAGGTGCCGTGAAGTTCTTGCAAATTCCTAAGGCACACAGTGCTAATGGGAAGCCAGCTAATCTGCTTTTTAAAATTTCACTGGAAGTATTTCTGCTGATGTCAAGTTTTTTCAGGAAGGTGGCTGATGACGTCCAGGTTGCCTTGGTTAACTATATCACGTGGTCCTCAGAATTCCCTCGCTAATGTCCAGTCTACCAAAGCAAACACTGAGAAATGCTGAAGTATTTTTAGTCTAAAACTGTCTATGATTTTAAGGTGAATGCAAGGCTGGATATACACTGCAACTAGTTGACTCGAGTATTTTATTTATTTATTTATTTTGACTGCCGGATTTTAAAGAAAAAAAAAGTCACATTGTACTTTGGTATCAAATCTACTGAAAATATTTACCTATTAACCAATTGTTAAGGCCTATATTGTCTCCGAGAGGATTAGTGAGCTATACTATTCTGGGCTCTTAAAATAGACTCAGTGGATGCCAGAATGTACTTCAATTTGAGAAGACCAGGTCTTCTACCTCATTAAGACAAGTTGAATTTTGTAGCAGATTATTGTAAGCCTGGTCTCTATGTTAGTATTTGAACCCTCAAAATTAAAAAACTCAAAAAAAAAGAAAAAAAAAACCCTGATAATGGCTATTTGAAATTGCTCTGTGATTCCTATTAAATCAGAGACATGCATTCCTAAAAGGAATGTTTAAAAAGAAAGATATGAGAAAATCAAATTGTTACACCAGAAAAATATGAAAAAATGTGTTTGCTCTGCAATGATCATAAAGGATTTTCAAGATACTAAAACTGAAAAAAAGGTTTCCCTGTTTTCTCATGTATGTCTTTTCATCTACAGAATGTGTTAATTTACAACCTTGGGAACTCAGATTAGTGCAGAATAACCTTTTCCCCAAATTGTGAGAAGTCCAAAATTAAGATAACTATTCTTTTTCTGCTTTAAGTAGAAAGTGCTGAATGTTATTTCAGTTAATCTTTATGACATCTCTGTGAGGTAAATATTTTGTCTTCATTTACTAGAGGACAAAATAGAAGCTTGGCGAGGTCACATCAAGTAAATCAGGCTTAGGATTCACACCCAGGAGATTCAAAGCTTCTGTGATTCCAAAACACAGGCCATATTTTTGGAAAAAAAAAATTAAGTTACTTGTTATTTGTCATCATAAAACTCTTGCTATCTTGAAACTCTACTCCAATATCTGAGCTATGGGTGTGCCATCACCACTGGGAGAGAAGAAGCCAGGGAGTTCGGATTATCAAGAATTTGGGGGCACTCTTGCCGGCTTTTGTGTTATCTGAAGGGAAGACTTAGAAACATCTGTTCTGTGTTTTGAGCAGATCTCAGACTTAGGTATTAATAAACAGTTCAGCAAGCCCCGTATATGCAATGAGAGGTCGTAACTTCATTAACATGTCTCTGGCCAGTTGTGGGCTGGATTTTTGCTTTGCTTCACAAAATTCTTCACAAAGAGTTGGGATGTCAACTATGAAGGCAGGGGAGTCTGAAAAATTTGGGGAACAGAGGCTTCATCAGTTCCTTGAAACTGCCAATTTACATACGAAGACTAACAACCTTTCCAGCCTATGAATAAAATACCTACTCTAAATTTCTGTTAATGAACTCTCTGAAGGCAGCACTATTTCCAGTATCTGTAATCTCTGACTTAAAACTGGGACAGGTAAGGAGGAAGTGCCCCAAAATGTTTGTGGACTAAATCAACAGGCGACAATTTACAACTTACTACTTACTAGGTTCTGGTATGGTAACAATGTTGCTCTTTGAATTAACATTCTAACAAAATTTCATGTTATTCAAAAAACTTTGTGGACTGCATTTTTAGGGCTATATGTTACTCAGTTGTAAGACTTTACAATTACTGATTTACCATTATCTTACTGCTTAAACATATTTTCTCAAAGTTTTTGCTATAATAAACATTTTGGCAAACATCTTTGTGCAATATTACGCTTTACAAATTGGATTTGACCTGGATTCTTCATGTTTCTCAGTGACCTTTCTGAGAGGTAAGGTTCTGTTGTAAGCTTTGTAGAGAAAAAGCAAGGTTACCTTATTGCTCAGGTTCACGTTAGCATTTCTGCCGAGGAGCAGTGACACCATGTCCACGTGTCCTTCCTGAGCTGCAAGATGGACAGAAGCAATTCCTTGCCGGGTAACCGCATTTGCATCAGCACCATATTCCAGCAGAGTTGTCGCTATGTCCATCTGGTTCTTTTTGGCAGCGATGTGCAGTGGCGTATAACCATTCTGTCAACACGAATCACTTGGTCACATGCCCAGGAACGAGATAAAAATGTGTGCAGTGCACTTTCAAATAGAATGCTTCCCTTTCTAGTGATTTTCTTCGACGGTTTAAAAATTGAGAATCACATAAGCAAACTGATAAATCGCGCTGTGCCATTAATGTATTGCCCTCATCTTCCACATTTCTAAATCAGGAAAACATACTGTGGATGGTTTAATGCAAGAGAAACAGAGTACCACTGGTTTTACAAAAGGAATATAGTAGTTATGTTGGTAGGTGCTCAATCACTACTTGCTTTATTTAAATTGGTAATGAGAGGAAACCCAAGTAGGAAACAACAATCAATATGGGCACGTTTAGAGCTATTATTCTGCCTTTAAAACATCCTTAATGGTTATTTGTTTCGAACAAGTTGAAAAATGTAATGTTCATGGTAGTCAAGATGCTATAATCTACTGTCATAGCCCCGTTGTTTTATTATTATTTCTTTTTGAGTAGGCTCCCAATGTGGGGCTTGAACTCACAACCCTGAGATCAAGACCTGAGCTGAGATCAAGGGTTGGATGCTTAACCAACTGCACCACCCAGGCACCCTCCTCTCATGGCCCCTTTGATTGTCTCTTTTATGAAACCCTAGTTTCTAGGTTATGCTTCAGCTGAACTGGTTTCCCAAATAAGATACAGCTCATGTTTCTGTTTTGTACCACTCTATCAAGAATGTTTTTCCCCACCAGGTATTCGGGGCCAGCATCTTCCAGCTGAAGCTTCAGCTCAAGGGTCATATTCTCATGAAGTGTTTCATCCCCTCCTTACCCTCTTACACCCACCCCAACCTAACTGACTCTAATCAAAGTCTTGGAGATACTTAGTGGCGCTGTTTCCTTTCCACACCTGTTTCCTCCTGCTAAAATACAAATTTGTTGAGGGCAGGTATTGTGTCATATTTGTCTTTGTATCTCTACTAATGCCTCACGGTGACTGGTGAATCCTTAGAATTTGAGTCAGACTTACTAGAACTTTTTGAACATTCTGGGATCCTCATCTTGGCTGACCCTTGGCGCTCAAGGTAGAGGCGACCTAAATTTCTTCAGCAAACTGTTATTTAGCTGTGCCTCAGGATCCCTCAAAGTCCTTTGCTCTAAGAAAGAAAGGTCCCCTATGCTAGGGAGGGGAACTTGTCCTGCCTTACAGTCATTTAAGAGAAATGCAAGGTTATATTTTGACTTGGGCATGAATCTGACTATATAAAATATGCCAATGAAAAATTAGAACAACTTTTTTTATAGAAAAGGAGGTTTAGAGAAAAAAAAAAAGAATTCATGGATTTATATTTGGGAAGATGATCCAAACCTAGACAACTACCAGTCATAATCTTTCCAAGCAATACAGATGGGTCAAAGTCAACACGGAGGACAGTAGGGGCTGCTGTACCACTGATAGGTCAGCCTACAGCAATCAACCCTCATATTTTAAGTCACTAGCATGTCCTAGGAGGAGTGTTTCTCACTTGACAGACACTCTTCCTATAATCAATTGTAGAGGATTTAAGCTGTTGGATATCAACCCATGCAAGTGGAAATGCCACCTCCAGACTCTTCTGAAACCACACTCTGCCAAATGGGATGGGCAGGGTAGAAGATTTTATATCCCTATTTTTAGTTTTGACCTATTGCCATCTGGAAACCCCAGCTGACCCGGGAAGCATTTGTCCCTCTGCACAGACACACCCTAAAGAGACTGCCTTCAGAGCCAAATGTAGAGCTTTGGACTGAGCCCAACTCTACAGCAAGTGATAGGAGGGGGAGGTCTGTTTCGCTCCCATCCCCACCCCTGCCTAAAAGACCCAAATTCACAAAACAGTGCTAAAATAGGACATCTGATTAGTCAATATGTCTAACGCTGGCTACACAGAGTGGTGACAGCAAGGTAGTCTGAGTTTAGCTTCTTACCATGCATCTTATTTCTTTTTGCTTTTGCACGGACATAATCTTCACATTAGTCACTTTTCAAAACCTGAAGGCAGGTCAGTGTCCTCTGAGAGGTGACAATCCTTTTGATTACTTTTAATTCCACCCAAAAATCCTAGGTCCTAAAGAACACTAATCCAGAGAAGCTCTGGCATCTCTGTAATGCATGCTGACTTCAGACAAGTTACTCATTACAAGTGAGGGCTTTATTCTGAGCTCTGTACCTGAGCTACAAAGGAAAGTATAAAGCAAGAGAAAAACAATCGATGGTGTTATTTTAGAATGGGAAGTTCATCACAGAAAGACTTAAAACATGTTTCAAATAATAAACAAATAGTTCACCTTGAGACCTTAAGAAATTTTCTAAATTTCTTAAGTGCTTTCTAATTCCTGGAAAGTCAAATGATTCTTTCCTGTCACACTAAAGGGGACAGATGCATTTATCAGAAGAGAAAGAAAATAGTGAGAGATTCAACTACAGAATTATCTTAAATATTTTTCTCCCCTTGATACAGAGGACAAAATGCTTGCCAAGTGTACTTTTGCATTTCAAGATGAAAACAAAAGGAAATGCAATTTTAAACGACCCAAAGTAATATATTTATATCATGCTTTATATTTTTTCTAAGAAATTTCACCATCTCTATCTACTGTTCCATATCAATAGATATATTGCATATTTTATGAAAGAGAAATCTGACAAATGACAAGTTAGGGCTCACTATCCCTTCCACAAGTACCCAGGTTATCCTCCTTCTAGTGCAGGGTCCTGCCTCAGGAATTAGATCCGGCTAAAATGGATTACAGAAGCCCATCTCCTTTTCCAGCACCTTTCCTCCTCCCCCATTACAAGATCACATCGTGTTTCTAGGACACGTATGAGTAAGAAAATATGTTGGCAATTCTACGAAAGAGAAGAAAAGGCAAGAAAGCATCACATACCCTAAGAACCAAGCATGTGAATTGAGGAAGAGTTCACACTGAAGTCACTGTTGTCATAGCCTCCGGCTCAAATCGGGCCTTACTGAGCCTTTGTCCCCCATTTTCACCACTATCAGATTTAGAAATGCTAAAGCTTCCCTGGGGTATAGGAGGTTCTTTGCTGACCCTATATCCATTCTCCCTCCTTCCTTAACAAAAGTGCCTTGGCACTGTGCCCGGTTGAAAAACTACACTTCCTAGCTTCCCTTGCAGGAAGAGGTGGCCAATGAGACATAGGAGAAAGGGCTGGGTGGAGCTTCTGGGAATGCCCTATTGTCTGACTTTCTTTCTTGCTTGTGGCTTAAAAAGAGGGCCTGGCAGTCTGGGTAACAACAATCTCTCAAAGGAAAGTCCAAAAAAAAACAACAAAAAAAAAAACCCAAAAAAATCACAAGGAACTTTCCTTAACACTCTGGAAACACTGAACCAACACCAACAACTGCCCACCTCCAGAGTGTTTATAACCTGAGAAAAATAGAGCCACATCCATTTATTTATTTTTTATTTTTTTAAAGATTTTATTTATTTATTCATGAGAGACAGAGAGAGAGAGGCAGAGGGAGAAGCAGGATCCCAAGGAGCAGAGAGCCTGATGCGGGACTCGATCCCAGGACCCTGGGATCATGACCTGAGCCGAAGGCAGACGCTTAACCATCTGAGCCACCCAGGCGCCCAGAGCCACATCCATTTAAACAACTGTAGCTAGGTCTCTTCCAGTAGATGACGCCTATCCCTAACTGATGGAACAGGCTTTGCTCAGGATCAAAGCCTAGAAGCTCCCGACGAGGATCACTGCCCCAGAGATGGCTTACGGAGGCTCCTAGAGGGGCAAGTGCCCCGTGGCAGCAAGAATTAACATCTCATCTCATGAAAAGTCTGTTTTTGACTGGCTGTAAAAGCTACGCCTAAGGCTAAAGGGATGTGATAACTCTTTTCAACCCTTTGTTAAAGATGTTCTGCAGACATGAAAACATGGAGTCTTGTTTGACAAATATAAAGCAAGAACCTAACTGCAAATATACCAACTACTGATCTATTTCAGAGTTATTCGTGGACTGAAAGGCAGAATGTATGGATGGAAGGGTGGACTGCACTCCATTTTGCTTCACTTACTGCTTTATGAATCTTGTCCATCCTAAACTGCTTGGCACAAGTTCTGTCAAAGTTATTACTCTCATGTGAGGAATGAATTGTTTGCTTATTAATTATTCACTGGTTGCCTACCAAGAACCTGGGGTTATTATAACATAACAAAAGTGGCCCAGGCTCAGAAGGATATTAAAATATACTGAAATGAAATAGACAATCATTAAATTACATTGTAATTTTTTTCACTTTTCACATTGTGATAAAATATACATTACATAAAACTCACCATTGTCACCATTTTGAAGTGCACAATGTGTGCATTGTTAAGTACATTTCACATTGTTCTCCAACCATTACCACTGTCCATCTTCAAATTGAAAGCCTATCCATTAAACACCAACTCCCCATTTCTTCTTCCCTTTGGGCCCTGGCAACCAGCATTCTACTTTCTGTCTCTACTTGACGAAATCACACAGTATTTGTCCTTTTGTGTGACTGCTTTATTTCACACAGCATGGTGTTTTTGAGGCTCATTCATGTTGCAGCCTGTGCCAGAATTTCCTTCCTTCTTTTTTTTTTTTTTTAAAGATTTTATTTATTTATTTGAGAGAGAGAGAATGAGAGAGAGCATGAGAGGGAGGAGGGTCAGAGGGAGAAGCAGACCCCCCGCTGAGCAGGGAGCCCGATGCGGGACTCGATCCTGGGACTCCAGGATCATGACCTGAGCCGAAGGCAGTCGCTTAACCAACTGAGCCACCCAGGTGCCCCGAATTTCCTTCCTTCTTAAGGCTGCATAATACTCCATTGTAGGTATGCATCACATTTTATTTATCCATTCATTCTTCAGTGGATAATTCCGTTGCTTCCACCTTTTGGCTCTAGGGAATAATGCTGCTATTCATTTTTAAAAAGATAGGGGAGGGGGGTGGGGGGATGGGTTGGCCTGGCGATGGGTATTAAAGAGGGCACGTTCTGCATGGAGCACTGGGTGTTATACACAAACAATGAATCATGGAACACTACATCAGAAACTAATGATGTAATGTATGGTAATTAACATAACATAATAAAATTTTTAAAAAAGTAAAAAAAAAAAAAAAAAGATAAAGCTTCACCAAAAGTCGAGGCATGGCTTTATGATGGAAAAAAATGTTTGTCAGGATCAGAAACTATGGGGGGAAGACACATTTAGATGAAAAGCAAATTTAGGGGTATGATTCTGAATTCTAGATCTCACTGAGTACAATTCTGGAGAGGATGGGGCAGGAAATAATTAAGACATAGATGTAAAGAGGTCCTGAGGAGAAATACTTGTCAAAGTTAACCTACCCCCTAAAAGAAGATACCTGAAAACCTTCTCTCTTAAAGTCTTCAAAGCATTCTAGAACAACCCCTTCAGATTTGATTACAACCGATATGATGTAAGCACTAAGGTTAAAGAGAGCACCAGAGCTGCCCCAAAATGGCAGAGTAAAAAAAACCCAAAGATGTAAAAAGCTTAAAAATGCTAAAAGTTCCTTCAACAATAGTGTTGAGTAAAAGCACAGGACAGCATTAAGTTGTGGTTTGTATCATTCCAGTTTTCTCAGATCACAGCCACCTGTTCAACAGAGAGCTTATTAAACCAACAGTGTTCGATTAACCTATCTTTAAGTAACCTCTTCTTTATGATTTGCCCCTCAAGTCAGCATGTCCAGGTAACTAGGAAGCCATATACCCTACATATCTCTTTTCTGAGAAATGTAGGTTGTCTACTGGTCAAAAATACTCTAACAAGAGGAATAAAGATTCCCCTTAGGAATACTAAAAATGCGTAAATAAAACCTCCAAACCTATTTTATTAAACAAAAATAAACAACTCAGAGGCAATGTCTTATGGCCAGGAAAATATAACACATTTTATAACTTTGACAACTCAGACTTTCTTACTCCCTCAGGCTGTGCTTATGTTTTTAATCTGGCTGAACAGTACCTCAACTTCTTTTCCTTCACAGGCCCCAGGATGTCCTGGATTTTTAAGGAAAATCAATTAGCAAGTGAGGATTTATTGAGCATCTACCACACTATTGACCGAATAGCTGAAGGCACAGATTTCCCGAGGCACTTCTGTGTCCGTGACTTCTCCGTGATGTCTAAGGTGGAGGGTGCCACATGAGCAGCAAAGGGGATGGACAGACAGAGACCGGCAGACGCTGCCCACCAGCCTCCCCAGGCGGGCCAATCCCAGGTACCTTTGCGGCCGCGTGAGGTGAGGCTCCTTGGTCCAAAAGCAGGAGGGCCACTTTCTGATTATCGTAATGTGCAGCTACATGCAGTGGAGTTAGCCCGCTCTGAAAACACGTGCAGAGAACAACAACCAGCGTCAAAAGTGTCTTAACAGCAGAGGCCTGGATATAGGAGATGGGGTTAGTTTGGGTTCAACACAGAGTGCAATTTACATTCCAGTTTTCCCAGTGCTTGGACCCCAGCATTCACCTCCTATGTCCAAAGGGATCTTCATCCTATGAGACTTAACTCTGGCCTAGTCCTAATTTGGGTGGCTGCTGGTGAAGGAGCAAAGGCTTGTTTGGTTACCCTGGAAGTGGCCTGTTACAGGGCGGTCAGCTCCATACCTTCCCAGCAGCATCTGGAGAGGCACTTTTCTGTAGCAGGAGATTGGCTACTTCCAGCTTCCCGTATTTCGCTGCCACATGAAGGGGAGTAAATCCTTTCTGAAATAAGAAACATAAAAATAATGAACAATAGAAATGACACAAAGACATTGCTTTCTAATGAATTATTCTAATGATGAAGCATGGTTAAGCCTGCATTGAAGGACCAACACAGGAAGATGACAGCCCGAGTCCCCTTATCAACAAGGAGGAGCAGGATATTTAATCTTTCTGTCTCTGTTGACTGAGCCACAATATGCCACTAACTCTGGGACTTCTCAGGCATCTGACCAGCGGAGAGCTGGATCTGGGGTTTATTCTAGAGCTATTTTGGCGTTTCATATTTTGGGAAGAATAGGTTCCTGGGTCCCAGGCCCAATTTGGATTTGGAGGGCTTGGGAAAATCCAGGACAAGTCTGGACCTCCCAGGATCTCACATCACCAGACTGGAGCCCTTTGTGTCTTCTTCTCCAATTTCTGCGTGTATACACGTTATCTTTAGGTATGCTCTGGTCCTCAGGAGTAGAAGTCAGAGATTCTCGCATTCTAGCTAGCACAGGTGAACTGAATAATAACACATGGTTCCAGCCCAATCAATCTGCAAGAGTTGGGCACTGAGAGTTGAGTAGCTGCTCTTGCTGCCTACTCCCACAAGGATCCGGGCATCCACCAGTCAGTCCGCATCTGCTGTCATGGAGGGTCCCCAGCATGAATCAGTGCCTGGAGGGTCATCAGCATATTTGACCTCATGAGACTAACACCGACAAGAGCCAATGGGCAGCCGGCATGGCGGGAGGCCTAGGGCACTCGAAACTGCATCACTCATTACTCTGTTTCAGATATTAAATGAGATCCAGGAACTGTGCATCTCAACTCTACTGAAGAGCCTAAAGAATCTCAGGGGGTGAAGTTGGAGGCAGTCATCATGTATTCAGATAGTTTTCTACGTATTTCCAATTATTGTAATCGTCTCGTGTATTGATCTCTGCATCCAAATATGAGAGCGAAAGACCCATTTCTAGCTTTCTAAGACATGCCATAGGCCGGTTCATCTTTCTATCACACTCACTAGGTTTACGTGGCATCAGCAAAAAGTGAGCTCTAAATTTTGCAACCTGCACCTGCACAGCAACCGAGTGGTAGGTTATTGCTCTGGGGCATCAGAGCTGAGATTTTAAAAATCAGACCATTCACCATACAAGACAACAGCAACAAAAGAACAACAACAAACAAAAATAACCCAAGAAAAATTCACCTCCTGATTTGAAAGTGGTTTGTATACTTGGCCTCAGTTGTAAGGAGGATGGATGTTGGGGGACACAGCAGGATTCCAAGACTCACTTTCATACCTTTGTTGTTATGGATAGAGATGCGCCATGATCCAAAAGGAATGCAGCTACATCCTCATGTCCCTCTCGGGCCGAAAGGTGGAGTGGGGTGTACCCAGAAGTCGTGGCTGCATTTGGAGATGCTCCTTGCTGCAACAGCTGTTGTACGATATCTGCCTTCCCCAGTCGGGCAGATATGTGCAGTGGGGTTTGGTCATCCTAAGCGGCAAGGTAGAAATACAAGGTGATTAGCTGAGAAAACAATGGTGACATTGTGAGACATTCAGCAAACTCTGCTTGGTATCAGAGGCTACCTTCAATTCTCTGATTCAATGCTAAAAACCATCTCATCTTTTTCTTTAACGTCCAGAAAGGTGAAGATGGTGGGTCTAAGCCCCTTCAATACCTTTCGAGTAACCTATTAGTATGAAAAGTATGAAAGGCAGTTCTGTCTATAAATTATCCCCACTAGTACCTGCCATACTTTACCAAAATTTTAACCTCCAGTGGCTCCTTTTTTGGGAGATAAGGGAATGAATCCTAGTAAAACACAAGTAACTAGAAAGGGGATTATACCTCTGCCAGCTATTAGGCCCTCATATGGAATGAATTATTTTATTGGTACCACTTTGTCATAGTCAAAAGCACAGGGGGTGCACAGGTCTACCTGCACAAAGGCTCCCAGCCCAGAGGGCTGAAAGCCAGCCCACCCTCTGCTTGTCAAGCATGGGCTATATCTGCTTCAAGGAGAAGGGCCCCTTATTATACTTTACCCCCAGGCATGAGGCACTAAATCTTGCACCCTCAGGGTCTTATCCCCAAGGGGGAGAGGCATCTTTTCCTAGTTTGCCCAATGATGCCCTGTGGTGGCCATCCAAAGGGAAATCCCACACTTGAACGGGAAAAAGTTCAGGTAAGTACTTCCTGTAGGGAAGGTAGAGAGAAGTAGCTGGAGAACAGGAGATGGCTTTGAAAACCGAAGTAGGATGAGAGTCAAGGCCAAAGCAAGAGCATCTATGTAGGAAGTATAACAGGAATTGGGGGAGCCACCAGAAGAAGAATACTGAAACCAGAAAAAGATACTTGCCACAGAAAGATCTCCCATAACTCTCCTCCTGCTACCAAGACCACTGCACATTTGCTGAGCATCTACATGTCCCAGGCTCTGTGCTAAGTACTCCACCTACATTCATTCAGAGTCACACCAATCTTATCACTAGCAACTATCAGTATTCTCAGTTTCTGTATGAAGAAACTAGGAAAAGAAATGTGCCACAGAGATGTTAATTAAGTTGCCCAACATTACACAGCTAGGACGTGGTGGGTCAAGATTTAGACCCAGGCAGTCTGGCTGAGGAAGTCAGGTTCCGAATCATGATACATACTGCCTCCTTAACAAAATAATCACTCTAAATTTTGTCTTCCATTTCAGCTTGTGGGTGACACCATTCCCTAGGTACAATGCTTGATACGGAACCAACAACACTCAGAAAATGAGGTTTCTTGTAACCCACGGTGGAGTACAGCCTTTCTTATCCATTGCACTTTACTGATTAAGTGGATTGAACCAATCTCTTTAGATCAGGGGTGAGAAAACTACAATCCAGGGGCCAAATCCAGTTGCTGCCTGTGTTTGTAAATAAAGTTTTATTGGAACACAGACATGCCCATCTGCTTATGCAGTATTGCCTATGGCTGCTTTTTGCTCCAGAACGTCAGAGTTGAGCAGCTGTGACTGAGATGGTGCATCTGGCAAAGCCTAAAATATTTACTCTCTGGCCCTTTATAGAAAAGGTCCCCAGATCCTCTGTAAAATCCACCAACTGGCACCACAGTATATTGGACACTCAAAGTGTGTGTCTGATGCTCAGGATGTTACAACCTCGGTGCTCATCTGCAGATTTCATGCTTACAATGATCTAGTTGTGTTTGTTCCCACACTAGTAAGTTTGTACTAGTCACCTTACTACTCTGTGCTATACTTGCTCTAATTACTTTAATTATATAACCACACAATATGTTAGCAGGTAAAACAGGAGTATGAAAAGGAAGGCTTAATTTTTCCCTAAGAATACTAAGTTGAAAGCTTTGGAGAGTGTTGACAGAAGTTGCTAAAAAACAATTGTCAAATTAGATACAGGTGAGGTGGCTAAATACATTGGGGGAATATTATAAAAGTCTAGAAATATTCTGTATACAAACTGCTTCATACATGTCTTGGTTTTCTTTCTTTTTTTTTTTTTTTTAAAGATTTTATTTATTTATTTGACAGAGACAGCGAGAGCAGGAACACAAGCAGGGGGAGTGGGAGAGGGAGAAGCAGGCTTCCCGCTGAGCAGGGAGCCTGATGTGGGACTCGATCCCAGGACCCTGGGATCATGACTTGAGCCGAAGGCAGCTGCTTAACGACTGAGCCACCCAGGCGCCCAGTCTTGGTTTTCTTTCTACCTAACTTGAAACTAGAAACTGCACACCATGCAAATAAATGTATATTTATATATGAAGGTTAAATTAAGTGGCTAAGGCGTTTACATGTTTATTTATGATTCCTGACCTGAATTGCCATTTTGATAACCAGACCAACTACCCATCTCAATAGTGACAGGTAAGTGGGTTTCTTCTGGAAGTTAAACACCAGGCAGAGAATGAAGCACTCAAACTCAACCCTGACATTCTTCTACATAAAGGCCCATCCCTGAAAGCCATTCCGATTCAAGTCTCAGGGTTTATAGCTTCACAACTTATGAAGAAAAAGTAAAAACTTCTTTTTCCTTTTATGGCTGTGACAAGTGACACAGAAGTCAACCAAAAGAGTTCAATCACGCTTCCGAATTGGGCTTGTTCTAGAAGCTTTGAGCCTAAGGCCTTCTCTGTGGAGTGCGAAGAACTCTGGACCAAGTCTCGGTTTGGTTCCACATCTGCTAGGGGCTAACAATATGCCAAGGACACAGAGTTCTTTCTGGCACAAAGTTCTTGTTCCATTTAATTTTGTCAAATAATTGAATGGACAAATGTGTTGGGGTTTTTTTTTTTTTTACAATATCACATGGATAGAGACTTTCATCATTATTTTATAAAAGTATTCCTGGAAGAGAGCAAGCATGTGTTTAAAGGTTGCAATTAAATCAAGGGTTTTTTCCTCAACAGCACACACTTTGATGTGTTACACGTACCTTGGCTTTAGCTTCTACCTGAGCTCCGTCTTGCACCAGATACCTCACAACTTCGGCTTGGCCAGACCGAGCCGCCATGTGCAGTGCTGTTTCTCCTCTCTGGGGGACAGGAGCCAAAGGTAATTAACTGCAGCTCTCAAGAAGGGTGGCATGTCTTATTTGCATAAAGCTTATGATGGAGGGCTTTTTTTTTTTTTTAGGTAAAAAATAGTCCCAAGTACTTCCTTATTGAAAACGAGGAAAGGTAGGAAATTAAATACTCAAGAAGTTCACATCCAGCTGATTCACTATCGAAGGACTGCTATAACACTGGGGAGCCCAGTCTCTGTCAGTGTCAGAAGTGTTGCTCTGTGTGGCCTCCTCAGGGCTCGAGAGCTGAATGCTCACTGGAGCCCAGCAGGAGAGGAGATGAGCGAAGGAGGGCACCTGGGGATGCTCCACAAGAGAGCCCCACGCCTCGCCCATGGGAGGTCACTGCCTCCGGATACGCGGACGGATTCAGTCGCCGTGCAGGATGCCAGCCCTGGCAGGCCACACCTTCCTATTTTTCAAAAGCAGTGGCGGTTTTGATGTATACTTCTTAAGCCTGGACCACAAAATCAGAGTTGCTCCCAGAACAAAACAAAAACCCAAATCTTCAAGGGCAACATAGACACCCCTGAGGGCCAGACTCGGCTGGGGATGGCTGGTTTGCACTCTCTGCTTTATCTCAGCACACCAGTATCCTAGTCTTTGCATAAATTGAATTCATGCTATCTATTCATTTATTTAATAAAAAATGAAAACCACATAAAAAACATGGAGAGACAGAAATAAAAAGTCACAGAAATCAAATAGATTCTCTCACACCACTGATACCCATCTACAAATTCCATTTATAAATCAAGCCTTGCTTTACAGGATATCCACCTCCTTGGCGGGATATACAAAGACACATTTCACATGTAACTTGTTACTATGTTTACTGGTAAAGCATTGGGGATAGAGTTTATCATATTATCCAGGGTCCTCTTTATGAAGTGAGTCCTTCACTCTCTGGCATTAGTAACAGAAAAGATTACCTGTCAGCTGAGAAGCTGGTCTGTTGCTATCTTGTGGATGTGTTGATTTGGGCACCAGAAGACAGAGAGCCTTACTGGAAGCCCACCCTCAGGGGAGTGTGCAGGACCTTGCGGCTGGCCCCTTCTGTGCTAGAGTGTGGTTTATTTGATTTTTACTGCTTTGGTGCTCATGAGTCCAACTAGGGTTCTTAGGCTTGCAGTCTGTTATGCTAATAACACTATGATGTCAAACTTAAAAGTCCTGTAAAATAATGTCAAATGCCACGTGTAGATCTAGGGTGAGAAATCACTTCTCTGATACTTACTCTGATATGAGTCTCATGGTTCTGCAGAGGAATGATTAGTGTGGAAAAACAATATCACCCAATAATCTATGAACATGGATTTGCTATAACCATGGGTTTGCTATAACATGGTGAAGCACACTAAAGAGAAAAATTACTTTGATTTTACTTGAAATTACAATAATGATAATTTGAAGTGCTTCCTCAACATGAAACACTTCCTAAATACTGCTATTGTAAAAAAAAAAAAAAAAAAAAATTCTTCTCCCCCCCACAAAAGCTATTTTTCAGAGCATAATGTCCAATAGTAACATATCTGTAAGGTTAATGCACACAACCCGTAAGCCCTAACAATTTGTGACCAGCTAGCAATTGAATGGATCTTGCCTTCGAAGTAAAGGAAACCAGAGGTATTCTCAAATTTTGTCCTTTTAAGCAGTCACAGTAAATAGTAATTAATTTAATTATAATAAAAAATATGTAAATAAGAGCAATCTTTACCAGTTTCTTAAATATCCATAATTGGACCTTCTTTCTTTTTTTTTTTTTTTTAAAGATTTTATTTATTTGACAGAGAGAGACACAGCGAGAGAGGGAATACAAGCAGGGGGAGTGGGAGAGGGAGAAGCAGGCTTCCGGATGAGCAGGGAGCCTGATGCGGGGCTCGATCCCAGCACCCTGGGATCATGACCTGAGCCGAAGGCAGACGCTTAATGACTGAGCCACCCAGGTGCCCCTGGACCTTCTTTCTTAAAAGGATACTTACCACATTGGTAGTGTTTGGTGAGGCTCCATGATGCATTAGTTGTGATACGATATTTACATGCCCCATGAAGGCAGCAACATGGATTGGGGTAAGGCCCGACTAGGAAGAAAAGAGTTTGAAATGTTGTGATCTTATCATAAATAGGTTTTGTCTGCCTGCCTCCCTGCCTGCTCCCCACCCACCCACCCACCCACCCACCTTAACATAACCACTTGAGTGATCAGATCAGAAGACATAAGGACATTGCCTATTATGGGCACAGATTCTATAAGATAATGTATCAGTACCTGATCATCATTTCCTTAAAGCAGGTTCAGTGATTATGAAAGACCTATGTCATATCCACTAAGGAAGAAAGATTTCATGTATTTTATAAAGATCCATGAGAAAAAATTAGAGAAAAATGACTTGAAGTTTTTTTGCCTTTGCTACCAAACCTTCTTTATGCATATAATTATGTGTGTGTGTGTTGGGGGTGGGGAGAGAGCGGTGTGCATGTGATTACATACATATTAGTAAAAAGTTGACTTTTATTTCAGATCTCATTTTGGCCTTTAAAAATGATTCCCATGCACTAAGAATCAACTGATTACATTATACACAAAAGAGCATGGTACTTAATGCCAACTTTCTAATAAATGAGCAAATTGGCATTAATAGCTTTAATCATTTAATTTTTTAATTTTAGGATTATAAATTAATATTTATAGTTTTATGACATGATTAAGGCAAATAATACAATGGTCACTAGACCAGACTTTAAATGTTATGTTTGTCTCAATCCTACACACACACACACACCCATAACATTTGTGCTTTTTATGTGAAATGATGCCATTTGTAATTTTTTAGAATTTCATTCCACTTGCAACATGAACATCATTTGGTAAAAATATTTTAAAATATTTAATATGGCTAGAAAAAGCTAATTTTTTTTTTTTTAAAGAGAGTGAGAAGGAGATACCAATCACAACAGAAATTTGAGAAATGTCAAAAAATGTCAAAAAAATACGTGAAAGGAATTCTGCCTAATAAAAGTGAGGTAAAAGGCAGAAGAGAAAGAATTCTGGTTGCCCCGCCTTCAAATAGTGGGAACGGAGGAAACTGGAGAAAAGAACTGTGTTGTAATTTGGCACTTTCTTCCATCAGCAGGGGGAGTCATTAGAACATATATGCAGGGCCAAGCCCTCATCTCGGTCTGCCCTGCCTTTGAAAGCTCCGAGGGAGTACCTACAGGCCTGGCAGCAGTCCCTGCTCAGCGGCTGACGTCTCTGGATATTTATTCAAACATCAGTCAAAAAAATTTCATTTCAGAGCCCATTCTGACCTTTAAAAAATGGTTGCTGTGCGCTGAGAATAAGCTTTTAAAATCACAGGTGCCATAATAAAGCCATAAGAGTGATGAAAGAACACAGTAGTCTTAATATTTTCAACCACTTAATAATTCTAAAATTCTGTTACAAATCAAGGCAAATATTTCATCTGCAGATAAGAAACTGAGGCAAAGCAACGGTCACTGGGCTAGATCTCAAATTTTATATTTGCGTCCGATGCACCAGTCTTTATTGGTGCATTCAGCGACCTTTACTGGATGGCCTACATTGTGGGGCTGGCATCTACAGACCAGCGGGACTCAGCCTGCGCTAGTGGAGCCTGGGCTTTCTTGGGGCAGGTGAGCCTAGGTCATAAGTGCTTCGATGGAAATAGGCACGGGAAGAGGCACTCTGAGGAGGAGCTCCTAGACCAGGCCAGGGGGTGAAGGATTTCCTGGAGAGGGTGGCCCCCGATCCCGCCCTGGAGCGTGTGTAGGATTAGCTGAGCAAAGCGGGGGTGACACATGCAGGGTGCAGAGATAGGGAGGTGAATGAAAGGGTGTCCAGTCTAGGGAGGTGCCACGGTTGGCATCTATGGAGACCGGGGTGCCAGGGGTGGGGCAGCGGTGGAGAGTCTGGAGGGGTGGAGGCCAAGCTCGGGTTGCTGTGCTGCAGGCTCAGCACTGGCCCTGGTGGAACATTCCTCTGAGTTCCATGTCGGTTTGTACAAAAGAAACCTGGAGCTAGTCCTCTATTAACTTCAGCAACTCTGTGTTTCATTAATTCTGAATTTTGAGAGAGAGAAAGGTTCAGTTTACAAACACGGAGAGGTGGTGGTATACAGTTTCTCAACCTTGGCACATGTGACATTTTGCGCCAGATAGTTCTTTGGTGTAGAAGGCTGGCCTGTATGCTGTAAAATATTCCGTAGCATCTGGCCTCTAGCCACTGGACACAAGTAGCACCATCTGGCTGTCGCAGCTAAAAATACCTTCAGACTTTGTTAGATGCCCCCTGGCGGGCAAAATCACCCCCAACTGAGAAGCGCTGCATGACAGGATCTCATGTAAATTATGCTTTCAGTGATGGTGCCACTCACCCTTGAGCACGGAGCGTGTGTTTTGGATGATGAGTTTGCACTCATCCCCCCCCCATACATGTGTCTGTTCTCCGGACGTGCAGCCCCTCGGGTGAAGGGTTCAGAAAGTAATCAGTAGCAATCACATACACAGCAAAACGAGCTGTTCATGGAGGATGGCTCTGAGAGTCCAGCTGTGAAGGTACACCCTGGTGATCTGGAGAACCCCAGAAATCCTACTCCCCTCACCTCGGTTACGGCTTGGATGGATGCACCGTGTTTCAGAAGGAGTTCCATTACTTTAATTCGATTCTTCTTGCAGGCAATATGAAGAGGAGTAAAGCCATTCTGAAAGGGACAAAGACACAGAAGCATGACTGCTTTTCATGGAAATCCAATTCCTCTGAGTGTGGTAAAATGTTTGGAAAATGATGTTCTGCAAGGATTTGGAAGTAAATGAAACAAGGAGGGGTTAAACAGAATGCAGATGCTTTTCTGGAAGCGTAGGTAGTCTAGATGCTCCTAGAAATCCACAGTACTCTGGTGATCATGAACAGGAAGTGAATTTTTGTCGCAGCCTCTTGGTAGCTGAGGCAAAATGGTCATGCATTTTTTTTTTTTTTAGATTATTTTATTTTGGAATTCACTCTTCCAAATAATATGTCCCTCCCTCCTCCATCTCATTTCAAATACAGACTAAAAACAGCTGGGCCCAAACATTTGTCCTCACAGTCAAAACTTTGCCAATGCCATTCAGTATTCTCTGCTGCATTTTAGGACAACTACAAGACTGGTTCTAGAATGTTTTCATCCCTTCCAGTTTTAAGGTTCAAATAGGTGCTTACTCCAAGGAAGCAGGAAACAGCCCAATGTTATTTGGATCATTTGGTTTAATATTTAATCTAATAAAGGAGTCTGCTTTTTAACAAATTACCTCCCAAATCGTACTGCCTGATAATTGAGACCACAGAGCATTTTTCAGTCGCCATAGAGAACCATCAAGTATCAGGGTCCACTATAAAAGCTTACTTCAAAGTCACTAGAGGTGTTTCCATAGCCATTCTGAGATCGTTTACCTGGCCATAGTCCATCCCAGGAGGACTGGCTACAACCTCCACATGTTGTGAAATCTTCCGAGTCAGAGGAAAATAAGAGTGAATGCCCACACCCTGTTCTAAGGCTTTTTTTTTTTTTTCTTGTATGGAAAAATGAGTCATGATTGCTAATTTCTTTTCCTCCCTTCTCAGAATTCAAAGATATGTTTGATATACTGGGCAGGTCAACAGCTCTTGAAATGCTGCTGTGGTAAAAGCTTTTAGAGTGACAATGACGGCCTGGGGTCGGAGTGCTCCTCAGTCCTCGAGTTTTGGGGCCCCAGAGCAGCTGAGGCTCTGGGGAGCCCTTCGGACAGGGAGACAGCACCAGCTGGAAAGGAACAGTGACCCTTCCTAAATCAGTTGATCAGATGAAAGGCTGTACCTCAAAATTGCTCGTCAACTCACATGTTTTCCCTAACATTTGGTGACTGTTTTTTTTCCTAAACATAGGTGCTTATTCCGAACTAAATTTAAACAGCTTACCAAATTGGGATTATTTATTTTTCCAAAGACAAAAACACTATCTCATCAAGAAAATCAAACTATAATACAGCTAGGGGTTAAAATAACAGATCATTTTAGGCGTTAAGACTACAAATCAGGCCCAAATTTTCATTTTTATCAGTAGGAAAAGGAGATGACAGGCCGTACGTTAGCTTACACGGTAAACATAACACAAAATTTCAGCTCACAAATTCCCAGACCGCTGATGTGTAAGAGAAAGTTTTTTGACCACTTTGCCTCATGTTTTTGGATCTCAGAAAAAAAATTTAATTCACATAATTATAAGTTTACCTTCAGTAAGATAAGTGTGACCATCTCAGTCTTTTTTGTACTTACACAGTCGTTGGGTCTTACTTATGTAAGATCTATCAGCCTTGTTCACGTCAGAAATAGGCCGTTTCTTTAAAGGATATTTGAAATAGTTGATAGGACGTACACTTTATTTAACTAGACCTTCTGTTTTTTTACCTCCTCAAGGTAATCCCTCTCCTGTGGAGGTCACACGTTGTCAGCAAGACAACATAGGCTGGACCTGTTAGCTGAGCCACTCACCAGGGCTTTGGCATTGGGGTTCGCTTTCTTGTCCAGGAGAACCTTGGCGACTTTGTAATGGCCACAGTGGGCAGCCACGTGCAGGGCAGTCAGGTAGTCATTGGTGACGTCATCCACAGGCACGTTATGCTGGAGAAGAAGCTGCACACAGTTCAAGTGATCCCCTTGTGTGGCCATGTGCAACGGAGACAATCCATTCTGGAACACGCAAGAAAATCAGAGTTTACTGTTTTACCTTTTAAACGCAAATGTGCCAAACACAAAATACAGTACAAATATGAAAAGGTGAAAACCTAGTTTTTCACACAGAAATACCTTCTCTTTTTTAAAAGTTTTTTTTAAGTTTCATTATTTAAATTCCAGTTAGTTAACATGTAATACTACTTTTAATTTTAAGTAAACTCTATACCACCCACGGGATCAAAGATCAAAGTCGCATGCTCTACCAACTGAGCCGGCCAGGCACCCTCTTTTTAAAAGGTTTTGATGATTGTTTTGAACTATAGCTACTTTTAAAACTAGTCCTCTCACTTCTTTTATCAGTTGAAACCAAATTTTCCAAGATAATTTCTTTTTTTTTTTTTTAAAGATTTTATTCATTTTTTTGACAGAGAGAGACATAGCAAGAGCAGGAACACAAGCAGGGGGAGTGGGAGAGGGAGAAGCAGGCCTCCTGCTGAGCAGGGAGCCTGATGCAGGGCTTGATCCCAGGACCCTGGGATCATGACCTGAGCCGAAGGCAGACGCTTAACGACTGAGCCACCCAGGCGCCCTCCAAGATAATTTCTTTTCTGATTTAAAAATAGGGTAAATTGGGGCTCCTGGGTGGCTCAGCCAGTTAAACATTCCACTCTTGATCTCAGCTCAGGTCTTGATCTTGGGGTTGTGAGTTCAAACCCCGTGCTGGGCTCCACGCTGGACGTGGAGCCTACTTAAAAAAAAAAAAAAATGTGAATTGCACTAATGTCCATTATTTATCATATTCCCAGTTAATTGGAATTTTTTTTTTTTTTTTTAAAGATTTTTAAGCATCTCCATTCCCCAAATGGGGCTTAAAGCCACAACCCTGAGATCAAAAGTTGCATGCTCCACCGACTGAGCCGGCAAGTCATCCCTGGAATTCTTAATATTTAAGAGGGAAAGAGGCGCCTGGGTGGCTCAGTCGTTAAGTGTCTGCCTTCGGCTCAGGTCATGGTCCCAGGGTCCTGGGATCGAGCCCCGCATCGGGCTCCCTGCTCCGCGGGAAGCCTGCTTCTCCCTCTCCCACTCCCCCTGCTTGTGTTCCCTCTCTCGCTGTCTCTCTCTCTCTGTCAAAATAAATAAAATCTTAAAAAAAAAAAAAGAGTGAAAAAGATTTAAAAAAAAAAAAAAGAAGTAGACTGGTATTCATTACACTGGTTTTTATTTTTCCTTACAAGTTACTAACACTTGATATTGATATTATATTGATTAATAAAAAAGACCTGACGAAAACAACACATTTCATTTCGTATCAATGTAGAAATGAAATTTTCCCTCTTCCATCAATCTGGTGCCCCCCTGTGTCTGTGATGAGGAAAGGCAAGGCACTGACCAATCCATTAACTAACGCTTGCCTCCAGTTTAAATGAACTGGGTTCAATGACACAGTTAATCACGCGTGGTAGGAATAAGTAAAAAAATTCTTTAAAGAGTTGCGAGAAGAAATGAAGTGGCTCAAAGGTAAATAAAGCCTTAAAAACAGGTTGGAGGGACATTTAGCATCCAGTACTTGTTTCCCAGTGAAGGTAAAAATAAGGTATTTAGATGACAGTCCTTTCAAGCATGCTTCCTTTACATATGGAGGCAAAGTGGAGGAGCCTGGGAAATTTCTAGAGAATCCAATTATCAAGAGAGGCTCTATTAATCACTGTAACATAGTTTAACATATCCGGGGGGTGGGCAGGAAGCGAGTGCAAATTCAGTTTCCAAAAACTTTGTCATTGGTGAACTTTGAAAATAATGATGGATTAAATAGACACAGATGACACAGGGATTTCTGAATCCTCTGGGCCAAGGTATTTCCCGTAATTTATCTATAAATGATATAAAATAGGAGATCAAGATAGGAAGAAACAGTGCCAGCCTTCCCGTAGCCGCTCTCACGGTACCATTCGTTCACTGTGATATATTTCAACACAACACTAGTTGTGTTCCTTGAAAGCAAAAGGTTCATGGATTATAATTTCCCCAGATTGCCCGGCATATATAGGAAAATAAATATTCATGTAACTTTAAAGACTTCATACATGGTCGGTCAATCAGAATATTTCTGCCTAAAAAATTTCACTCTAACAGTCTGAATCAAAGTAAACACTAATGTGCAACAAAGGATGGGAACATTTCTCATTTGAGATACTGCCTCCCATGAGCATAAGTACATAAGGCACTCCTTTCCTTCCTGCCAAGACATTCCTTTGCTTTATGTTTTGAACGGTGAAGTAAACAAAGAAACAAAATCTCAGAGATCAAATGACAGTCGTGGAGAGTAGAAATGGGAGGCAGTCCAACAAAAGAAGAAAATTCTCTAACAATACACAAAATAATATATGAGTAGGTAACTTATAGGTCATTGGAGAAGGAGAAGAAAGTAAAGACCATCTGCCCTAGGGAGAGGGTTCTTATTACATCCTGCTCCCTCATAAAGCTGAAAATACAGATCCAACACGACGGCTTTTCTTAGCTCAGAAAGATGAAAGCTTTAAGGAATTAAACAGATGGCCTTAAAGCCAGGAACGCATTCATTCACTTAACGTTCATTCAGGAAATGTTTCTTGGAGGTCTACTGTGTGCCAGACAATAATTTAGGTGCTTGGGGTACCGCACTGAAGGAGGCAAAATCCTTGGTTTCATTTTATCCAAGAGAGAGATAGCACACAAGAAGATAAGCTAACAAGAAGGCCTCCCTGAGAAGAAAAGATTGGACTTGAAAAATGGGTGGAGACCGCAGAGATCTGGGACAAGCTGAGGGAACTCATCTATAGGCACAGGACATGAGGACAAACCTGGTGTATTCTGGGAAGTGGAAGCAGGCCAGCTGGCTGGAAGACGGCAGGGAGCAGAACAGGAGATAAGGCAGAGAGGTAGTCAGATGCTCGTCAGGAATTTATTAGTGCAAGAGGACTTTTCTGAACAAACATGGTATACATGACCTATGTATATCCATCCTTTCCCAAACTCCCAAGTGATTTAAAAGATGAAACCAGAGAGGGAGACAAACCATAAGAGACTCTTAAACTCAGGAAACAAACTGAGGGTTGCTGGAGTGATGGGGGGTGGGAAGGATGGGGGTGCTGGGTGACGGACATTGGGGAAGGTATGTGCTATGGTGAGCGCTGTGAGTTGTGTAAGACTATTGAACCACAGACCTGTACCTCTGAAACAAATAATACATTTTATGTTAAAAAAATTTTTTTTAAATTTTAAAAATTAAAAAAAAAGAGATAAATTCCACAAGGAAATACACGTGTGTGTGTGCAGGCCCACCCACATACATCCCCAAAACACACAGGAAAGGAAATAAAAACAGATGTGTGATGTCTAGAAATTTTAGAATGTGAAAAGAGGGTTTAGTGCATTAACACATCTGGCAGAAGAGAGAAGGTGGAATGCTAAGTGTCTGTGAAGGGGTATCATCAGTGGTGTACTGGTTAATGTTTAACAATAACAGCTCTTTGAAAAAGAAAAACCCCAATATGTGGCCTTTGCCAATCCCCATGGCGTAAAGAACCCCACCATGACCGATTTCAAGCCATCAACATGATGTCACTAAATATAGAACTGGAAAAAGATGCACACGGTAGGCTCAATGATCTGGCTCCAACATACCACTGGGTAAAATAAAGACAAGTGATTTATCTCTCAGATGCCCCGAAGGCAGGGTATATAGAAACACAGCACACCTTGGAAGATAAAGATGAGCCTTGGAGTCAAAAGCAGGATTGGTTCACCTGTGTATGGAGCTGTCAGGTTTACAAAGCCAGATGATTGTCACTTGTCCTTACAGGAAATCAGGAGTTTAGTGTCTGGAGAAATTGAAGCAGAGCGATTCTGGATGCAGGAGCCTGGGCAGAGCATGGGGCAGTGGTGAGGCTCTGGACTGAGAGCAGGTGCTCACAGAAAAAGGAAGGATGGTATGAGTATCAAGGGTGTGGTCTCTCGAGTTAGACTGCCTGGGTTCAAATCCTTGTTCTGCCATGAACTGAGCTACCTTGAGAAAGCTTTTTTATCGCTTTGGGTCTCAGTCGCCTCATCTACAAAAAGGGCCTAGTAGTAAGACTAGTGCCTCATTGCGGGGTTCAACGGGTTGATATATGTAAAGTGCTTAGAGCCTGCTATGAAGTAGACACCACGTGAACATTCGTTATCACTGTTGTGACTGGTGTATGCGTAGAGGACTGGCAGAATGACAGCCCCTTTTCCTTTTTCTGACTCTGAATGTACTGACACAGCCGTACACTGCAAAAGATTGGAGGACTCGTCTCTCAAAAAAACTGAACTTCCCAGAAAAAAGGGTAACTAACTGTGACATGGGGCGACGCGTCCAACCACCACCTGATATACCGCAGCGGAGCCCTGTCTACACTGGCATAGAATTTCCACTCAAATGTCAGTGCCTGACATGGATGGTGAGGAACAGACATCTGTGGGAAACCCCCAACATGAAAGAGAGAGCCAAAGCCAACAAAGAGAAAAAAGAAACTGTGAGGAATTAGGGACAGAAGAGAGGCAGACAAAAATTAAAGAAAATTTATCTCGAGTGTTCTCAGAAACTATATTGCATCCATTAAACAAGAACTGGATACTTTAAGAAAAGAAGTTATCAGAGAACAAGAAAATGTTCTTGCACATTACAAGCACAAAGAAAAAAAAATCAAGGAAATTCCTTGGAAAGAAAGAAAAGACAATGAGATGCGCAAAAGGGAGAAAAGACTGAGATAGCAATTTTATTTTTAGCTATGCCTTATTGTTTTGATAAAATGAAAATTAATTTTAAAATTTAAAAATTAAAAAAAAAAGATAAATTCTACAAGGGCATACACGTGTGTGTGTGCAGGCCCACCCACACACACCCCCAAAACACACAGGAAAGGAAATAAAAACAGATGTGTGATGTCTATAGACATGTCTTTTTTCCACCTCTACTGCTGTCTTCCAAGCCACATCACCACTAACTGGACCCTGCAGCAGCTTCCTTACTTGTCCCCCATCCCTCCTTGGTCCTCTCCAGCCCCATTCCCAGCGTGCAACAGTCAGAGTAGCCAGATCATATCAACTAAACCATGTCATCTGCTGCCTAAAAACCCTTGTTCTCTTAAAAATTAATTGTCTGGTCCATCTCCACTAGGGCTGTTGAGAAAACACTGACCAGAGTACTTGCGAACAGGAGTAACATGTGTTTTTGTTGTTTTGATGACATTTGGAAATAAGGCTCTTTAGAAAGCTTAATGCAGGGGGCGCCTGGGTGGCTCAGTCCTTAAGCATCTGCCTTTGGCTCAGGTCATGATCCCAGGGTCCTGAGACTGAGCCCCGCACTGGGCTCCCTGCTCCTCAGGAAGCCTGCTTCTCCCTCTCCCACTCCGCCTGCTTGTGTTCCCTCTCTTGCTGTGTCTCTCTCTGTCAAATAAATAAATAAAATCTTAAAAAAAAAAAAAAAAAGCTTAATGCAGCTTCCAAAAATCACTGATTTGATTAATAAAAATAGTTATATCAAAATTTATTTACAAATATTCTCTTTTTAAATAGTGTCAAAATGTTTTATCAGAAAAATCCAGAAGACATTTTGTAAAACATTCATTATCACGCATTCCTTTTGCATATGTCAACTTCGCCAAAGGCCCAAGCAAGATGCCATCTTTCCAAAATTTCCAGCCTTTATCAGTTAAACAATATCTTCTTTAATAGTCTGTGAGCCCTTAAGAAATAAACCAAAGGGCTGGAGAAAGAGAGCCAGCACCCAGACTTTCGAGACTTTAGATCTTGTATTTTCTTTTGCCAATAAGCAATCATTACTGAGTTATAAGATCAAGCATTCAGTGTTCCCAAAATAAAGCAAAAACAAGCAACACATACAAAAATGACTTTGTGGCAGAGTGCACTCCATCAAAAGGTCTCATAAACCCAAATTGATTTTGAGGTCTGAACTAGGCAAGTACTCTTCATTGCTAAGTTGGAACAGTATCATTTTTCTACTATTCAAAAGGCAGTTAAATAAGTTAAATAAGCAGTAAAGGGATGTAAAGCTAAATACAGTCCATGTCCAAAAACTTGGGAAGAAATTACCTTGGTTTTTGAAAGAATGGGGGCAGCTCTATCGAGCAGCATTTCCACCACCTGCTCATGACCACTCCTTGCTCCACAGTGCAGGGGCGTCAGACCATCCTGTGGAACAAAGGCAACACTTTCAGTTGGATTCGCTGGGAGATTCCGTAAATGCGGTGCATTTCTTCAGGATTCGGTGCAGCATCCAACATGCTGTGGACCTGTGACTTTAAAACATTTACTCACATATCTCAAAATAATTTCCTATTCTTAACCAGAGAACTAAATTTTTCATAAGTTTAAGTAGTTGTAAAGTGTGTAATTTCCCACATATTAGAATACTCACCGTTAAAAATATAATTGTTTCACTACTTTTTCCATATCCAAAGGAATTGAAATACCATAAGTAATTCGATAGCCACCATTTTAAAAAGTAAAAAATAAACTTCTAAAATAAGAATTTGTTTTTTTTAAAAGGTCAACCTCATTTTATTTTTTTAAATTTAAATTCAATTAGCCAACATATAGTGCATCATTAGTTTCAGATGTAGAGTTCAATAATTCATCAGTCGCATATAACACCCAGTGCTCATGACATCACGTGCCCTCCTTAACGCCCATCACCCAGTTACCCCATCCCCCCACCGACCTCCCCTCCGACAACCCTCAATTTGTTTCCTAGAGTTACGAGTCTCTCATGATTTGTCTCCCTCTCTGATGACTTCCCATTCAGTTTTCCCTTCCTTTCCCTATGATCCTCTGCACTGTTTCTCATATTCCTCATATGAGTGAAACCATATAATAATTGTCTTTCTCTGATTGACTTATTTCCCTCAGCATAATACCCTCCAGTTCCATCCATGTCAATGTAAACGGTAAGTATTCATCTTTTCTGATGGCTGAGTAATATTCCATTGTATATATGTACCACATCTTCTTTATCTATTCATCTGTTGAAGGACATCTCAGCTCCTTCCACAGTTTGGCTATTGTGGAGATTGCTGCTATGAGCACTGGGATGCATGTGCCTCTTCAGATCATTACATTTGTATCTTTGGGGTAAATACCTAGCAGTACAATTGCTGGGTCGTAGGATAGCTCTATTTTTAACTTTTTGAGGAACCTCCATACGGTTTTCCAGAGTGGCTGCACCACCTTGCATTCCCACCAACAGTGTAACAGGGTTCCCCTTTCTCCACATCCTCACCAACATCTGTAGTTTCCTGATGTTAATTTTAGCCATTCTGACTGGTGTGAGTTGGTATCTCATTGTGGTTTTGATTTGTATTTCCCTGATGCCAAGTGATGTTGAGTATTTTTTCATGTGTCTCTTGGCCATTTGTATCTCTTCTTTGGAGAAATGTCTGTTCATGTCATATTCCCATTTCTTGACTGGATTATTAGTTTCTTGGGTGTTGGATACTAGCCCTTTATCTGATATGTCATTTGCAAATATCTTCTCCCATTCCGTAGGTTGCCTTCTAGTTTTGTTGACTGTTCCTTTGCTTGCAGAAGCTTTTTATCTTGATGAAGTCCCAATAGTTCATAAAATAGGAATTTGTGTTTTTTTTTAAGATTTTATTTATTTATTTGAGACAGAGAGAATGAGAGAGACAGAGAGCACATGAGAGGGGGGAGGGTCAGAGGGAGAAGCAGGCTCCCTGCCAAGCAGGGAGCCCGATGCGGGACTCGATCCAGGGACTCCAGGATCATGACCTGAGCTGAAGGCAGTCGCTTAACCAACTGAGCCACCCAGGCGCCCTAAAATAGGAATTTGTAATAGGAACTTGACATTGGTCCTTTCCCTCTTGCATTTCTCTGTCCATTTCACTTCCCCTACAAAAAGAGGGAAAGAATCTCAAGCAGACTACTTGCTGAACACGGAGCCAACACGGGGCTCGATCTCATGACCCTGAGATCATGACCTGAGCAGAAACCAAGAGCTGGACGCTTAACTGACTGAGCCACCCAGGCTCGGTATTTTTAATTGCGTATTTTTAATTAATTACTATATCATATCTCTTTGTTATGAAAATATAGAAGTTAAATTTTAAAAAGTTCACAGATTTCCTGAGAACATAAGCTTTTAAAGCATCAAAAATAAATCTCCTAATTGGAGTTATTATAATTATTCAGAAATAATTGGTCAAAATAGTGAAAACATTACAAATTTTATGATTATTATACAAGAGCACCAATTTATTAAAAAGTTCCTCTCTTAATGAGAAGTATGTTCTCACAACTAGTTCATGTATCTGCTAATGAATATTAGTTATTCTGGAATGAGAGAGAGACAGCATCAACACTATCCCTTTTTTTTAAAGTCAAATGCAGTCTTTTTTCTTAAAATTTTTTCTATATTTTAAAAATTCCAGTATAATTAACATACAGTGTTATATTGGTTTCAGGTAGACAATATAGTAATCTGACACTTCTATGCATTACTCAGTGCTCACCCTGATAACTGTACTCTTAATCCCCTTTATCTATTTCACCTATCCCTCTACCTACCTCCCTCTGGTAACCATCAGTTTGTTCTCTATAGTTAAGAGTCTGTTTTTTGGTTTGTCTCTTTTCTTTGTTTTGTTTCTTAAATTCCACATATCAGTGGAATTATTGACTTATTTCACTTAGCATTATACCCTCTATATCCATCCATGTTGTTGCAAATAGCAAGATTTCATTTTTTATGGCTGAATAATATTCCACTGTGTGTGTGTGTGTGTGTGTGTATACATACGTTTTTAAAAAAAGATTTTATTTATTCATTTGTGAGAGAGAGCACGAGCAGGGGGAGAGGCAGGAGGAGAGGGACAAGTAGACTCCCTACTGAGCAGGGAGCCTGATGTGGGGTTCAATCCCAGGACCCTGAGATCATGACCTAAGCCAAAGTCAGATGCTCAACCAACTGAGCCACCCAGGTGCCCCTATACCACATCTTCTTTATCCATTCATCTATTGATGGATACTTGGGCTGCTTCCATAATTTGGCTATTGTAAATAATGCTGCAATAAACATAGGGGTGCATATATCTTTTCCAATTAGAGTTTTCATATTCTTTGGGTAAAGACTCAGTATGACTGGATCATACAGTGATTCTATTTTTAATTTTTTGAGGAACCTCCATACTGTCTTCCACAGTGGCTGCACCAGTTTGCATTCCTTCCAAAGTACCCAAAGGATTCTTTTCCTCCACACCCTCACCAATACTCGTTTCTTGTTTTTGATTCTAGCCATTCTGACAGGTGTGAGGTGGTATCTCATTGTAGTTTTATTTGCATTTCCCTGATGATGAGATGTTGAGCATTTTTCATGTGTCTGTTGGCCAACTGGATGTCTTTGGAGAAATGTCTGTTCATGTTTTCTGCCCATTTTTTAATTGGATTATTTGTTTTTTGGTGTTGAGGTATAAATTTTTTATATATTTTGGATACTCACCCTTTATCAGAGATATCATTTGCAAACATTTTCTCCCATCCAGTAGGTTGACTTCTAGTTTTGTTGTTTACTTTTCTATGCAGAAGTTTGTTATTTTGATGTAGTCCCAATAGTTTATTTTTGCTTTTGTTACCCTTGCCCCAGGTGATGTATCTAGAAAAATGTTGCTAGGGCCAATGTTGGAGAAATTATTGCCTGTGTTCTCTTCCAGGATTTTTATGGTTTCCAGTCTCACATTTATGCCCTTAATTTTTGAGTTTATTTTTGTGTATGTTGTAAGAAAGTAGTCCAGGTTTATTCTTCTGCATGTAGCTGTCCAGTTTTTCCAATACCATTTGTTGAAGAGACTGTATTTTTCCCATTGCATATTCTTGCCTCCTTTGTCGAAGATGAATTGACCATATAATTGTGGATTTATTTCTGGGATCTCTGTTCTGTTCCATTGATATATGTGTCTAGTTTGGTGCCAGTACCATACTGTTTTGATTACTACAGCTTTGTAGGATATCTGGAAATCTGGGATTGTGATACCTTCAGTTTTTTTGTTTGTTTTTTTCTTTTTTTCTTTTTCAAGATTACTTTGGCTATTTGGGGTCTTTTGTGGTTCCAGACAAATGCTAGGATTGTTTGCTCTAGTTCTGTGAAAGATGCTATTGGTATTTTGATAGGGACTGCATTAAATCCGTAGATTGCTTTGGGTAATATGGACATTTTAACAATATTTATTCTTCCAATCCATGAGCATGGAATATCTTTCCATTTGTTTGTGTTGTCTTCAATTTATTTCCTCAATGTTTTATAGTTTTCAGAGTATAGCTCTTTCACCTTCTTAGTTAAATTTATCCCTAGGAATTTTATTATTTTTGGTACAAACACTATCCCAATGTTTGTTTTTATAAATGTTAGTGCTGAGACATCTTGTCTGCATAAATAAGTAAATGGACTTTTGTTAAAGCAGATACACTAATTCTTTGAACTCCTGAATTACATGCCAAAATAGCCTAATGTTTCACCAAAGATTTTTTTCAGTGATGCATCATAAGACAACTCTATTAGGTCCTTCATTTTTTTGGCAGCAGGATTTCTACCCATCCAATGAGCAGAAGAATTTGTTATTCGATCATTAGAGTCACATAGTTGTTAACATGACACCGATACCGTGAACTCATCCCCTTGCTCCACTCTGTCCCCCTTTATCCCCAGGTTTTGCACCCTGGGGCCAGGTATCTGAGAGTTGGTTAGGTCTTTCTTTGGTGCTAGGGTAGAAGGACTTTCTAGATTGTATGAGCAGATCTTGAAAATAACCCTAAATATCCTAATGTATAATCGGTGAGGTACAATCCTATTTCTAACCTACCAGCCACAACCCAGAATTAAAATTCCTTAAAAAATGAAATTTGAATCACAAGCATTACATGACCTCATTTGATCATGCTGTCAGCATGTTCAAATATTCTGCCTTTTATGCTGATTTAAAACATTTGCTCTTATAAACTAAAGCAAGGTATAGATTTTTAAGTTGGAAATAGCATTTTGCTAATAAAATAGGATAAAATCAAATCTGAGAACAGATTAAAAAAAAAACACTATGATGTCCAAGGATCTTCCTAATAATGTAAAACCTGAACATATCTGAAGGAGAAATAATAATTACATCTACCTTCCACCACACACAAAAAAACATTCCACACAGACCCTGTCATATAGTGATTGTCTTCCATGAACTGAAAGGTCAAAACTGTTCCTTTCATTTTCTCATAAGTAGACTCTAAGACACAAGAGGTGACAGAATATGTGCAGACATGTTCAAACTATGGATGCACAGAAAAAATAATTATTTTAGCCCAACTCATTTATCCTTGAAAATTATCTTCCCCAAAGCAAACTGCTATATACTGGATGCAAAGTATTTGGCTAGCTGAGAGCAAAATCGTGACCCCTCAATCCTTTGAGACATACTGTTCCTTATAGACGTACATTTTTACCCATTTCATTTTTTTTTTAAAGTTTTAATTATGGAAAATTTCAAACCTATTTCAGACTAAAGCAGCCTGAATAGAGTAATGAGTCTCCTGGTGTCTGGTGCTCAGCATCAACTCTCACCTCCTGATCAAGCTTGATTCATCCACACCCCTGACCTTTTCTCCTCTCTTAGATTATTGTGAAGCCAATCCAAGCTATGATATCATTTGATCCTCACAACTACCCCTATACAAAATGTATAATCTTCATGTGATAAATGAAGACTCTAAAGCTTCCAGCAGGTTCAATGACTCACCCAAGGTGGCACAAGCTGACTGCAGAACTCGACTAGACGGTGCAGGGCAGACGAGGCGTGTCTTGGGAGGAGTTATTACAACAAAGCCCCTCTGTTCAAACTTTCAGCCACCCTGAACCTTCCTTTATCTACATTCTGCAGCTGCTGCCTCTGATCTCTGGTGTTTATTTATTAAAAACTCATTGACTCTAGAGACTCAGCTGGGGAAGGTAATTTTTTCATCAGTGTAAGAGCTGTGAAGTGCCATTGTTCCTATTATCACCTGGTTTCAGTGATCAAGTCAGCTGCTTCCCCAGGGTAAGATCTTCAGTTCCCAGCTAACTGCAAAGAGCTACCTGAAGCATGGCTCTTTCAACTGGACTTTTACTTGCAGTATTTTTAACATTGATCGTGAGTGGCTGACTCCTTTGGATCTTCCGCATATTTGCTCTGCAACTTTTCAAAGTGCATGACTTCAAATAGCCCGGATCCCAGCAGGAGAGCTGCCTCATCTGGAAGCTGTACAAGATGTCACGACGGCCTGACCTGGCTATGGGGACATTCACAGGTCAGTGGAGAACTGGTGCCCAGAGTTAATGCAAGGTCTTTAGCGTCACGGCTTTTAAGGTGACAAAGAAGACAGCTCACCAGCCGACCTGCAGTGAGACTGAAAGGTATCTGCCATGTACTGCTTCACACTTAGCTCAGTTGTTTTTGTTTTTGTTTTTTTTAAAGGGGGGGAATTAGCCGGCACTGACTTAATACCTATATTTTGGACAAAAAATTAAGTATTTAAATTTCCAGGGCACCTGGGTGGCTCAGTCAGTTTAGCATCTGCCTTTGGCTCAGGTCATGATCCCAGGGTCCTGGGATCGAGTCCTGCATCGGGCTCCCTGCTCAGCTGAGAGCCTGCTTCTCCCTCTCCCTCTGTCCTTCTTGTGTTCTCTCTCTCAAATAAATAAATAAATAAAAATAATAAAAATAAAATAAATAAAAAATCTTTTAAAAAATTTGAATTTCAAACTAATTTCTTTTGCTTTGAAATGGGTGAGGCTTATCATTCACGCACCTGAAGCACCGTTCTGATTATGAAGCCCTGTGTTCGAGGACCTTCCATAACTGCCACTCGTTCTCTGGCCAAGCCTCAGTTCCCAGGGTTAGAGCGGGCAGCCTTCCCTGAGTGCCCCTCCCTCCTATCCCCCTCCACAAACTCTCTGCAGCTCTTTGTCTTCTTGCTTCTCTGAATTGCCCATACGGGGTACCTGCATGAAGTCCCCTTTCCACTTTCTCCAAGATTCCAGTGTGTACCGTTTCAAAGTCCTGTGTCCTTAGGAATCTTTTCCAAAATTGGACACAAGCATCCTATTTGCAGGGCGTCTGCCTTGTTTTATCTGTACTTCTTTTGGGGAACTCTAACTTTTTACTGAGTGTCTTAGTCCTTTGTGAACAGGTATTATCCTTTCAACGAGACTGCTTCTGAGCACAAGGCTACTAGTTGAAGGGATATTTGACACTCTCAGAGAAGGTAACTCAGTACTGTATCCGTGAAAGTTGCTTAATAAAAATGAGTAAATGAACGCATGGAGAGACCAAATGAATGGATTTTGGCACTAGTCTTTCAAAAAAGGTTTTCTAGTTAGTTGGTTAAAAATTCCTTTCCTTGTTACCTTTTTAAGACTAGACTCATTTTGTACTTCAGGAGTGTTAGATTTTGTCTTTCTTTCCAGAAAAATAAAATTCTCAATGAATAAATGATTTAAAAAATGTGACAAAACACTATGACGAGTCTTTTCAGCTCTCGGAGTAAGAAAAATACCAGAGGAGTTGTTCTAAGTAAGATATTTTCCTCTTACTTAGAATACTATAAGCTTAAAAGGCTAAAGGGAGCTCTTGTGGATCCCGTGCTTTGGAACACAGCGGTGATCAGGCGTACTCCTTTCCTTAAAACTAGAGCAGCGTTTTTTTCCAATATAAAATGAGGATTCTAACCTGCTCCCAGCCCCTAGAAATTTACAGTTAATATACAGGGTTACTTAGAATGGGTCTAGGACCAAACAGCAGTTCTTCAGCTGCATATGACAGTGTCGACCTCCGGTCGGCAAATACTTGACACAGGCAATTCCCAGGGCGCCAGGGAGGCTGCCTCATGAATGGTGGTGGCATGTGTGCTTGGACAGCAGAGCGGGAGAGAGGGATGCTGAGTTGCCATAGTAACATTATGGGAGGGAAGTGAAATTGCACAGGGTTCGTTTTTTTTCCAATTCCCCTGATTTTTAAAGCGCTAACATAATGAACAAGTAATTCCCTTGGAGAGAATTCTGAAACAAAGCCAACTGGCTCATCCAGATCTCATATTTCACCTCAGTGACAGTAATCTTATTACTGAGGTGGGAAACTGTACTTTACTGGCTGGACAAAATGCTCTCTTGTGTTAGCCTAAGAGCAAAACCTTGTACACTCGAAGGTCAAAAAGGCTTTCTTTCAGGTCCTGTTTTGCTGAAAAGCATGGAACAGGACACGAAGGCATCACACCTGAAAATACTGCACCCAGAATATGTTCTTAACAGACTGAATTTGCTCAAAGCCAATACTGAAATGATAAATCCATGACTTGGGAAATACTTTTAAAAATGGACATTTATTTTGACTTATATTCTGTAGGTTCCTTTCTTTCCTTCCCTGTAAGCAAAAAAAAAAATAAATAAATAAAATAAAATAAATCTCACCCTAGAGAAGAAAAAGGAAATCAAGCAGAGAGAACTCTTTTCCTTTATCATGGATGTAAAACAGGATGTGATATTTAATTGAAAACTGAAAATAATGAAACAAAAAGCAGGTACTACTCAGGGAGGGGAGAGTTATCACACAGCTAGAGAGAAGTAAAAGGGCAGCAACTGCAGTCCAACAGTAATGCTATTCTCATATCTGTATACTTTTACCAAAAATTCTGACTGTATCCTCATTTTGTGTGTGTTCAGTGGTGGTAGATTTGGACTAGGAGGGAGTGTTATTACATTTTTTGAACCCCCCCTGTTGTTCCAGGCACATTGTATTTGTGATCTTCTTGAGTCTTTACAACTTACGAGGAAGGCATCAGAAGTTCCATTTTTAGATGAGAAAGCTGCTCCCGAGGATGGATGTACCTCTTCAAGGTCATGCGCAAGCAAATGGCTGGACTCAGAATTTATACTTCGTCTTGCCTCCATCTGAGGCATCGGATTCCCTCTACTGTAAGACAATCTCCTTTTAAGATCTAGAATTCATTTCCAACATTTATGTATAGGAGAGAGAAGTATCTCTTTCTAATTCCCTTCCTTGCTGTCCCTGTCATACATTCTATATATTTAAATTAAACTAAAAAAGGCAAAGTCCTTCTGTTGTTCTCTCTGCTTAGACAACCATGTGTTTCTCTCTTGAGCCTAGATCACACACTCTTATGCTATTTGTTGTCTATTTCCCCACTCTGTTCTTTGTGGGTTTTTTTTTTTTTTTAAGATTTTATTTATTTATTTGACAGAGACATAGCAAAGAGGGAACACAAGCAGGGGGAGTGGGAGAGGGAGAAGCAGGCTTCCCGCTGAGCAGGGTGCCCGATGTGTGGTTCGATCCCACTGGGATCATGACCTGAGCCGAAGGCAGACATTTAACCGACTGAGCCACCCAGGTACCTCTGGCCTCCAGTGTTTCTGATAAGAAGTTAGATCACAGTCTCATCGTTGTTTTTCCATTTATAATGCGTCTTCTTCTCTGGCTGTCTACATTTTTTTCTCTATCTTTGACATTTAGCAGCTTCACTATGATGTGCCTCTGTGTGGCTTTCTTTGTATTTATCCTCCGTGGGGTGTGCTAAGTTTCCTGGGTCCAGGGATTGCAGTTTATGATTGAAGTGGAAATCTTTTCTACTCCATTCTCTTTCTCCTCAGCTTCTTGGGCTGCATTGTATGTATTTAGTCAGCTTGCTAGTATTCCATAGGTTGTTGATACGGTGTTAATTTGATTTTTAATCTTTTTCCTTCTGTTCTACAGTTTGGATGATTTTTACAACTTGTCTTCAAGTTCACCAATTCTTTCTCCCTTTGTATTCAATCTGTTCTTTATCCCATCCAGTTAATTTTTTTTTAATTTTAGATATTGTTTAGTTCTACGATTTATTTTTTTATGATTTCCTTATTTCTCCTGAAAATGTTTTTTGCCTTACTCATTATATCTTTTCCTTCAGATCTTTAACATATTATCATAGTTATTTTAAAGTCTATTAATTCCAACATCTGAGTCATCTATGGTTCTGTTTTTATTACATAACTTTTCCTTTGGACTGCAAGTCAGAATTTTTTGCCTCTCATGTATACTACTAATTATATGTTAAATTTAATTTAAATACTGGATATTGTGAATAATATGTTATAAAAACTCTGATCTTTTAGGGACTTGGTTTTAGGTTTTCAATGGCAGGTCTGTTTCAGTTTTGTCCTTATTCCAAGAGTAAGTTTAGACTTGGGACACAGTCATAACTTCTAAGATGCAGTCCTTGTAGAGTTAATAAAAAACCAAAGATATTTACCAAGCCTCCCTGATATGGTGATTGTCTTCCTTGCAAAAGGCTCTGCTGAACTTTCTTCTCAGCTTTCCATTTTTTTTTTACCTGTTATTTCCCTATGTCCTCCTTGGTGTTTCAACCCCCCCAACATACATACTTCAGGGCTCAGCCAAGGATTGTGGGGAGTTATTATATTGACTTCAGCTCTTTATTTGTGGTTCCCTCCTTTCAGTGATTCTTCCCTGAATATCCAGCCACTCTTACAGCCCCAAACTTGATCCTCTGACCTCAAGACAATAACACTGTGACTTTCTCCATGAATTGTATCACAGTACCTGCCATATAAATATAGATCTCATCTTATGTTATTTAGTTATTTCAAAAGTTGAATTCACTCCAGTTTATGCCAAGTTTTGATTACTTTTCAGTGCCTCCAAAGAAGTTTTTTAAAAACTATATTTCCAGAGATTATGATTTTTATCAGCAGGAGGTTTAGTTCAATATAAAATACTCCATCATTACTTGAAGTCAAAACTCTAATACAGTTGAGTAAAAACATGAATATGTGACTTCTACACACTATACCATCATCGTTTATATTTGTTTCTATCACACACTACTTTGGGAATATTCCTTCTATAAATAGGTAAGAGACTTCTTGAATTTTCAGTAGGTAGAAACTGAATACCTTACTATAAAATATGATTTTAAATACATAAAGTTGCTTTTTATATAGTTCTTAGAAGATGTCACATGGAAAAACTTCAAATTAAAGTTGACACTTTAAAAAAGCAATAATGACTTATTTATTTACCGTATCTTTCCTTTGGGAAGGAGGATAATTAAAGATGCTTACCATTGATAACTAGAGAATACTTGTGTGCCTAATGGATGTCAAGTTATTTAAAAGAAATAGGATGTGAGCATTACTGACATACATCACAAGAAAATAGGAGAAAGAGTAGAGTACCCTCTGGGCACCAGCACTTAGAACCACACAGGAATTAATGTAAATAATACCTGTCCTGAGCCTGCTTTGTAGATTCTTCACGAGAGTCTGGCTTCAGTGGCACACAAAATTTACCCAATAGTTTTATATCTCTAATTTGGTAAGGGAAATGGAGTTTCCAATATGCTATAAAATCATTAGGAGAGAGAGAAATAGAGAGAGAGAGACAGAGGGGGAGAACATGCTCCTGTCATGTTCTCAGAACTCTTTGCAACTCTCAAAAGCATTCTTTCCTTTAAAGAGATTTTCATGTTTTGAAAGCTAAGGGCATTTCATGATTAATTGTACTTTCCTTTTTTTTAATATTAAGACTTGGGCGCCTGGGTGGCTCAGTTGGTTAAGCGACTGCCTTAGGCTCAGGTCATGATCCTGGAGTCCGCGGATCGAGTCCTGCATCGGGCTCCCTGCTCGGCAGGGAGTCTGCTTCTCCCTCTGACCCTCTCCCCTCTCATGTGCTCTCTCTCATTCTCTCTCTCTCAAATAAATAAAATCTTTAAAAAAAAAAAAAAAGACTTAATTTTTTTAGAGCAGTTTAAGGTTCACAGTAACATTTAGGGGGAAGGTGACATTGCCCTTCTTTGAATCCAAATAAATTTCAATTAACTTTTAATATTTGTGATGTAAAAATTAAAAATTAATTTGTTTTTGAATGAAATAAATAGTATCAAATTCATCTTGATTAATGTAGAAACCCAGAGTATTTTGCATTATTTCACATGCTCTAGTCAACATGTCTATGTTGGAACTCTAAGGAGAATGTATTGTATTAGAATTTTCTCTTTGATGGAGACTATTTTATGACCATAAAATATTTAAATTTTCTTTAAGGATTTATTTTTAGGTAGGGCAATACACCTCTGGAAATAAAATAGAAAGTAAAAGTCAATACCCATATTACTCTTCTCTTTGTATTTAACCTGTAAAATAGAACCAGTTGCATTTCTGGGAAAGGACAAGCTAAAATTACAGGGCACCCAAGTGTCCCCTGACACCTTCCCAGAATAGTAAGAATTTAACAACCAACAGATTCGAGGTATTCTGAAAACCCTTTATGTACTTGCACACAAATATCTCTTCATTCTTATAAATCAATTGGAAGCCATTAACTTCAGGTAGCAAAATTACATTACCAAAGGATCAGTATAAAGTGAAGAAAATTAAGACCTTTGGCAAATTAACACTAAGGAGAGTATCTTTTATTTTTATATATTCAGCAAATACTAAACATCTGGTATATGCCAGGAAGTATGCTAAGTGGTACAGATACTGAGATGAATGTGTACATCTGAGTGCCAAGAATGTGATGTGGTGGTAACGGGATTGTATGAGGATGCAGGCAGTGGCACCTGCTAGGACAACTGGAAGCTGGGAGAGGCGTGATTAGAGCGGCATTCTGGGAATCAGAGCACTGGTATTACTGACTCTACCTGGAAGTCGGCCATCTTTTCTGAAGCACTAAATACAAGCACAGCTGTCTTTACTATTGGGTAGAGAAGAGACAGTGAAAAGAGAGAACTCGGAAGATGATACGAAGCCTTAAAATGGTTCTGATTCGGGTCCACATTGCGCCTTTGATTTGGCTGGGAATTGATGCAAAGGAGAAGGAAAATGACAAGATACCACCCATTGCAAAGTATCTTCCTTCAAGAAGTATACATGCTAGCTTTACACAGAGCTAGAGTTAAAGGAAAAATAAAAAAACAAACCAGCAGGCTATCACAAGTAGCCATTCTTTGCAAAGCATTTGTCTATAAATAAAGCTATTAAAATCTTACTGAAAAAAATGAACAAATTTCAAAAATTATTTTAAAATTAGGATCTGCATATAGACCAGACTGGAAAAATCTGCCTTGATATATGTTTATATCTCAGCACATTTGCCACCAGTATTACAGAGATACTCGAGGTACCTACTCCTGTCTATTCTACGGGAGAATAAGATAACAAGCCAGTTGACATCAGTCCATTAAGAGGCTGAGAAAATAGGAGAAGCTTTCTTGAAATGAACTAAATAGAAAAAGGACCACAGGCTTTGTGGTTCATCAGATCCTAGCTAAATGATTTAGGAACATTCATGTATAAGCCTCTTCCCCAGCGTCCCCCCAACTTTACCGAAATAAAATTGACCTGGAACATTGTGTAGGTTTAGGTTATACCATGTGATGATCTGGCACATACACAGTGAGATGCTTACCATGATAAGGTTACTTAACACATTCTTCACCTCACATAATTTTTGCTCTTGTTATGGTCAAAATACTAAAGGTCCACTTTCATAGCACCTTTTGCATATACAATACTGGATTGTTAGCTATAGTCACCAAGATAAACCTTAGATACCTGAATAGATACACCTTATAATTGGTACCCTCTGTACCCTCTGACCAACATCTCCCCATTTCCTCTACCTCTCAGCCTGTGGCAACCACCTTTCTACCATTTCTGTGGGTGTGATGTTTTTAGATTCCACATCTAAATGAAGACATGCAGTATTTGTCTTTCTCTGTCTGACTTATTTCACCTCCTATAATGCACTCAAGGTCCACTCATGTTGTTGCAAGTGGCAGGATTTCCCTTTATGTTTATGGCTGAATAATATTCCACAACTTGGAAATGCAGTATAATGCTGTATTAAAGCTTTATCAATTAATCAATAAAACTCTAGTGACTTCTTTTTTTGCATAAAACCACTGGGTGCTTTTTCTTTAATATTTTTTCTTAAAAAACTCCAATTTCTGTTCTCTAGGGGCACCTGCTTCTTTGTCTAGTTTCTTCCCCCTCCTGACCCTTACAACTCTCCGGATTTGGGGGGCAGTGTCAGGAAGTCAGTTTGTTAAGTCCTCGGGTAAATTTCTCTTCTCCTTCTGGGACTCAGTGATGGGTAGATTGTTTTCACATAGTGGTGCCTTTTTAGTCCTGCGGGTTTTCTTCATTCCTTTTCATTTTTTTCCCTTTTGCTCCTCTGACTGGATAATTTCAAAGGCCCTTGCTTCTGCTCGATCCGCTCTGCTGTTGGAGCGCTCTATTTGGTCTTTGGCTCTGTCACTGTCTTCTTTAGCTCCAAATTTCTGCTTGGTTCTCTTTTTATATTTTCTATCTCTGTTGAACTTTTCATTTCGTTCTTGTATTTTTCCCCTAATTTCATTAAATTGTTTTACTATGTTTTCTTATAGCTCTCTGAGCATCTTTAGAACAATTATTTTGACTCCTTTGTCAGGCAATTCTGACATCGTCATTTCTTTAGGATCACTTACTGGAAGTTTCCTGTGTTCCTTTGGTGGTATTGGGTTGCCCTGATTCTTCAAGATCCCTGTAGTCTTGCATATAGATGTCTGCACATTTAAAGAAGCAGTCACCTCTAGCAGACTTGATGAGTTGACCTAGCTATGGAAAGACCTTCACCCGTGGGTGGGGGCATGCTGGAGTGTACGGTAAGCCCCGGTACAAGGCGGCAGCCATTTATGTGTGTCCAAATGCGGGGGTGCGTCCCAGGGGTATATGATGTCTCATCCGCTCAGGCCACTCAGCTCCACAACATTGACAACTGCGTGGTTCTTGGTGAGCACTGTGGGGGGTCCGCCGTGGCTACAAGGGTTGTTGGAGTCGTCCGCGGCACCTCCAGGGCCAGTGGCTAGGGGCTGGGGCGCGCAGTAGCGGTGGCCGGAGCTGGTGGTGCGCACACAGCAGCAGGGCCCAGCTGCGGGTCTATGCAGTGGTGGGGGCTGGTTGCAAACATACACAGAGTGGCGGGGGCCAGGGCCAGCTGCAGGTGCACCAGCAGCTGTGGGGACCATGGCTGTCCGTGTGTCTTACTGAGGCTGCAGGGTCTCCCCAGGGGTGTGGGCCTAGCCTCGGAGGCCACTAATGAGGGTCTGGTTGGGGCATACAGGTGCACCACTAGACGGTTCCCTACACATGTGCCAAGGGGTGAAGGCCAGTGACTGGAGCAGAGCCAAATTCAGACCCACAAACCGCTGTGAGGGCGTGGCTTGTTGCGATGTGCCACAGGTACGTGGACAGCAGTGAAGGTGATGAGGATCAGGCCAGTGTGCGGAGGCGTTAGGCCCAAGTGTGCACATGGAGGTGGGGGTCCGCACGGGGTTCGTGGCTGCCATCTTGTACTGGCTGGCTGCTGGTGTGGACCCTTGGCTCTAGCAGCAGGGGGTGGAGGTAGGTGGGGGTGGGGTGTGGGCAGGAAGCAGGGAGCAGGGAAGGGAGGACTCAGGAGTCTGGGGTCTGTGAATGTGAATAGCCGCGGGGCAGAACCCAGTGAAATCTGCAGGCCGCCCGCCGCGGCCTGATACGAGTAGCACCTACGTTTCTTTGCTCCTTCCTCTCTCTAGTCATCGCAGCTCTGCCAGTCTCTGGGTGGGCTCCCTCCCGCGGTGTCCTGCAGGCTAGGGAAGCCGGCCACTCACCCTACTCTCCCTCTCCTGGTGAGGGAAATTCTTTCAGGCTGAGGCATTCCCAGGCCGGCATCGGATGATGCAGGCAAAATGAAGCTCGTCTTCCTTCCCTTCTTCCGCAATTATTCTCAGGGTTCTGCCCTACCCCCGCCCCCACCCCCAGTCACTGAAGATTCTTAAGTAGACTCCTAAGCTCTCTGCTTTTCTTTGTGGATAGCTGCCTAACAATCTTCGTTGGGGGGATGGAAGCTGAGGTCTCTTACTTTATATCTTGGTAACGTCAACCTAACTTATATAACCATCTTGAATTTTACAGTAACTAATTATTCTTAGTTAACAATATCCAGTGCCCCTCCAAATGGGAGAGCTTGTAAAACCATCTGGAACAACTCCCCATCTGTGCTGGGACAGAAACTAAGACTCAGGAGGGTGAACTTGCCCAAGATCACAATTTTACTTGCAAGTCACACTTAAGACTCGAGATCAGGTCACTGAGGTAAAATAAAATGCACTCTCATTTGCTTTTCCAGCTGGTAAGATCTTGCTCAGGTCCTAGCTAAACTACTCTAGCATAATTCAGGTTTTCTTGCTTGAATTAAAGGGCTCTAAGAGTCTGCTTTGAACCTGAGTCCTGTACTAGGTCAGCAGCCCATGCAAGGGAACAGAGGGAGCTGACCAGGTCCCACGGAGTGCTGGCCCCTGAAGTGAAATCCAGGGATGTTTTCCTGTCTCTAAACATGGGGGACTGCATGTAACAGGGAAGACTATTGATGCAACAAGGTAGCCATAACAGTAATGAGTACCTGGTAGGAGGTGGATCAGTAGATAACAACATTTATTTTCCCAAGAGCTACTGGATTGAGTAGTTAAAACTTGTATTCATGAACAATTTTGTGTTTTTAGGCTTGTCCCCAGGGCTTTCTGACATTTCAGCTGCCTCCTTCCCTTTCACCCACACACCCGACCACTACTCAGTCATTTCAGCCAGACAGAAGGGAAGCTTTGATGAGAAGAACACAGCATAGTTTACATATCTGGGGTATGTACTACACTTTCTTCAATACGGCCTGCCAGGAATTCAGCCTGTGCCTGACTCACATCCCACCCTCCCCCCACTCCCTACGGGACAACAACAGAAGCAGGACAGGCTTCTCTGGTCTCTGTTTCTGTCTCCTTCACGTTCACACGCCAGTCACATAGCACAGGAGAGAAGAAAATCCCAGCTACAACTGAATGGATGGGAAAAAGGAGTCCGCATCTTATTCCAAACCAGAGAGCCTGTCAGAACAGGGAGGCAAAATGGCAGAGAAACCAAGTTGCATCCTGAATTTGCACAGTGTGCCAAGTTGCCTACTACATTATTCCCTATCTCGGATACTTTTATCCAGAAGATTTTTATGTTTTAACCCTGGTGTCGCTATATGCCCCATAAACCTGGGGCCTGAGTCCCCCAGATACTCTTTTCATCCAGTCAGTGTATCAAATACAGCAAGTAAGTGTTTGATAAATGATGCAAAATGATGAAAAAGGAATTTTGCCTGTGATTCATGATTTTATCAAGGGAGAAATAAGGTAATTTCTAATCCACTTAGCCACTGAAACCCTAGCCAGATATCCAGGTATATCCCTTCAATCTCCTCTTTCCTGCTTGGCTCCAGGATTCCTCATTCTTTTCATAAAAATTCTCCCTAGTCACAAATGATCCTTTAGCTCTACATGGTAATCAAGAGGCATAAGCACTGATTCTGTCTTATTCCTTACAACCTCTTTAAATAGCCTATATTAGCGGAAGACCTCTGCCATTTAAAGCAGCAGCTCTAGCATATGGTTATGGCTTCTTATTAAATAATGCAAAGCCAATTCAAAAAGAGCTCTGTTCAATTTACCTGCCCAGCCAGACAGTCCTCTAGGGGGTCAAACTTCATCATTCTTCACTCCTCCTCTCTAGAAAGCTTGTTTCTTTTAAGGTACAGACATAGCTTTCAGGAAAAAGCAGTGTGGATCTCCTGCTAAGTACCTACGGCGGGGCCGTCTTCCGGTCAGAGTACAGGGGACACACTGCCCATCGGCTTCACGAGGGGAGGGACAGTGTCTTGCAGTCTTGCTCTATCTCCTCGTCGTGTCTGCCCCACAACAGGCACCCTCAATATTGGTTGAGTGAATCAATGCAGTGAACAATAAATAAAGTAGTAAATCAAGGAGCTGCAGGAATCAAATTCAGGTTACCAGGCCAGTTATGGAAACACTAAGATCAGGATTCTTGCACGGAGGAAGCCCAGGATTGCGGGGGCTACAAACTATCCAAGACTCTTAGATAGAGGGCTATGTATAGTGAGATCACCTTGTTACTAGCCTTTGTTACCCACTCTCACTCACACCTTATAACAAATACATGAAATGTTGAAAACAATAATCCCTTGGTCAGAAGTTTAGTGCTAATTGGACCTCTGAAGTTATCAGCAATGACTGGGACTTATTTCCGGCCGACTTTATGCCAACACAGTTTACACACATTAACATGATCATGTTGTTGAGCAACAACCCTTCAAGGTGGCCATTAATTTTCTTTAATTTCAGATAGAGAAATTACATGCAGAAGATTAAACAGCTTACTGAAGTCAACTGGCTAAGGTTAGCATCTGGGATTCGAACTTGCTTCTGGGACTCAGTTCCTTCCCCTACCCACAGTGCATTTCACCAAATCAAGCAGCATGCCAAACACCTAGCCAAACAGAATTTGTAGTTGTTTTTTTTTTTTTTAATTTCTAAATTGTGGGAAAAAACCATACAATATAAAATGTACCCCCTTAACCATTTTAAGTACACATTTCTGTAATGTTAACTGTATTCACATGTTATGTAACATCTCTAGAAATTTTTCATCTTGTAAAATTCAAACTCTATACCTATTAAGCAACACTCTTCATTTCTCTGTCCCCAAAGCCCCAGGCAAGCATCATTCTGCTTCCACTTCTATGATTTTGACCACTCTAGATACCCCATAGAATAGTGGGATCATATAGTATTATACTTTTGTGACTGGCCTCTTTCACTCAGGATGATGTCCTGAAGATTCATTCCTGTTGTAGGATAGGACAGCATTCCATCCTTTTTAAGGCTGAATAATACTCCATCACATGTATACATAACATTTTCTTTATTCCTCTGTCGATGGACACTTGGCTTGCTTCCACCTCTTAGCTATTGCGAATAATGCTGCAATTGAACACGAGTGGGCAAATATTGCTTCACGATACTGCTTTCAATACTTTTGGGTAAATACCTGGTAGAGGAACTGCTGGATGGTAGGGTGGTTCTATTTGTCACTTTCTGAGGAACCTCCATACGTTCTTCCATAGTAGCTGCCCCATTTTCCATTTCCACCAGCAGTGTGCAAAAGTAGACAGATTTGTTTTTAAATAGAATAACTGTCGGTTTAATGTCAAACTGACCAAACAGCCCAGACTGCAGTGTCAAGCAGTGACTGAATTGCAGATTTATAAATTTGGATCAGCATCCCATTTTAGGACAAATAACTTTAGCAGTCATTTTCTCAGAGACTACAACAAATGAAGGAAAAGTAAAGCCAGCGTTGAGCCCGTGTGAAGGTATCAGAAGAATTCTTACTTCCTGAGAAGAAGTATAAGCATGTACACAAATTGCACTCTTACCCTCGTTTTGGCATCAATTTTAGCTCCTCGGTCAAGCAATAGTTTTACCATATTGGCATTTCCTCTTTTTGATGCAACGTGTAAAGGCGTGATGTCATTCTGTAGGAGAACAGAAAAGAAGTACAGTTTCGGTATCTTTAGTTCAACCAAAACAGCGCTTCCTCAACTTCCCCCAACATGTTCTCACTTTTTAATTTTCTTTTTAACAGCCGTTGTGAACAGAATACTTCCCAACATTTCTGAGTGTAATTTTACTCAGTAAATTTACATCCCAACATTTCTGACAGTAATTTTACTCATCCCTCCCAAAAAGGGATGAATTTTAAGGAACACAGTCTGTGGAGGTGGGTCCAACTTTATTTCATTTGACTGAAGTGACTGGTGATGAGACGGCTTTATTTTTATTTTTATTTTTTTTGCTCTAAAATCCTGCAGCGTTAAGTCAACGTGTTGTCTTACAAGCTTGCACGATACCTATTGGGTAATGAGTGGTTGACTAAGTGGCTGATTACATTGGCTGAGACTCAGTGAAAGGAGTATCATGTTACTCAGAGCCATCTTTGGGTTCATTTGAGCACAAGATATCAAGGAGAGACAACAGCAACTCCAAGTAGGAAACTGGTCAGTACCAAAGTCACAGGACTGCCCATGCACGTGGGGCTTTTAAAATATGTTCACAGGCATTTATTAGGAATGTCACAGAAAACTGTTTTTGAAATTCCCATTGAGGAATACACATCTTGTTAGGACAATCTGAAATTCCAGTCATGACCCCTCAATACTACAGGTCTTCCCTCCATGCATCTTACAGGCACTATGGCTGTTTCCAGACTGTCAGGGAAGTGTGTGTATACAGTGAAAACATTATCTATTTTGGCTCCTTACTCCTGTGTAGCAACAATATGGATTTAAGGTCCAGTGTTCACATAAGTCAATTATAGGATGCATAATCTCAGCTTGTGAGGGGTTATGTTCTTGTCGTTTGATAGCAGATACAATGTCACAGCTCCCAGGTACTGATCATTCCCTTGTATTAGGCACTGTGCTTAACTCTTTACTGTCTCATTTAATTCTCATAATCCTCACAATGCCATAAACAATCTGACTTATAATGTCTATTTTACCAAAACACAAATAGCTGGCAAAACCAGGATTCAAATTAAAGTATGACTCAGCTTGGGTTTTTTAGAAAACAACTTATGATGAAAATTTTCAAACAGATACACAGTTTGAAAGAAAGGCATGAGCTTCATGTACTTATCACTATGGTTCAATACTTATCAACCTTTTGGTGATTTTATTTCTTCTATGCTCCCTGCTATTTTTTTTTTTGTGTGTGTGTGTGTGTGCACGCAGAAATTTAAGAGAAGGAAGAGAAAAATCCTAGGCATATTATTTCACCCACAAATACTGCAATTTAACTCTAACAGATAAGGATTTTTTTAAACAAGTCATCACAACACCATTATATTTAACAAACTAAAAATAATTCCTTCATAACACCAAGACCCTGTCAGTGTTCAAATTCTCCCATTATGTCCAGTTAGCTCAGCAGAGTTGTTCAAATTAGAAGAGCCACACCTGCATTAGTTTGAAATGTCCCTTACGTCTCTTAATCTCTGTAGGTGCTCAACTCCGCGTTCTTTTTTCCATGACTATTTATTTATTGAAAAAACTGAGTAATTCATTGTGTAGACTTTTCTAACCTCTAGATTTAGCTGCTTTCATCCTCATGGAGTGTTATTGGATATGTTCTTTTGCCCTGTATTTTCTATAAACTTTTCTAAATATTATAAACTATAATGCTCCTAGCATTACATTCTCCTATCTGAACAGCTCTTGCCCTCATCATTCTTAGGTGCCAAAGTATCAATTGATTCATTACATGAAAGCAGAAGAAAGACCTCAGGAAACCAAATCTGCTTCAGTAATGCTGGTGGGGAGTACACAGGATGAGTATCATGGCTCTAGACCAGGGTAGACAAACTTTTTCTGCATAGGGCCAGATAGCAAATATTTTCAGCTTTGCAAGACATACAAGTTCTATTGCAACTATTCAGTTCTGCCATTGTAGGGCTAAAGCAGCCATATGAAATATGTAAAGAAATGGGAATGGTTGTGTTTCAATAAAACTTTATTTACAAAAACAGGCGGTGGGCCGGATTTGGCCTGGGGATGGTAGTTTGCTGACCCTGCTCTAGATCTACCAGGCTACAGCTGAAGGTTTCAACTATGTGTAACAGTTTACAAAAGAGGAAGTAGAACTCTATGCTGTGCATTGTGTATGCTTTGGTCCCCTTTGGTGTGGACTATTTTTGGTGTGAATGAAAGCTGGCAGAAGGAAACAAAATTCCTGATGACTTTTTAACTGTCTTGCTTGTCTCCATTGTCCGAGTGCAGACCCAAGCAGCACAGTGGGTGAATTCTAGACCTGAGACAGCAGGTGGAAAGGCAGGTTAGGTCTGTAGGAAACATGGTCTAAAGGAAGCTTACTGAGCCCAGAATGGGAGATGGTGCAAAGATCTCATCCCTCCCCGGCGGGAGTCAGGGCTTACATGTGATTTCCCTTTAAAACTGTGCCCTTGCCTGGTTGAGAAGGACTTAATTAACCTCCATTACAAGTAGGCTAATTTTAGTGAGAGAAAGACTCCACTTCTAATTTTGCTCTCTTCCATATTCATGTATTCTCTCATACAGTGATACATAGATGTCAAAAGTTGCCTTGAAATTCTAACTCCCACGTTTTTCTACACCTCTCTGACCCTAGAGGAATACTTTATATTTCTGTAGCACTTAAAAAGTGTTGTAAAGGGCTCACACTTACATAATTTCATTTTATCTTCACCACCCTCTATTGAACTAAATCACTAATCCTATTTGACAGATAAACGGGGGAACAGAACTGGTCAGTAATTTGTATATTAAAAGACAGTGAATTAGAGGCAGAATCGGGATGAGAATTCAGTTTCCTAGACTCTTGGGCAGTGGTCTAGAAACAACTATTGCTTCTCCTCTCTGTCAAATGGAGCTTCTGAATGAAATACATACTTCTGTGTTCCTGAATCTGGTAGTGACTGCTTCTGTCAATTAGGAACAAATCAAAATGAAAGTGGTACCCCTAGACCACTCAATGGCACATTTATATTCTGCTTCATTGGTTAACCAATAAAAATGTTTTATGTCCTACTATGCACATGACCCAGTGCTATACTTCCATTGTATAAGTCCACAACAAAAATATGGAATCCCAGCATATCAAAAGAGCCCAGTGATGTTAGAGATGAAAATGCATGCTTAAGAGAACCCTCATTTGCTGCTCGTGAAATGTAAACTTACACATGCTTTCTGGGATGCAATTTGGCAGTATATATGAAAAGCCTTCAACTCTAAAACCACAGATAAAATGCAGAGGTTGATTGCCATAGTCGAAAAGGTGGGAATGTTAAGAAAGACCCAACCCTGGGGCGCCTGGGTGGCTCAGTCGTTAAGCGCCTGCCTTCGGCTCAGGTCATGATCCGGGGGTCCTGGGATCGAGCCCTGCATTGGGCTCCCTGCTCCTCGGGAAGCCTGTTTCTCCCTCTCCCACTCCCCCTGCTTGTGTTCCTTCTCTCACTGTCTCTCTCTCTGTCAAATAAATAAATAAAAATCAAGAAAGAAAAGAAAGAAAGAAAGAAAGAAAGAAAGAAAGAAAGAAAGAAAGAAA
>NW_023270244.1:2147028-2342176 GCF_011800145.1 Mirounga leonina
AAAGAAAGAAAGAAAGAAAGAAAGAAAGAAAGAAAGAAAGAAAGAAAGAAAAAAAGAAAGAAAGAAAGAAAGAAAGGGAAAGGGAAAGGGAAAGGGAAAGGGAAGGAAAGGAAAGGAAAGGAAAGGAAAGGAGGGAGGGAGGGAGGGAGGGAGGGAGGGAGGGAGGGAGGGAGAGAGAGAGAGAAAGAAAGAAAGAAAGAAAGAAAGAAAGAAAGAAAGAAAGAAAGAAAGAAAGACCCAACCCTGAGGTCTAGGCACACATCTAAGACTGTGGCTGATCCAGAACGAAAGAACCCTCAGTCCCAGCACAAGCCTAGCATAGAGTAACAAGCAAGAGTAGTAAGCTGCTGAGGTCAGATAGGAGCTTAGTGAGAGACCTCCTCCATGCTTCACGTGTGCAGGGAGAACTGAGGACGGAGCACCTACACCACATAACATTCTCTGACCACCCCCACCCTCCCCTGCCACTACCCTGAGCATGAGGCAGTGTAGCCCTCCTCTATAGGGAGCTGAAGTCCCCTCAAACAAGATGTAAACTCCGCTAACTCTTGACTACACTGACTCAACCTTCCACATGTACAGCCTGACAGAGAGGTATGCCCATTTTCACACAAAGACGCTACTGACCTCAGTCTCTCTTGCATTCTGCCCAGTGGAACAAGTGAGCTACAGGTATCAAAAGTTAGGGAATTTCACCAAAGACATGGGATTTCAGTCAAATAGAAACCCTCGGTAAGAAAAACCACAATATAAGAAACACAGAATTCCTTGGATGGGCTCATCACTAGACTTCACACAGCTAAGAAAAGCATCAGTGGGCTTAAAGATACATCAGTATAAATGATCCAAACACAAAGAAAAAAAAAAGAGTGGAAAAGAAAGAACAGAGTCTAAGGGCTGGGGGACAGTATAAAACAACTGATTGGAGTTACATAAGAAGAGAGGAGATGGGGCAGGAGAAATACCCGGAGAGACAATGTTCAAGAATTATCTCAAAATAATGAAATGTATGAAACCACATATCCCAGAAGCTTGGAGAACTTCGAGCAAGATAAACTATAAACAACCAAATGTCAGTCAGACACATCAGTCCAATTGCTGAAAATAAAAGATAAAGGAAAAATCATGAAGGTCACTAGAGGGGAAAAGGACATATTTCATATAGAGAACAAGGACAAAAATGACAGCCTTAGAAATTATGTAATGCTGACAACAAAGTGGAATCTTCAAATACTGAAAAGTTAACACCTGTCTGATGAGACTTCTATACCCAGTGAAAATATCTTTAAAAAACTGAGGAGAAATAAAGACTTTTTAGGATAAACAGAAACTGGGAGATTTCATTACCATCAGACCTGTAATACAAAAAATATTAAAGGAAGTTCTTTAGGCAGTGGGAATATGATGCCAGTCAGAAGCTTAGACCCACACAGAGAAACACAGAAATGGCAAAAGTGAAGGCAAATATACAAGATCATTGATTATCTAAAGCAGAAACAGTAACAGTGAATTGGGGGCTTTAAAACATATGCAAAAGTAAAATGCACACCACTGACACATAGATGGAAAAGTGAGAATGACACAGTTGTCAGCTCCACACTAGGTGTAAGGTGACATAACTGTGAAGGTAGACTGTGATAAATTAACAACATACAAAATACACATTATTAAATAAAAATATGCTCTCAAATTTATGCATAAGTATATGTATACCTACATTCTAAAAAAGCTGTCCAACTATGGACCCTAATGTTAATCATCTATCTCTCGGTACTGAGATTATGGATGATCTTTTGCTTCTTCATGCTTTCCTAAGTAATTTCTACTATGTGAAAAATCGTTGTATTTCTTCTTTATCATTACCTAATTTGCAGCCCTTCATCACCATCTCTGTCTTGGCTCGTACCATTTGCATTCCCCACTCTGACAGCCAAGGAGAGGTTTTACTTACCCATCAACTTGCCTTGCATTTGAACTTTAAGGGAACCTGTTAAGCCTAGAGGTACAAAATTACATACGGCTAGAGTTAAAGGTCTATCTGTTCTAAGAAGAAACCTTAATTAAAACTTGGATTAAAATACATTCAACCTAGAGTTTTGACCTGAATTTAGTGCAAACAAGAGTAAATGCTACTCTAATTTTTTATGAAGTAGCTTATTAATGGAATTTTTTTTTCTTATGCCAAAGATGCAACGTTCAATGTAATAGAGTACATTAGCATTTTGGTAAATTTTGTTAACTGATGAGTACATCTGATTCGGTCTAATCACCTATTTTATAGATAAGGAGGAGGCCAGGGAGGGTAAGAGGTTGCCAGGAGTCACAGAGCCGGAGGCTCGGCCACGATCCCCAGAAACTGCCTTTTTTATCTCACTGAGTTCTTTGGGCTTATTTGCAAATCACTATTTTCATCTCCAGCACAACAGAATCTTATTTCATTGAACTTTTCCATTAAACTAGTCAATGTAGTAATTATTCACTCTAAAAAAAAGGGTAAATCTGATGAGCCAGTGCCTTCCTTTTTCTGGCATTTACTTCTCCTCAACCCTTGATGGAAGATGGTGGATAAAGCCAAAAAAGCAATCACATCACATATATACACATACGTTTTATTAAAAAAACAAAGGAAATTGGCTGTAAAAATATTTATGAAAACATTAACAGCATTTGGGTAAATATTCAGAATTTTGACTGAAGAAAATTACAGTACTCAGCTGGTTTAATTCTCTCAGATTTCTCGGCCAACAACCTAACCAGGTACTTAAAAAAGCAACTTGGATCATGACTGTATCTGCTCATGTGTGGATGTGTGTTCTCACCACAGTGTGATTGCTAGCCTTTTCTTTTCAGTCATTCATGTTCTTCTATGCTGATCTTCTCTTATCTTGATTTTTCAGTAAGACTTTTCACCCACAGCCTATCCTTCTTGAAGACAACAACCACTGACGTTACGGAGTAAAAATCTCAATCCCGAAGAACAAGTTTTGCCTTCCACTTTTAGGGAAAAGAGAAGCAAGATCACCCAGAACAAAGGTAAGCACTCGCGGGACTCCTACAAATTCAGTATATTCCATCATATACTCACAAGTAGTCCATATTACTTATCTCATTTAACCCACACACCAACTCTAGAAACAGGTACTCTCTAATTTTTTTCCTTATTTTACAGATGAGGAAACTAGAAAAAAAAATCAAAATAGCTTGCCAAAAGTCACAAAGCTGCCATAATTTATTTGCCCCAAAGTTTATGCTTTCTTCACTAGACCAGACCATGCTGTTCCTGAGCTTCTAAACAGTACAAATATATAACCAATTCTTACTATTAGAGCATTCCTGTGCAAGCAGATACAGAGAGCACTGGGGTCCAATAGTACAGCAGTTAAGAGCTAATACTCCAGAGCCAGACCACTTAGCTTCAGATCCCAAGCCTCCCCAGACTAGCTGCCTAACCTTAGACGAGTTTATTTAATTTCTTCATACCCCAAACTTATCTGTAAAATGAGGCCAATAATAGTATCCATATTATAGACCTGTCATGAGGATTAAGTGAGTTAACAATGGTAGTCTTAAGAATGTTTCTTGGCATTTAGTAAACATGATACAGGTGTTAGCTATTACTATTCTTTTTCTTATCTCTCATCTGGACATTTAAAAATGGATGACATGAGGCACCTGGGTGGCTCAGTCGGTTAAGCGTCTGCCTTCAGCTCAGGTCATGATCCTGGAGTCCCAGGATGGAGTCCTGCAACAGGCTCCCTGCTCAGCGGGGAGTCTGCTTCTCCCTCTGTCCCTCATCCTGCTCATGTTCCCTCTCTCTCTCTCTCTCAAATAAATAAGTAAAATCTTTAGAAAAAATGGATGACATGACCGCCTCTCACAAAGACATTATTATGAAAGAGTTTGGGTAGAAAAGACATGGCAGAGCGGAAGTAATGTGTGAACTCTAAGAAGGTGCTAAAGGGGGCAGTTCTTAGGATGGATGCAAACAGTGTTTGATTTGTGTCTGCTCAGCACAGCTCAGCCTGTGAAAAGCCCAGAAGGGGTGTGCTGAGGTGAGTCGTGGCAGAGAAGAAGGCAAGAAGGGCCAGAGTGGTGGCTGATAGAACATGATGTATGTGATAAAATGTGATACAATCATGGAAAGGCATCCTTTATTATTATCATTATTATTATTTTTATTTATTTTTTTTAAACTTCCAGGGACTTGGAAGAAACAACTAGCTCTGTTGGGAAATAGTGAAATTGCTGGCTTCTTTCTTTCTGAGATCTCAGCTGTTTCTGAAAAACCCAGCTGGGGTAGTAGCCGAGGCCCTTTATGAAATTGTCACCAAGGCCAGATTTTTTCTGCAACTTGCTAAAGTGAAATCAGGGCCACTTCCTACCTTACTTGTGATAAATGGTAGACTTTTCATTCTGTTTAAATATATAAAGGGCAGCTGACTTCTGATCCCCTGTACCCTCTCTTCTCTCTCCTTTTCTTTAAAAACATCTAGGAGGTTATCACTAAGTAGAAGAGTCAGTATGATCGCACTCAAGTCTTTCAGGTAATGAAAAATTAAACAGTAAGACTATTTTAGTTTAGTTCCTTGATACGGTCTCAATTGAATACAAATTCTAAAATAATTAAATGTTAAATTGAGAGGGAACCTGTTATCTTCTGCTAATTCTTACACTTGTTACTACTATGGTTTTAAAAGTTTGTCAACGTGGCAAAACAAGATATCTGAAAACGGAAGTTTTTTATGTGTTAATGACTTGCATTTAAAACACACCCATTTCAAGATTTGTTGTGTGTCCTCTTGCTAGTCTCTTTATTCACTATCCCTAGTGTAAGTAGAAACAGAAAAAATGATTAGTAAATAAGTTCACAGAGTGAGCACTGGGAAGACATTTAAGCAAGGCCTACTGGATTTCGTCATCCACCTCATAGATATTTATCTCTTGAAAAGTCTTACAGCCTCTGAGAGGAGGACTGAAGGAGATCAGAGTATGCCACCCCACAATATGCCACTTGGGCATAAAGACTGTTTTGAGCTTTCTGTCTAAAAGCAAAGCACAGATTTCCCTTTGGGAAGGTGTTTCCCTCTCCCAAGCCAGGAATAAGGTATCTCTGAATCTCTCATCAATGGAGAAGGCAAGACTGGGATCTGCAAAACTGAACAACCCTTAGCATCCATTAGTTTCCCCACCCATATATTCACCTTTCCCAAATTCACTGCCTCTGGAAGCCCAAATTCCCTTTGTCATTGCACTTCTCCAAATGTATCACCCTTTGTTAAAATGATACATAAGCCCCTGGGGTCTAACTGCCTCTTTGGGTCTTCACTTCTTTTCTAGGAAGGCCTCTGTATGCATCATAAGCCTTTCTCTCATTTATCTGTCTTTTGTTAATTTGCAAGACCCCAGGAGGGTAGAGGAAAAAGTTTTTTCTTCTATCACAAAGTCATATGTGCCAATCTCCAAACAATATATGCTTGGTCAGTGATATTTTATAGATATATAGATTTTGATACAATGGAGAAAAAACACAGAATTGAATTCCTGTTCACTTTCATTTCCTCGAGAGTATTAAAATGTGTTCTTTTTCTGTTGATTTTTATTGCTTTTCTGTTGATTTATTGAGCCAAAATCCACTGCAAGTCTTCTCCAGTAGTTTATTTTTATAACAGGCTTATTGAGATATAATTTACATATGATAAAATTGGCCATTTTATAGTGTACGATTCAGTGGTTTTTAGTATATTCACAAAATTGTGCAACCATCATCAGTATCTATTTAGAAGAGCTCATCATCCCCCAAAGAAACCCCATCCCATTAAGCAGTTACTTCCCATTCTTCTGTCTATCCCCCAGCCCCTGGCAATCACTATTCCACTTCCTATGCATTTGCCTGTTCTAGACAATCCATATACATGGAACCACACAACATACGGCCTTTTGTGTCTGTCTTCTTTCACTTAGTATAATGTTTTCAAGGTTCATCCATGTTGAAGTATGTATCAGTACCTCATTTCTCTTCAAGAGGATGCCTGATTTTTTAATACCTTTATAAATACATAAAATATAAGCACACAAATAATGCTTTCAGTGATAAGGATTTGAGATTTCAAGGACATACCCAGGAGAATTTCAAACAATGGAATCTAATTTAATACTCCAGCTTTTCCAGTCTGACACATAGTAGGGTTTTTCTTTAAAAAAAATTTCAAACTTAAATGTTCTAATATTAATAATAAAAACATAAAATAAACTCAAACTTCCTTTATACTATAGCAATCATTATTAAGATGACTACCAGTGTTAGTAAAAGCCCGTTCTCCTCCTACTTCATGAAGCTTTAATGCAATGAAATAGGTCTTTTTAGGTGAAATCTTTTCCTCTTCTCCAGTTTTACTAACTGCTGGTTTCCTGGATAAGGAGGTTAAGTCCACACAGGTCCTGCTAAGACTGACGCTGAAAATGCTGAGGCCATTGACTTTCCCACCTCACTCCCTTCCCACAGAGACTAACCAGCTCCCACTGGCTTAGACACTGGCTGGTGTTGGGCTCCCCGGGAGTAGCAGCAGATGCCTGAATGTGTGAGGTCTGCTGTGAAGCCAGGCTCTGAGTATTTAGATCTGTTCTGCTCTAAAAACCTCAAGGAATTTATTTATTTTCTTTTAAGGATAAAATGAGGCTGTTTATTACGAATACTGTTAGTTTTCACTTGGATTAATAGCAGATCTCTCATCAACAATTTAGATAAGGCTCTGCCAGGTCTCTCACTAGCTTTAACATTTTGATTATTCATTTATCTCTTAATGGACACTTGGGTCGCTTCCACCCTGTGGATATCGAGAATAATGTCGCTATGAGCGTGGGTGTATAAATGTATCCTCAAGACTCTGCTTTCAGTTCTTTTGTAGATATACCCAGGAATGGAATTGCTGGATCACATGGTAACTCCATACTTCACATTTTGAGTAACCTCCAAACTTTTCCATAGTGGTTGTACCATTTCACATTCATCCCACAAACAGAGTACAAGGGTTCCAGTTTAAATGCTCACCAACACTTGTTCTCTCTCTCCATTTTTTTGTCTTGATAGTAGTCATGCTAATGGGTATTCAATGTATGTGTGTTTTTAAAGATTGAGAGAGAGAGAAAGCGTGAGCAGGAGGAGTGGCAGAGGGAGAGAATCTCCAGCAGACTCCCCACTTAGTTCAGAACCTGACTCAGGGCTTAATCTCATGACCCTGAGATCACGACCTGAGCCAAAATCGAGAGTCGGTCACTCTACTGATTGAACCACCCAGGTTCCCCCAATATGTGCCTTTAAAATATATCTTTCAGGATACATTTCAGAGTTTCCATAATTCCATAAACAATGAGGAGTTTTTGACTACTGAATGCCTTTTCATCCTATAAGAATTTGTTAGAAAAAAGAACTCTGCTAAAGAAATTGACACCTCTTGATTTAGACCAAGCAACTCTTTGTTTTGCAGGACAAATGTAATTAAAATGAAAAAGAGCTATAAATTATTAGGCTCTTGTTTTTGCTGGTTCTATGAGATAGATCTCTTTAATCTCCATAAAAATCCATAAAATAGATGCTGTTAGCTCAAATTCACAGGTGAGCAAGTTGAAGCTGGAAGGGGCCTCAGGTCACATGGCTAGAAAATGCTGGAGCCAGGATTAACCTCAGTTGTCTGATTCTAAAAAGCTGTGCTTGCCCTTTCCAGGTGGAGAGTCTCTTCTTAACTTGGGCAAACATCAGCTCTAGCTCTGAATCCAAGTAGCACTGTCTCCATACTGAAAATGCTGCTGGCATACAGCTTCCAACCAAAAAGGAAAGAGCGTATCTCAAAGCTAATAAAAATAAGCAGAGTCTAAAAGAGTAGCTAGTCCAGCTCTATCATTTTAAATAAGAAGAACTCATGGCTTTCAGATTTTTTTAAAGGTGTCACTATTAGCGCTCATTCAAAAGTAGCCTGCTCTGTATTACAGTAAGAAAGCCCCTCCTAGCTTGAAATATCTGAGTAGAGACGCATATAGTAACTGAACTATTAAAAATTCAGTTACAAAGTAATCAACTGTTTTCTATACATTGAGAAAAGTTGTTCTGAAATTTTGTAACTCTTTAAAATGAGTTAATCTAGCGATATTAGATTTCCTGTTATGTTTCTAATGAATGCTATCGCTTTAATAAAAAAGTCCACCCCTTTTTCTCATGTTCCACCATCCCAAATTCTTAAAAACAAAAATATTAAGGGGCTTTACAATGATACATTTTCCACACTCCTATATCATTTCTGATAAGTCTGGAATGAGATTCACTTCTGTATTAAATAATTTTCTTTCCCATCCAAAAAGTAACTCGTATAGGCTTCTGAGATGTCAGTTAACTTGAAATTGTTAGTTTCTCAAGTATCCTGCCCTCGTTTGGTCTTTGGACAAAGCAGATCCTTGCGTGGATAAATTAGATCCTTGCTCAAGTTTCAAACAAGTTAAGAAATGAAAACAAGGTCTTCGAAGTTTTTAAAGAAAAATGGTTTGGGGAAAAAAAAGTAGTCCTGGTGCAAATGGCCTTCCCTGTGTGCAGTGCACTTGTCCTAAGGAGATGGTACTGCTCTTCTAGGGACCATGAAGACCTCAGCTACTCAGCGGCCAATACCACACACCCTCAGCTGCCATTTGGGCACCGCGGGCGCCACTGATGGTCATGCATGAGGCATGATAAAATGGGGTAGAAGGTCTGGATCTAAATCCCTGTTACTCTATTTCACTTTCCATAGGATCTGGGACAAATGACTTCTTGGGATCCCAGTTTGCTCATCTGTGAAAATGTCTACTCTGTGGTCTCAAATGATGCACTGTACATAAGTGTTCTGTAAACTGTGCATATGATGTAAATTCAAGGTTACATTATTAAGGAGTTATAAAGATAGTTGTTATAAGCCAATGAATTATTAAGACTTCTATGACTTGGGGTGCCTGGGTGGTGTAGTCAGTCAAGCACCCAACTCTTGGTTTTGGCTCAGGTCATGAGGTTGAGCCCCACATGGGGCTCCATGCTCAGTGAAGAGTCTGCTTGAGTTTCTCCCTCTCCCTCTCCTCTGCCCCTCCTCCTCAAACACTCTCTCTCTCAAATAAATAATCAATCTTTTAAAAAAAGACTTCTATGGCTCAACTTTGGACAATTTAGATAAAGATTTTCATAGCATGGCCTCAGAGAGTGTTTTCTGATTATGTCTGGTCAGAAGAATCACCTTGTTAAAAACACAGATTACAAAGTTCGCCCCAAAGGTACTGCATCCAAATCTAAGGGAATGGGGGGCAGGGGGGTCCACTGGCCAGCTGGGGAAACTGGCTGCAAGGCCCTGACTTGGAGACTATGAAAAAGGGGCTTTTAATTTTCAAACTCAGAGGAACTCGCTGCCTGTAGAGACAAGCCTGCCTTGTATTTCTTCTTAACAGAAAATGGATATTATACCTTTCTGTCATAAAGCCATTACGTTTCTAAATATCAGGAGTTCATTTCAAACCATGATCTTTAGGGATTCAAAAACGCAGAAGTGAGAGAGATAAATAAAACATGGGGGGGGGATGAGAATGCACTATATTTTAGAATGAATTTGATCATTTGTTACTCTTTAGGTTTGCTAATCTTCCGGTTTAACTGTTCTTAAATGTGTAATGGGATTTCCTGGTAATTTTTTTTTAAAAGTCCTTTAAAATCCTCTTTAAAAAGGCATTTAATTCGCTTTGCAACCCTGGCGCAAGCAGAGAACGAATCGCCAGCTGGTGCAAGACGGGCTGTGATCAGTTCTGGTTTCCCTGTGGGTCCTGCGTTCAGTACGAAGCCTGGACACGCTGCCTCCAACGTTCGAATGGTATGAACGACACAGTCTGAGTGTCGTTTATTTTTCAGTCTAATTTTACTTTACTCACTTTACTGTGTCTTAGCTCCAGCTCCACACCTTAAAGCTGTGTGGTTTTGCAAAAGTGATACCGCTCCTTGCTTCCTCGTGTGTAAAATGGAAATCATACCCCCACACCTCACAGGATTCCTGAGAGGAATACATGAAATACTGTATAGGAACCTTATTACAGTACCTCATGCCTAGTAATAAATGAAAGCTGCTACCTAAATTAGCTTGAACTTTGTGTAAGTTTTGTCGACCTCATATTTGAAACCTTCAGTATTAAGAGCTGAAAGGGAACTTAGGGTCTTCTGCCCTCCCCACCCATTGGGGTATATCACTGGGGGAAACTCAGTGCTCTAAGGATGAACTTTAGGGCCCCTTTTCTCCATCCTGGGATTTCCCACCTCCCTACCTTAGCTGTAAAGAGATGTTTGTTCCAGCATTCTCAGAGGACACTGTTGGCATCTTGGTTGGGATACTGTTATTTGCATGGGTCTGTCCCACACATGGAAGGCGGGTTAGCCATCCTGGTCCTGTCCCATTATGGACCAGCCACGATGACAACCAAAAATGCCTCTGCAAATTTCCAAATCCTCTATGGAGAATGATTATCCCCCTTCTGCTACTGAGAAACTGTGGATGTAGTAGGACTCTAAAGAAATCATCCCCGAGGAAGGAGCATCAAGCCAGGGAGGAAGGAGCATCATACCAGGGGTTGGACAAGCTTCTCCTTGAGTGCAGTTCTTTTCCCTGTGTGACTGGAGCATGCCATAGCTCACAGCCAAGTATCTTCATTTCCCCTTCATTATGTATGTCATAATACATCTTAAACACCACTGCCACCATCCCACTTCTCCAGTTAAAGACCTGCAATGACTTGTAGACACAGACTGGAATGGTGGATACCAGGGGCTGGCAGGCTGGGAATTGAGGAGATGTTGCTTAAGGGCACAAACTTGCAACTAGTAGAAAAATGAGTTCTAGAGAGCTAATGAACAGTCTGGTGATTTTGGTCAACAATATTTGTCTGTTTCCAGTCTCACTTCCCATTGGCAAATGGGCTCAGTCTCCATTTCTTGGACTTGATTCTAATCCCCTTGTTTCCAGCACAACTTACTCTTCCATTTTTTTCCCAACTATGCTAGCGCATGCTCATCTCCTGCCTGAACTTGTCTCCTTGAACCTCCTGCATTGACTTGGGAGAGAGCCAGTAAGTGACTGTTCATGTTTCTCAAGTTCACCCATTGCAACCTTTTGGTTCTGCCCAGTCCTAACCTCTTCCCACTAGGTGTCCCTTCACGCTTCACCCTGCACATTCTTCAAACCACTGGAGGAAGAAGGGAAAGCTTTTGGCATGCAAGAATGTGCAGGGCTCAGAAGCAGACGAGGGTGCAGCCGAGCTGCTGCAAATGCACTCTCCAGTGACAGCGTGGACAGGGTTCTGAACATTCAGCAGAGGGGCGCATGATCCCTTTGCTGCTGTCGGCACTCACCGGAGGAAATGAACATTCTACAGCCGATGAATAATTCCCTTTTAAAGTGCCAATGAATAAAGTGAGCTCTGCCAACTCCTACCTTAATAGAACTTTATTTCACTGAATTTCCAAATAGGATTTATTCGGGTCACTTAAAAATGTTCTCAGAGCAACAATTCTAGGGCAGAAGCACTGCAGGAAGCAGGGCACATGGCCAGTGAGGAAAAGCGAGGCAAAGAGAAACATGCACCTTCCAATGTCAATGATTTAATCAGAAGTCTTACTGTCTCAAACAACGTCATAGTCATTGTTTCTTAAAGGACTACCTTCTCATGCTGATAAATAGCACTGCAAACAGTGTAAATCCAACATTCTGGGAAGCAACATTTTCAACTACCTCTACAAGTCCTCCAGAGAGCTGCCATGATGCACCTGCTTGACTGACAATGTCACGCTTCTCAGGCAAATGTGTCTTACAGTGACGGGTCTCCTCCGGGATGCAAGCAGTAGCAACCACCTCCACCACAAGCATGGCTGGGGCCCTTGCCCATGTGCTGTGGGTCAAGCACTGTGCTAAGCAAGTAATGTGGACTATCTCATTCAGTCACAATGACGTTATGCATGAGGGACTATTACTGGACCCATTTTATGAGTTAAGGCAGAGGGGAAAAGCTTATGACTGACTGCTGTCTCTCTCATCGGGCTGTTAGGAAAGCTGCAGGCCCCATGATGTGGAGACTTGCCCTGGACCACATCAGTAACTGATGATGCAGCAGAAAGAGAGCCAGGGGTCCAACACAAATCCGAGGACTCCTTCCCTATGCTGCTACAACCTAGAAACATCACCTCGTCAGAAGAAAAAAACACAGATCCTATTTCACACAGCAAGATGTCAGTAAGTTCCAGTGTACTAAGGATTTAAGAGAAAAATGTCCTTTAAAAATTATATGGGCAGGGGCGGGGGGGCGGGTGGGTGGGCCACCTGGCAGGCTCAGTTGGAAGAGCATGCAGCCCTTGATCTCAGGGTTATAAGTTCGAGTCCCATGTTGTGTGCAGAGATTACTTAAAAATAAAATCTTTAAAAAAAATTTTTTTTAATTATATAGGAGGTTCTCCTTTGATGTGGCATTCAGGAAATGAAATGAAAAAGGCAGGAAGGAGATTGCATAGCATGCTAAGAGCAGCTCTCTATAAGAGGTGTATCTCCCACCACTGTGCCCTTGGTTTCCTGGTTTTGTTCCTCCTGGTGTGTTAATGTCAATGTCCTCCTGCCAATGATATCATGGTTGATGCAGTAGCTGCATGGCTGCTTTCCCATAACTCACATTCCTTTGCTAATGCTCCCACATCTCCATTTTCATTCCAAACGTGGTTTTTTTTTTTTTTTTTAAAGATTTTATTTACTCATTTGACAGAGAGAGACACAGCGAGAGAGGGAACACAAGCAGGGGGAGTAGGAGAGGGAGAAGCAGGCTTCCCGCGGAGCAGGGAGCTCGATGCGGGGCTCGATCCCAGGACCCTGAGATCATGACCTGAGCCGAAGGCAGACGCTTAATGACTGAGCCACCCAGGGTCCCCGTCCAAACGTGGTTTTTAAAAAGTCTTGGTCTTGGGCGCCTGGGTGGCTCAGTTGGTTAAGCGACTGCCTTCGGCTCAGGTCATGATCCTGGAGTCCCGGGATCAAGCCCCGCATAGGGCTCCCTGCTCGGCAGGGAGTCTGCTTCTCCCTCTGACCCTCCTCCCTCTCATGCTCTCTGTCTCTCATTCTCTCTGTCTCAAATAAATAAAGAAAATCTTTAAAAAGTCTTGGTCTTTAATGCTGCAGAGCCTGTACTAGGAAATAAATCTAAGTTACTCTATCTTTGAAGATATGTATCAATAGAATTGAATGTGTTTATGTGTGCGTGTCTTTTGTCTTTGTAAAGAAAGATATTTAATGTTAAAAAGGTTAATAGGAAGGTTATGGGTGGTTTTTCTTTTCTTTCATTTGCTTTATTGTATTTTATTGTATAGTGCAGGGGAAATATATTAAAAATATATTTTCACTGGCACTGTCACCCAAACCAAAGTAGAGTCTTCAGAAGTGCTGCATCCTTATAAAACCATTACAAGAGTCACATTCTTATTGCGCACCCTTCTCTGTGGAGGAATAGCTGATGTCTTTTCTAGCACCATCTGGTGGTGGCCTTGATTGGGACTTAATAGCCCAGAACCTGAGGCCCTGTTTAATAAAACACCCTTAATTGAACAAAGCTTGGTAGTGGCCACGGATGAATGGCCCTTTGTTCTAGGCTTCTTGTCTTCCAAGGTCATCTACATTGTCGAATCACAAATCCTCCTGCCGCTCAAAAAAACTTGCTCCTCGGCACCTGACATTCAATCTGTGGGTCTGGTGCACTTGCTTAAAATCCCAGTATTAGAATCCTGTGGATTTCCCATCTCCCTTCATGCGCTGATGTCAGTTTGGGAAGCAGTTCCCTAACACCAGCTGAGGTTCCGTTTGAAGTTCGGAGACTAGGGAGAGGACTATGGCTTGAGCAAAGTGGATTTACACAGAGGCTGGCTGCCCGGGAGCAGTGACATGGGCACCTGCAAGTTATAGGTTCATTTGCTCTCGAATTCAATAAATATATATTGAGTCTTTCCCAGTGCTAAGTGCTGGACTATCCCCAAGGGATTCCAAAATGGTTACTAATACACAGGTCTGCCTTCGAGGAATTCAAAGTCTTGCAAGTGCAAGGATGTGGGAGCTGCATTTCATTGCACCCCTACTTCGGCCCACATAGGACTGTTGAGACAGGACATGCCAAGTGCTTAACAAAGAAGCTGAAACTTAGTAAATACTCAATAAACTGTAACTATTTTAATAAATCATTATTACTACAAATTTCACCGACAGAAGAAAGGAAGAAAATGAACATCTACTGAGCCCTTATCCTGTAGCAAGCAGGGTCCCACATGCGTTCACACTGTAGCCCTCTGGCTGAATGGGATGCAGCTGTATGTCAAAGTACCATTTCATCAAAAGCAGATAAAGGGCTGTCAGGCAGAAAAAGAGTGAGAGGGAGAGAGGAAAAAAAAAGTCCTGCCTTCTTATAGTACAACAACCGAGGAATAGTTCTCTGAAATAAAATGTCTACCTCTCCTAAAAATATCTACATGGCAAATATGTTGCTGAGTCCTTCGCTGAAAGATGGAAAAGAAGAACTTCATGTGAAAGTGGTTATCACAGCGCTCAGCACTTGGTGAGTACTGGGGAAGAGGAGACTTCCCAGGTGAGAAGAGTAGGTTCTAGACGAGGAGCTCAGCAGGGAGGGTGAATGAGGCATCTTAGCACTCAAGGGGCTTAGCTAACAAGGAGAGTGTGCCAGACACACAATACCATATACATGAAAGAATATGCAATGTTTACCATGTGAGAGCGAGTCAGAGTGTGATGGGCACGCCTAGTGACGTGACAGGCATAGCAGCTTGCTTTGGGGGGTCAGAGAAAGCATCTTTGAGGAATAGGATGCAAGCAGCCTTCAAACAGATTAAAAAACAGATTTTTCAGAAGTGAGGTAACTATGTGGCAAAATCTCCGGCAATTGAAGACCTCTCTTGAGATTTATCTCATTTCTTTTTTTTTTTTTTAAAGATTTTATTTATTTATTTGACAGAGAGAGACACAGCGAGAGAGGAAACATAAGCAGGGAGAGTGGGAGAGGGAGAAGCAGGCGCCCTGCAGAGCGGGGAGCCCGATGTGGGGCTCGATCCCAGGACCCTGGGATCATGACCTGAGCCGAAGGCAGACGCTTAATGACTGAGCCACCCAGGCGCCCCGATTTATCTCATTTCTAATACTTCTGAACTTCACATAGCATGAGTTGGGGAGAAATCACTACTTTAAAGCTTCTAGTAATTTTTATTTCTTTTTTGCAAAAACATTTCAGTTTTATTTTTGGTGGTGGTGGCGGCAATGGTGATTTCTAGTTACATAATGAGAAAGGCAAAATATTCCTTTGGAGCAAAAAAGGGTAAGTCCATCAGGAGTAAAACTGCTCTGCATAACTATATAAGGGATCATTTTCCTTGGAGGAGGGAGTTACATTTAGAGATAATTATTATGTTGATGGGAAGAAAGACCTGAGACTAATGGTGTCTCAGCTTTGTTCTAAACTTTTTGTGCTGATGGAAATGTTAGGTATTTTGCGTTAATACGTAGCCACTAGCTACAGGTGGCTATTGAGCACTGGAAACATGGTTATTGAGAATGAGAAATAGAATTCTGAATTTAATTTAATTTAAATTAAAGCTACTTCCCACTAGATGGTGGCTACTGAATTAAGATGGCCCAGGTATGGAGAAAACAGGGTTATCTCTGTCACTGGGCCCAGAGACTAGGTTAAGGTCCTGGAATCCATCTGGGAGAGACATGATAAAAGGGGTTGCCATCGGGGGAAAGCAAGATAGACTCTGCCTCTGGGGGTTCAGGAGGGTGGTACCCAGAGGTACCCTGGGGAATGGGTCATAGCCTATGGACTTTTGGGGGCAGTGTTGTCCAGAACCAGTCCTTCAGCTTTGCTTCTCTGATCTGAACCCCCTTCATCAGTCTCTACGTTTTTAGAAAAGTCATGTTTGGTATTATAACCTAGACTCAGTTGTGCTTTAGGGAATTAAGAGAGAGACTATGTTGTATGGTTTAGCACTTTGCAACACAAACAAGTTAGTAGAGTAAGGGCACTAGGTTACTCAAGTCTGAATCTCCAGCTCTAGCCCATAATAGAAGCTCTTTAAATGTTTGCTAGATTGAATTTAATTGAGAAAGGAAATCTCCAGATTATGTTTATCCATGGACATTGCTTTGCTCATTCACATGCTGAATCATGTTGACCTCTTATGTGGGCGGAGTCTAAGTCTGACACTTTCATTTTTCCACCAACAGGTTTAGCGGTTCACCTATCTAAAATAAAGTAACCTTGGGCGCCTGGGTGGCTCAGTCGTTAAGCGTCTGCCTTCGGCTCAGGTCATGATCCCAGGGTCCTGGGATCGAGTCCCACATCGGGCTCCCTGCTCTGCGGAAAGCCTGCTTCTCCCTCTCCCACTCCCCCTGCTTGTGTTCCTGCTCTCGCTATGTCTCTCTCTGTCAAAAAAATAAATAAAATCTAAAAAAAATTAAAAATAAAAAAATAAAGTAACCTTTCATGCGACTTAATCGAGTTCCGAATATGGCCCAGCACCTGCCAAAATCTTGTTCAAAACATCTGATATTTGAGAAAGGCAGTCCAATGGGCATGTGAACCAGTCAGTGATCTGTGACACACACGCCCAGTTCTATCAGATACAATTAGAACATCATCAAGCTAAGCACCTGGGCCATAGTCCCTCAGCCTCCCTGGGCCAGGTGCCTTCACAGACCAGATAGGCAGGACGGGGCACTTGGAATTGAGCCTTTTGAAATACAGTCATCAAAGGTATTGTCAATTATGAAACTCACTGTTCTTAATAGAAGAATTCACATGATAAAAATCATATTTTAGTTATTTCACATACACAAAAAATGGTCTCTATAGATAACTGTAAGATTTCCTTTGTCAAAAAATGAAAACTATTATCATCCATGCTTCCCTTTCCGCTACATATATCAAAGCCCTTACGGCCTAAATTTATTCTCCAGTTGTATTCACTGGTTCATTCCAGCTGCTTGGTAACATTTGCTTTTTCTGTTTCATCCTTAGATGTCTTAATTTGTACAACTTTAATCTGCAAACCACCTGAAATCCTTTTGGAAACAAACGAGGTACAACACTCAAACACATAAATCCCTAATTCCTCCCAGAGATCAAAACCAAAAAGTACTAAATGGCAGGACCTATATAAGGATATTTTATTCAGTTATCTCCGCAAATGGGGAGTTGGATAATCATTACAGGAGAAAAGTCAATGACACGAGTGAAGATTAAGTTGGGTGGCCCATTATATTTGATGAAAAAAACCTCTGAGCCAGCAAAGTATTAATCTAGCTCAGTCAATAAAAGGAACTTTGCAGGCATGCACATACTGATTTGGCCTTCAGTTACTCCAGTGCAAAATGCTCCTTCCTGGAATGATAATCACTAGCAGCTCTGGTGTGTCTTAGTTACATCCTCTTCCCCAAGAGAGCTAGAATGATTTGCTAAGAGAGCAGGGGGTCACGCATCCATTCTGACAATGTCGATGCCGTGTCAGCAGACTCCGTTCACGGGGTGAAGAATGCGAAAGCTGCCCTGCAGCAGGAAGCAGCCACCCCACTACTTCCCTGCAGTGGGCCCAGGAGGCTGCCCAGGTCTTCATGCAAGATCCAAAAGGAAATATTTGGGGTCTCTTCCATAGACATCGCAACATTATAATACACAAATCACAACAGACATCATCATAAAAATCAAGGGAAGGTGCAGTAAACAGGCAAGTGTGCTCTAAATGGGTGACGGGAATTGCAACTCGGAGGTACACATTTGCCATTGGCGAGGAGCTGCCTTACTGCTGCATAAATTAGCTAGCCCTGCAGAGAAGCACAGAAAGCAATCTGTTCTGCTGTGTACTCCCTTCAGCGACACCATGTTTGTTTCTGCCTCGTATCTGCTTTGGAAGTGCATATCTACCAAATGCAGGAAATGATTCCAGAAGAGTTGTCCTTGCTCCTATTCCCCAGCTCTCTCTGCCCACAGGTAGCCATTGTCTAGGCCATGTCCTCAGCCCACAGAGAACTCTGAGACTGTATCTGCCTTTCTCCAATGATCTGTCGCAGCCAGCGAGCAGAAACCAGCAGCCCCCTAAGACAAGGACTGCTGTTGGTTTTTAATTTACCTGTAACCACCTAATCCTTGCCTCGCTCAGACCCGGTTCCTGAGGCTTATGATCCGCAGCTAGCTCTTAGCAAGCAGGGCTTAATGAGCCTCCCTTCATTGTTCTGACCAGGTAAAATCTGTTCCCATCTGTGTTCTGGGGCGTCTTAACTCTCCGAAGCTGTTCCAGCCACACCCCCGAGGGACGTGTGGTGCAGAAATTGCCCAATGAAACTGGGCAGGGAGAGGCCCTGGTCCCCAAGTGCAGATGCTGCGTTACTAGGTAATAGAATTGCTAGAGATTTGGAACCTAAAACGGGTTTCTTGAAGCTGTCTACAAAGACTAGTTCTTCTCAGACATCCAAAAGCAAGTCATCCATCACCAGCTGCAGAGGGGAGCCTTGTGTCAGGGTGTAAGGGACCGCGCAGGCCTCCCACGAAGTACAATCAAATTACACCACAGCCTTCAGCTCAGAGTGCTGGTAGGCCTCATTAACTAGGGATGACTGGAGAAAACGCTTTTGTAAATCCATAAAAAGTCTCAATTTTAACATATTTTAAACAAAAACACAATGTGATTATTTTAACCCACAGCAAGGTTAACAGCGAGGTGGGTCTGAGATCTCCATTGATCTTTAATCGATAAATAAGCATTCGTTTGTAATTAGCACGTTCATTGTTTTAATGTAAATGGATGGTTTGGAATTGCTCGAAGGAGTGTGAAAATACTGTAATTTGTCCTCTTAGATCCCTTAAACATTGCCCCAATCTTCTTATTTTCAGCAGCATCAGGAAGTTTCTGAACAATGGCGCAAAGACAAACCTCAAACGCTACCCTGACATAAATTTCCCAAATGTCCTAATTAGAAGATATGACTTAATGAGGTTTTCATTATACTGTGCATTACAGAAATAAAACCAGAAGAACGCATCTTCAAGACAAGAACTTCAGTTTTCGCAGTGACGTGCCCCTGTGCACGAGGTGCTTAACTTTGTCCTTCAAAATGTCAAATTAGGCTTCAGGTCAGCCATGTGACTGAATGCCAGGGACACGCACCGTGCAGGAATAACACGCTCTGCAGTGCCAGGAGCTGACAGGCGCTCCTGAGTCATTTAAACCGATCAAGGCTTTCAGCAAGCCGATGACAAGAGGGCAGGAAATAGCTTTTATATCAGTACAATCTGAGTTCTTACTAATTTTTATAGAACTAATGAGTTATAAGAAGAGAGGGAGAAATGAACACCTGGAGTCGCGTAAGGGAGACAGAAGGCTGGAGTGGCCGGGAGCTTTCCTATCCTGCCTTTCCTAATCTGTTGGCTCTGGGATCCTGGACCAGCCGCTTCTTATTGCTAAGCTTTGGTTTCCTCTTCTCTAAAACATGGATAAATAACACTTTTCTTGATATTCGAATAAATGAGATAAACGTGCATAGCCTGGCATCTGCCACACAGGAGCGACCTCAAAGATGGTATGGCTTCTACTGCTGTTGCTAAAGCTAGTACTAGTATATGGCCTCTCTCCGATCTCCTCTAACCCCATTTTCCTCCCACGAGTAAGGTTCTAGCAAAAACACCACCTCACACGCTATGCTCGAAATCCCAGTGCTGATGCTGTACTTGCCAACAACGTGTCGGGCCCTGTGCCCTTCTAATTCCCACAGTCACCCCCTGAGGGAGTGGTGATATTATATTATTGTTATTATTCAATTTCATAATTCACACACCGTTTCATCTTATCAATGAGGAAACTGATGGACCCCAAGAAAATTTAAAGCCAAAATTGGAACCCAAGGAGTCTGAATCCTGAGCCCATACTATCAGGCTACTCCTCTATCCTGCTTCCTCCTTCCTTTCTGTTTCTATTTCCGATGATGAGGTGCCTCAGGATCAGGCCCAGCACCAGACTGGTGTTTACACTCAGAACACTACTACTCTGGACGGCTGGGCTGCTATCGAGGGATACACATGATACTGTAACTCCTTTCTCCAGGAATATGAACTTAGTCGGGGTACGGAAACTTGTGACTCATTATGAAAGTCTGTAGGGGACAGACGATAAAAGCAAGACGGTCTCTGTGTTTTGGGTTCTGAAGTTTGGATCTCATCCAGATATTTCACTCTCTTCTCATCTGCAAGGTCAAGACCCTGCTAGCTAAAGCACTCTTAGTGCCATCTGACCCATTTCTAACAGTCTCAGAAATTTCTACCCGGGGAAGGGTTTGTACTTTCCAGTTGTGATTCCTTGAATTGCATCTGCTACATTCACGTATATATGTATCCCCCCCCCCCCCCCCGCCCCATGATCATGGCTTATTTTTTTTTTTTAAAGATTTTATTTATTTATTTGAGAGAGAGAGCACATGAGAGGGGGGAGGGTCAGAGGGAGAAGCAGACCCCCTGCCGAGCAGGGAGCCCGATGCAGGACTCGATCCCGGGACTCCAGGATCATGACCTGAGCCGAAGGCAGTCGCTTAACCAACTGAGCCACCCAGGCGCCCTGATCATGGCTTATTTATCCTGTTAGGAAACAGGCACACCTGTATAAAAGCAAGAACATGCAGTAGGAGAAGTCGAAAATCACAGCTTTCGCTGACTAGTAGGTAGGACCTAGAGGTCAGCGGTCCCAACCCCCTCCTCCTGTCAGGCAAGGAGGGCTCAGAAGGCTTTCACATGCTTTCAGGGCGGGTCCTAGCGCCCTGCTCTTACCCTCGCGGTGAAGTCCACAGCAGCCGCTCGGTTTAACAGCAACGTGGCTACGTTGATATTTCCATAGTGAGCAGCTATGTGGAGCGGAGTGAAGCCACTCTGCAAAGAAAACATAGCAGACATTCAATTGATTCCTGCTGGCCCCTTGTCCGACACGTTAATACCATAACCCTGCCCAAATCAAAGGGAGGAAGCAAAATATGCTGAGGTCCACATTCCATTCTGTACTAGGTTTCTTTCAATTAGTGCCAATTGTTCGTAGGGTTTCAAACAAACGCCCAACTCATAGGCAGAGGAATAGCCAGGAAGGAACCAAGGGTGCAGACTGAGTAATTTTAGTGACTCGGCAGCAGAACTATACAGAAGCCAACGTTTCAAAACATCAAAATAGGGCTGACAAGAAAAATCTATTGCTTACAGAAGGTTTGATTAATACCACTGTTTTATTATCAATGATAGAATTGTCCATTGAAACTCTTTGTCGAAATTCAATTTGTTTAATATATTCAGTATGGAGTAAATGCCAATTTTAATGACAAAAGCAATTTTGGGGGAGAGAACTACAATTGGTCTTGTATAACGGGTGATTGCATTTTAGAAAGAATCCACAAGCTCGTCTCTTTATTAGCAAATGCCTATTCATTTCCTCTAGCTTAGTCATACCAAGGTCATTTTACTTCCTTAAAAAATGCTAAAACATGCAACGATTCACTTAGTCCCCAAAGATTGAAACCTTATAGGAGCTAGATGCATTTCTAGATTGTTAGCAAGCTTCTTAGCCATGCTAGCTATCTTACTGAGTCTTGTGGGGAGGGTGGGAATATTGGTACCATTCAGAGGTAACTTTCATCTTGCTGACACCACTGAGGCTAAGTGTCATGCAGAACTCTAAAGAATCAGTCCTGGAGGAGTAGAATGACAGGGTTGTCTGCAGCTTTAGGTAGAGCTGATAAGCATCTAAAGCATCAAAACTCTTCATCTCACCCAACTCTATTGCGACATCCTTCATTCTCAAGGATTCCTCATTCTTCCTTTCCAACACCAGGTTCAGCTGCAGAAAGCCCTGGTAATCGAACTACTATCTTCTCTGGCACATGCTACTTTGGGGGCGGGGACATAAAGCAGGTATCTAGCCTACAGAGGCGATGCAAAGAAGGAGGGAAAGAAATGAGGCAGCAGCACTAGGTAATGGGAAAGTGATGATGCAGACAGAGATTATATGCATATGTTTATATATATATATATATATATACCTCTGTTGTTCTATTCACCACCATCTAGGTTAACACATTTGGAAGCAAAGAAGAGGAAAAAATGAACGGTTAGTTCGCTCTCGGTGACATGGACGGCAGCAAGCTCATGGCAGCTAAGTTATGAGGATGGAAGCTCTGGTGGGAGCACAAGAGGCACAGAAAGAAAGCTAGACCGAATGGAGGGCTACACAATGGCCTGTTCCAAATGCCACATTTCCTTCACAGAGACCTTCAGGTCATACATGTCAAGGCAATGGCAACGTTCGGCTGGGACTCTGGCTGCCGGCACGCTCTCTCCACAACTGATCAATACTCAGTGCATTGCCTCTCATCTCAGATACCAGCCAAAGGTTTATTTGTGCACATTGTGGTTAGCATTTTGTAATTTTCCACCCTGGTGTTTGAGCTGAAGTGTTGGATACATTCAAAATATACGTTAGAAGGAAGGAAACTACCAGGTGCCTATAGATGGACCTCGGATGTGGCCTCCCTGTTAGCATGCATCAGGCAGCATGCACGGTTACCTCCTAGCTGGAAATGCTGAGGGGGCCGCGCCTTCAATCGGCTGACTTGGACACGTACTGTCCTTGCTCCCAGTGAGGTTAAGGCTTTGGGGTAAGCTTGCCAAAAGGCAGACCAGGCATTCTTACAGCGTGGGTGCTAGCGCAGGAGAGCGCATGGCCGGCTGCCCGCCTTCGCGCCTCACCTTTGACTCCACGTCTGCATTGTTGTCGTTCTGCAGCAGCAGGGCCGCGGCCTTCGTGTCATCTTTTCGGGCAGCGATGTGAAGAGCTGGAAGACGCACTTTTCCTTTAGTGTCATTCTCTAGCAGGAGGGAAACGACTTGATCGTGACCTTGTTGCAACGCTACGGCCAACGGTGTGAAGCCATCCTGCAAATAAATGGATGGGTCAAGATTGGCCCTAGCGGACATGTTCTTTTTGATTAACAAATAAGAATGCAACCGAGCGACCAATTTTTGTTTAAAGCTACCATATTCAAGTAGACAGATATGTGAAAAGACACATGTATATATGTATATGTCTATAAATACTTGTTTATATTTATATATTTACCAAAGCAGAAAATAATAAAAAAATTTGTAATAAGTTTTTGGGATTTTTTTCTGTTAAAAAGTAATACACATTAATTGGGTAAATCTTGAAAATACACAAAAGTACTACATAAAGAGGAAAAAGATACCATAATTTCAATATCCAGAAAATAACTGCAGTGAAAACAATATTTCAGGTTAAATCCAGGTAAATTTTTCCAAGGATCTTATTTAATTAAGCTATAAAAATTTCCCCTGATATTTCAAAACTGGGGGAGAGGCCTGTCTGCTTCCTCATTGCACCTTGATGCCTAGCACATATCTGGTGGCCACTCTGTATATGTTAATTGGTGAACCATAGTAACCGCCGTTTTAAGAAAGGTCTTTATGAAACACTCTTGGCCTCTCTGACCAGTGAAGGGAGAAGACACAGGGATCATGCAAAACAGGACTAGAATAAATTGAGATATACACTCAGGTCTGTGCATTTTGAGCCTCCCCACTGTATTGCCCTGGGACTTGACAGAGAGAAGACAGCTACAGATTTTGCTGTGGTTAAGTAATCGGTGGATGATCTAAGGTTACTGACAGTGGAATAAACAGCATGGAATAGAAAATCCTAAAACTGGCTCAAACTTGAATTCTTCTATGCTTTTACTGTCATGCACTCAAAAGAACATTTATAAATTATTTTTATTAGAGAACTGGCAAGTAAGGTACTTATTTTACTTGGGCATGATATTTTATATCGGTAAGCCTTGTGCTACAAGAAGAGGGCTACTCCAGTGGAAGGGTGTTCATACGGGAGAAAGAGAAAATCTAGTGACTTGCACACTAGTGTTTTCTTGGTCTTCCTAAAAGACCACTTTCATCATTTTTTTCCTTGCTGGAAAATCAGACAAGGGCTCCTACCATTTTTTGACTGAATGCACATCAGTATATTTATATTTAAGGATGTGTAAAATATTGGCCCCAAACACCTAAGGGACACTATTGCCCAGATTCTTCTCATATAAATCCTTTCCTGCGGAAAGGTCTCCTTATTAACTGCGGTGTGCAAACTATTTCTACGCTGGCTTCTATACTCATGCCATGCCCCCAGCCTGCAATGTCCTCCGCCTCACTCACATATACAAATTCTGTCTATTCTTCATGCTTCGAGAACCAGCTGAAGTTCCATCTGCCCCTTTCAACTTTTCCAGGGAGACCCAATAGAGGGAAAGGATGATCATTAACGTAGCTAGAAGGACTTCCCCTGCAGCCTTAAGAAAGGCTGAAAACAACCAAGACATTACCAAAAGAACATCACAGGTTTACCCTTAAGGGCATGAAGTTTCGAATGCAATTTAATGTTATGAGAAAAGTAATCTACATAGCTATGTAAATATAGGACCTCATTTTCATAAAGATAAATATGTGCGTTGTGTACATATACCAAAAGGTCTTAAGGAGTAAACAAAATGTTATCTCTAGGGAAAATTAACAGTGGCTTTTTCTTCTTTTTGCTTTTCACTTTACTTTCTCATTTATGTAATCTATTACTATTACAAAACAAAAGAAAAAAATATTTTTTAAAGGACAGAATGGTCAAAGGAAAATTGTGTATTAAGAGTGAACGTGAAACCTGGACAAAATGTAAGGGGTAAAAATGATAGCCCGCTTCTGGTTCTGAATCAAAACTAAATGGCTATATTTTCTGCTAATATGAACTTTTAAGCCCATAGGGCCTATACATAAAGGAAACTACTTTGCACCAGAAAATAAACTGCAACAGAGACCACAGCACCCACAAGAATGTGCTTCCTGCAATAAGCCAATTAAAGAGACAAAGATACCAGCTCTAAGGTGTCAATAGCTAAAATTAGTAGCTCCCGATTTTGGCTCCAAACCCAGTCTAAACAGTTTGGTTCTCTCTGTGCAGTTATACTTAAAAGAAAAATACATGGGGCACTGGGGTGGCTCAGTCAGTTAAGCAGCCAACTCTTGATTTCAGGCTCAGGTTATGATTTCAGGATCCTGAGATCCAGCCTCGAGTCAGGAGGGGAATCTCCCTGCACTCAGTGGGGAATCTGCCCGAGATTCCCTCCCTCTGCCCCTCCCCCTGCTTGTCTGCTCTCTCTAAAATAAATACATAAATCTTAAAAAAAAAAAAAAAAGAAGAAGAAGAAAAATACAAGCCAAAAGGAAACATGACAGAAGCTCCATGAGAACCTCCATGCCTTGTGGAGTATCTGGAACATAATGGGTGCTTAATAATTACTTGTGGGGTAAATGAACAAATCCTTTAACCTAATGCTTCAGAATCTTAATTAGTAAAAGAAGGAAGATATATATATATATATGGAAAAGATAGGGTATACAGTACATAGTTAATACAGAAAAGGTTTTAAAAACCACAATCAGGCCAAGGACGTAGCAGTAAGTTGGACTTAACCTGCTTCTAAAGGAGAGATACTTAGTGATCTGTACATCACAGTCTAAAAAGACTACCTTCTCCTTCACAGGCCAAGAAAGTACTATGAAATCACTTTCATTGGGATATTTATATTATTTAGTATTTCCATCAAAAAATGGGAATGGATTTTTCTCTTATCCAACAAGTAAGCACTGCTCTATGCCTACCAAATGTGTGTTTTCTTATCGACCAGTAGTTACTTCTTACCTACCCTTAAGAATATCACAAAAACAATACATTCTCATGATAAAAATCTTCAACAGTATGAAAGGGTATAAAGTGAAAAGTAAATCTCCCTCCCACTGCTCAGAATAAACCACTGAGAACAATATGGATATTTTCTTCTATCAGCATCTATAATCTTGCCTCATTTTTGACAACGCTGAATAGCATTTTATTGTGTGAGTATCAATATTATTAAACAGGTTTCCTAGTGGTGCATATTTAGGTTCGTTCCAGTTCTTAAAAAATTGTTCATACTAATTCTGTTGATGAACTTCTTGTATACTGTTTTTGTATCCCCCTCTAATATATCTGTAATGTAAATTCTTAGAAGAAACAGAATTGCTAAGTAAAAAGGTACATAAACACTAACTTTTGACAGTTACTGTTAAATGTTCTGCAAAAGTGTTGCAACCAATGATCAACTTTACCACCACTGTAGGAAAGCTCCCATTTCTTCTACTCTTCAAATTCTTTTTCTCAACTCCAGGGCGAAAGACTGGATCTCATTTTTTAACTGATTAATAAATTAATATTTCTTTGACTATGAGTGAGGATGTGATATTTTCATACATTTATGGTCATTTGTACTTCTTTTTGTGTGAACTGCCTCTTCATTTATTTAGTGGTTTCCCCAGAAGGCACGATCTCAAAAGCTGGGTGAGGTTATATGCAATTCCTCTATCACGATCTTTCTTGTGCCATTTGGAAAACATGTCAGAATTTAAGAAGAGCAGTATTATGACAGGGATAATCCTGCATCTGTTTTCATTATTTTGTTAAAAATAGAGAATACTCAAATGTTGATCTTTTAATATTAGCAATATAGTTCTAATGATACACTTCACAAGGGAGCACAATCTTCCATCCAGTTTAGTTTAAAAAATAAACTGTATTACGTTAGGACAGTCCCAATGACTTAAGTAACTTTTTATTTTAAAACAACTCTTCTATTCAAGACTGCAAAAATTTCTTCGCTACCATGTTTATGTAACACTTAAAAACATATAATAGTTTTGTTGAAAAGTGTGAATTAAATCTAGTTAACTATGTAAATTCAATCATTATAATTATGCTAACTTATATTTGGAAAAAACAGTTTTCAAACTTGTACTACAAACATGTTTCAAAAACAGTGGTTGACTTTGAGGCAAAATTATAAGAAACGGAAAAGTGTTCTAAAGCAAATATGGAGATATTAAACAAATAGCTCAATTATAAGGTAGAGCCAGGCATTTAAGAGCAGAAAAGGTATCTGTGCAATGGAAGATTCTTTAAAAATTGAAAATAGACTTTCTAGTATATTTCATAAACATTGAAGAATCCTCACATTAATATATGACTGTAACTAAACTCTAGTGGGACAAATTTTCCATGCTATAACTCCAGGCTTACAAAATGTCCTGCACCCATGTGAACTTACCCACAGGAAGAACCAGCATGTCTTACCTCTGTGGCTAGGCTCTGGCTTGCACCATTGTCAAGAAGAAACTTGACAACTTCGAGGTGGTTTTCCTGGGCTGCCATATACAATGGCGTGAAACCATTCTGCAAAAGAAGAAATGAAATGTTTCTATGTTTGTCTGTGGCTTTATTATAGGGCCAATCTAGTTTTCCATGGTACTGATACTATATGTTCCAGAAAATGCTTGTGTATAATAATTTTAATGATACTTTAATGCAGATATTCATATTTATTAAAAAGCCTAAGCATGATAGTTTAACCAGAATTTATAAGTGTATTTCAAAATTACAGTTCATAATTTATAACTTGAGTATAGTTCATAGCTAATAGTGTATAATTCACACCTATCCACTTTCGATAAATAAGTACATTTGTTTAATCATCAGCCTCTTACTGAGCACCTACCAGGAGTAAAGAATTTTCCTAGATGATATGAGGATATGAAGAAAAATACATTTGGTCATTGTCCCAATGAGTTTTTTCCCCCATACCAATAATTACCTACTTTAAATAAAAGGTTTAATACTTTCACATAAAATTAAGAGTCTGAAATATTCCCTAATTTGGAAGGAATTTATATTAATTTTAAGGAGCTTCAAACTCACCACAGGTGACGTGACTTGGAGCAAAGGAAAGAATATCAATATGCAAAAGGGTATATACTTCAATTTCAAAACAGAATTCAATTAGTAGTTGATTTTTTGTAAGTTTCCTGCCTTGCATTTTTTTTTTTAGCAAAGATGTGGTAGTTTCGGGGCGCCTGGGTGGCTCAGTCGTTAAGCGTCTGCCTTCGGCTCAGGTCATGATCCCAGGATCCTGGGATCGAGCCCCGCATCGGGCTCCCTGCTCCGCGGGAAGCCTGCTTCTCCCTCTCCCACTCCCCCTGCTTGTGTTCCCTCTCTCGCTGTGTCTCTCTGTCAAAATAAATAAATAAAATCTTAAAAAAAAAAAAAAAAAAAGATGTGGTAGTTTCATGTTCAGAATACACACATATGCATTCATATGTACATATATGTACACACACACTATGTATAGGTATGTATTTATGTTTGTCTGAAATGTGGCCAACTGCCAAAGAACCTGGATTCAAGTACATGAATGTGTACATTGCATCTTAAGCTTTTTATTAAAATATGTTGCTTGGGTGTCTGGGTGGGTCAGTCCATTAAGCATCTGCTTTAGGCTCAAGTCATGATCCCAAGGTCCTGGGATCGAGCTCTGCACTGGGCTCCCTGCTCCACGGGAAGCCTGCTTCTCCCTCTCCCGCTCCCCCTGCTTGTGTTCCCTCTCTGTGTCTCTCTGTGTCAAATAAATAAATAAAATCTTTTAAAAAAATATGTTGCATATGTGTGATTGTTCTCTAGAACAATTTATTTCACATCTATGAAATACTTTCATATGTTGTCTATGTAATATTTTTAAATCTTACTGCAAAACATATATCAAAACATAGTTTTCAAACTATAGCAAATTTTCTTTGAATAAATTTTTCAGAATACGGGGCGCCTGGGTGGCTCAGTCGTTAAGCGTCTGCCTTCGGCTCAGGTCATGATCCCAGGATCCTGGGATCGAGCCCCGCATCGGGCTCCCTGCTCCGCGGGAAGCCTGCTTCTCCCTCTCCCACTCCCCCTGCTTGTGTTCCTGCTCTCGCTATCTCTCTCTCTGTCAAATAAATAAATAAAATCTTTAAAAAAAAAAATTTTTTTTTCAGAATACAATTCTATTTAACTGAATGTTCTGGAAATTTTATTGTATACATTATACAATTGGAAAGAATAAAAGTAAATATATTCTAAATAAAATGTACCGACTATTACTCAAACTTTTGTGATTCAAAAGGTTTAGGTTCATCATTATAAATATCATTTACTATATGATTACCTTACTTATCTATAATTCAGGCTCTGGTGACATCACTTTTTTGGCTTTTAGCTGCGAATTTAAAAGTAAGTTAAAAAGATCCTTGAGCTGATGATAAAAGTGATGTCACATAACAAATCTACCATTCTTATTCATCAGAGGGTTCCTCTATTCTACTTATTCTATTTTACACATAATTGTAAAAAGCTAGGTTATCCAGTTGCCAAGCTCCAAATCAGAGACACGAAATTAGAAGCAGTAGAATATGACACAGCATTCGAGCTTCTTCCCTTTAAATTATCTACCTACTGACATCACTGAAGTTCATTGTTACTCTGTTCTATCATGAAAGGTTTTATCAACATCAAACATGGAACATGGAATAACTGCAACGCAATATGTGTGTACACGTGTGTGTGTGCATGTTTGTGTGTATGTGCCTGGAGTGTTTCATCTTTGTCACTCTGCCCAGACCTATGAGGGAAACTGACAGGTAGTTTAGGATTACTCTTATATTGCTATTTTTTTTGTTTCCTTCATTTGACCAAAATGGAAGATCATTTTATCCTTGGTTGAATTAAATATCCTTTAAAAACCAAAACAAAAGAAAAAAAAACTATTGAAAATATTAAGGAAGAAGAGAAAGATAAAAACCAGGGTGGATTTTTGTGATAGCTCAGTGAACTACTAGGTATCTGTCTTTCTTCATCAGCTGAAATTTCTAGATGGAAGATTCAGATTTTAGGAGTAAAGCTCTTAAGAAAAATCTTGAAAATGGATGTTATTTTCTCAACTGCAGGGCAGGGTTTTGCTGTAGTTCACGATTATCTAAGGAACACTGGTCTATCTAGAAGTATCTGGCTTCTGGCCCAATGTATGCAGACTGTTCTTGAGTTTATCTTCCAGAACCAAACCTTTCATGACCCAGGAAGATAATCCAAGACCAGGTACTGAGGTTTAAAAGATGCTGTTTTTACAGACCTGGAGCTTCCAAAGAGTGATTCTTAAGAATCACAACTTTTAAATCATTCCATATGCCCTTCTCACAACAGCAGAGTGAACTGTGGAACTGGAATTACTCAAAAATAATATGTAGATAAGGATCACAACCAGATTGAGTCCTGTAATTCATTGTTTTCCCACAATTGCTTCTCTTTTTTTTTTTTTTTTTTTTTTTGAGTTCTGCCATTCTATTGCATTGCCCAAAAGCTGGTCATTTTTGGAATGGTCACATTCTTTCATACTTTTTATTTTTATAAATTTTTATTGATATATAATTCACATACCATAAAACTCACCCATTTAAAGTGTACAATTTAGTGGGTTGTAGTATATTCACAAACTTGGGCAACCATCCCCACTATCTAATTCCAGAACATTTTCATCACTGCAAAAAGGAACTCTGTACCATTAGTATTCACTCCCATTCACCGCTCCCCATGGCCTCTGGCCACCACTCATTGCCTTCTATCTCTCTGAACATTTCATATAAATGGAATCACACAATATATAGTGTGATGTATTGATATACATTGAATGGTATTGAATGGCCTCATTTTACTTCTGCTGTTCATATTGATAAAATGTTTTTGGTGTTTTTGTTTTTTCCTCCATAATGGAAATTTCCATTTTATAGGGGGTATGTATAGGCTTGTGTGTTTATTTTGTTTTGCTTTAGTTTTGGTCACCAAGCATCTGTTTCCCCTTCAGGCAATACTGCTCTGATTTTCTTTAGGGGACTACCTCTTACCCTGAAATGTAGGTAGCATGTGTCTTGGCCATCTTTGAGAAAAATTAGCCTGCCCTTCTTCAACCACAGGGTAAACATATGTGCAGGACATCTTCTGTTTGCTCTTCCAGGTCTATTCTCTTTCTCAATTCTGTTTTCTGCAAAGTCCCCCCTCCCCCACCTTGAACTGGTCTGTAAAGACCATATCGAAGGGCAACTCTACCGTATAGCTTCTGATTACTCTCACTCTAACTATCTAGTTTCCAAAGCTTTCCAAAAAGCTTCTTTAGCTTTCTATTCTATGTGTTCTCCACATAATTTCAATAAATTCTCTTTTTTGCTCAAGTTAGTTTTAATCTCAATAACACCATTTAATACAAATCTCATCTATCAAGAAAGGATCAACATGGCATGAGAACACATGTACACTATTTAGTTATGGTTCTAGGGAGTAATTATAAGCATCCTTTGGAAAGACTGAATAAAAACATTACCATTACTCTCTCTTACAAAGAGGCTTAGGGCATAAGTAATTCAATGTGTTGTCATGGGACAACCTACAGCTGAAATGATTTTTTGTAAAATAGTATCTGGATTGGGAGAATGGTCCGATTTCAGAAAGAATGTTATTTTTCTCTTAAGAGAAAAAAGCATACCACTGTTTTGTTTTGTTTTTAAATTAATTTCCTAACTTAGGAAATTTCCAAAACAAAGAGCTGGCCAAAATGGAACATATGGGTGCCCAATTTACAGTTTTTTTTTTCTGTAGCAACAATAGACTCAATTTTCAAAAGGCAGAACAGCTCAAGATTGAGAAAGTATGCTCTTCCATACCTGATCTTATCCATTATCTTCAACACCTTTTGCTCGGAACATTTATTGTGGTGTTATCAAAAGCATGCAAATATGCAGACCTATAAATTTATAGATCATACCGAAGCATGCTGCCTAGTATCCACCCAAATAAAGTAAAGAAGAAAGTCCTCCTGTTATTCCATTTAAGTAAGGGCTGACATTTCATCCATGAACTTTTCTTATCAATCCTAGGTTCCTAGAGTCAGCCTGTGTATATCATGAAGTGCTCCTATGAATTAAAACGTTAAGGGCAGAGCATCAGATTTACACTGATTTACATCTGATATTGATTTTTGTGAATGTTGGTTAGATTACAGGTGTGCTATAAGGTCAAAGGACAGAGAGGCTCTATCATACCTATCTTCTGACTTCATCAAGACCTGACCTCCCCACCAGAGGAAACATTTAAAAACAGAAAAAGACCAAGGAGGCACTGCTTTAATCAAAGGGTCTTATCTTTTCTGAAAAGGATCCACAGAAACGCAGTACCTGTTTCACCCTGGATGGAGATGGGTGGGGACTGGGCAGATGGGGGTCAGGGATGGGAGGAGGCCCTCCACTTTGTCTTTTCATGCATTTTGATGGTAGAACCATGTGAATGTATTACCTATTCAGAGTTTAAATAAACACAATATAAAAATTTTAAAAAACAGCTCCCCCCAAAAAAAACCCCATAGGGTCTTCTCACTGTTAATACTACTATGAAAATTTAGAATATTTTGATAGTTATGGTAAAATATTATTTGAAACAGACTTTGCTTCTTGATAAACACAGTTTGTGCCTTATATTACAGAATAAAGACAGAGAAGGAGAAAAGACTGAGGGCTGTCATTTGATGTGGCAGTTTGAGATTTTCCAATTGCAAACACTAGTAATCCTTGTTGACATATTTAGCACAAAGTATGAAGGACTTAATCATTGTAGAGTTCTTTATAATCACAATTTAACTATCCAACCCAATTTCTTTCTCAGGGTAGGCCTAAATCATTTCTGGAATGTTAAGTAATATAAAAAAGAGTTAACTAACTTATTAAGATATAAGATCAAAGCAATGACAAAAATTAGTTTAAAGTAACATCTAAAACTTCTTAGCTTACAGACCCTCAGTTTATAAGATCAGAACTTGATATTGTCCAATTTCATTTTTATTTTCAAGATAAGGAGAATTTTTATATGTAAGGAAGGTGGGGGACTCTCCTGGCACTAGTTCTTGTTGGCTATTACATATTACCTATTTGGTTAAAACTTCACTCAGACAGGGATGCTGTCTTTCTTGAATATTAATACTCCTGTGATGCTTTATGTGCTGACGCCCAAATGGAATTTAATCTCATGGCATTATCGCTTGTCGTTCTTTGTAAGAATTCCTATTGAAAAGCTGCTACCAGGAGTTATCATGGAAACCCCATTGTGCTGCATGGCCATCTTATTACTTATTCTGTCCAAGGAATGACGCGACTCAGAGGCACAGGGGGGCAGGTGTCCAGATGAAGGGGGCCTGCTTCACTGCGAACTGTCGGGGCAGGGCATGCCAAGCACAGCTACAAGGAACAGGGAATTCTGCAGCCCATGTTCTTCTCCGTCACTTCATCATCACTAGGGAATGTGTATAAACTGAAATCAAATCGGGTCAGGATTTGATTTCAATTGCGGATTCTCTCCGACATCGTCAAGGAGGTTTAAAATTATGGCTGCTCTAAACATTGGTCAGGAATGTGTGAAATGTTTAAAAGAAGGAAGTTTATTTCTTCTCCCTTGGGGGGATAAAGGAAATGAAAATGGATTAAAGAGTTCTCCCACTCTCTCAGAGCTTAACACTAGTTATTTTCCAGTAAAAAGATGTTTGAAAAGCATGATGCTTTGCTTATAGTCAGCTGCTCTGTATCTCTATCAATGGGCTATACTTGTCAATATTCAACTTTATATCATTCCCTTCTGGAAAAGCATTATTACTCTAAGTAAACCCTCCTAGGGAATCAGCATAAGTGGACCACGTATCAAAGGTCCAACCACAAGGAACTAGAAAAGAATCAGATCAGACATACAAGAAATCACGTGTTTGGAAGCGTTGTGCGGTTGCTTCTCCATGACACTGATATTTAACAGCATCAGCATCATGTTACTATGGCCGTAGTAACCATGGAGGAAGTCGCCCCAATTCCGTGGACCCATAAAATATAGGAGGCTCCTGTTAGCCAAAGATAACCAGTACTGAAGATGGCTGGGGAAATCGAGTACACTTAAAAATGGAAATCAAGGGCGCCTGGATGGCTCAGTTGGTTAAGCAACTGCCTTTGGCTCAGGTCATGATCCTGGAGTCCCGGGATTGAGTCCCGCATAGGGTTCCCTGCTCAGCAGGGAGTCTGCTTCTCCCTCTGACCCTCCCCCCTTCATGCTCTTTCTATCTCATTCTCTCTCTCAAATAAATAAATAAAATCTTAAAAAAAATGGAAATCAAAAGGCCATAGTAAATAATGAAAAAAGTTAGATTGAGACTTTATTCTAAAAGACAAAACTAGCACCTGTAGAAGTTTAGGAATTAACAAAATATTGGTTATAACTGAAATTCATGTATGAGTTCTCAAAATGAACAAAGACTAAACCAAATAGGATTTCTGTGGAGGAAAAGTAAAATTTTTCCAACAAAATCATATGATAGCTTGATGTCCTTTATTTTTTATTTTCACAGCATAAGTAAAAAGACAGCCTTTTTGCAAATGCATTTGCAAACCAAAGACCTCACCTAGGTTTTTTTTTTTGGTCATTTAATCTTTTGATTTTCAAATCATTCTCATTTGAAACACTTATCAGGAAATCATCCTAATTCTTCACACATCGCTAGAAAACCACAATCCACGCTTAGTTGTGCACCCAGGGTTCTCCAACACCATCCCCCTAACTTCATGTCATCCTGTGTCTTTTGCAAAACTTGCGGTTTTGTTCTGTAATCAATTTGTTCAGTATCCAACTGCCTGGAGTACAGATGGACAAACAGGAGTACATGAAGGCATCCAATGAGAAGGAACACTTGAGTAAGGACCAGTTTTAAAAATGGTCAGGTTCTTAGCAGATATTTCTGTGTTATGATGATGTTTGCTTTCCTATATAACCTCATTTCTGTGGAGACTGAAATAATGAAAAATTCGGATTATGAGGACCATTTTTAAACCTATTTTAAAGTAAATTCTTTTAGACTGAAAGTCTACCAAATGATAATCTAATTAGAACCTCATGCAAGACTCAGAGCACATAGGAGGTCCTACTGAATGAATCATTAGCTTATATCTGAAACAAAGAATCTGGAAATTTTAATTTGGGGAATTCTAAAGTTTATTCTTTTTTTTTTTAATCTGTTTCAGGGAACAACAATGAGGCCTTAGTTACTAAACAGGAATTAAGCAGTATCTCCCTTTTTTCAACTAAATAAAGCACTGAAGTATAATGAACTTTTAAGAGCATTTCCTCATATATAGGAATTCTCATTTCCTTTGTACTGAGACTACTGAGGTACTGAGAGTAGACTGAGCTAGCATCCTAAAATAGTGTAAGACTCTACATTACAGATATTCCCTAAACATTTGTGTCTATGACTACCAGTCCAGTTTCATAGATGGATGACTTTAAAAAATCTCTCTCACACGTAAAGAGGATATATATGAATTTAAATAATTTGTGACAATTTATTCATTGAATTGTATTCTTAGAGGATATAGGACTTGGCCCAAAGAACATCTATAAATTATAACAACATTTATTTGCAGTAGAGTTGTAGGTTTACCTGAGATTGTGCATTGACATTGGCTCCATTTGTAACTAAGACTTTTACCACCTCCGCTTGCCCAGCCAAAGATGCTATATGCAAGGCTGTGTTTCCTTTCTGTAAAATGAAAAGATACATCAACTCACCCTCTTTATTTCTCTATTTCAACATTTTATAAAATAGGGAATCACTCCATGTTTATAAGTTTCCCAAAGAGAACATGGTTGACAAGTATCTCATGAGAAGCTTGCCCTGATTCTTATCGAGGGCTGAATCCTCACTGAATTTGTCAAGTGACATAAAAAGCATTAAATGTGGGATACTGACCTTCGTAGCTGCATCCACATTGGCTTCTCTCTGTAGCAGTTCAGAAACAACTTCTACATGGCCTTCTTTGGAAGCAAGATGGAGAGCGTTCAACCCGTTCTGATTAAGAGTGAAGGGAAAGCTTTACTCAGCAGGTTGAGAATAGAGCAGCAAACTTTAGTCTACTTAGAACTCTGAAGATCACGGGGCGCCTGGGTGGCTCAGTCGTTAAGCGTCTGCCTTTGGCTCAGGTCATGGTCCCAGGGTCCTGGGATCGAGCCCCGCATCGGGCTCCCTGCTCCGCGGGAAGCCTGCTTCTCCCTCTCCCACTCCCCCTGCTTGTGTTCCCTCTCTCGCTGTATCTCTCTCTGTCAGATAAATAAAATCTTTAAAAAAAAAAAAAAAAAGAACTCTGAAGATCATAACCCACCAACAATTACTTGTATGTGTGCAGTGCTGAAACTTGAATTAGGAATAAAGGTAGTTAAAATTTAGGTGGGTTGTTCTGGTATCATTATTTACTAAATTTTAGGAATTATTAAAGGACGCCTACCTGCATTTCTGAATGCTCCTTTAACAAAGCAGAGTCATTTGAAAATATGAAAAAACAACAACAACAACAACAACAACAAAAAACAAAACCACCCAAACTGGCAAAAAAAAAAAGAAAGTCTTGGTAATAACTAATGAAAGATTCAAGGAGTTTATAGTCTGGATGTTTAAAATTTTAAGTCAAAAATCAAACAGCAACAATAACCACAACTAACCTGATTGCAAATGTTGATGTCAACCCCATTTTTTATGTAGTCAAGGGCCTTTTCTAGGTGTCCAGCTCGAGCTGCTCTTAAGTAACTTGCATTGGCATCAGACTAAAATAAAAAAGAAGGACATTTTGATGAAAAATGAAACTAATAGATATGTTAGAACTATTCAGCTTATACTCCAAACTAAAAAGAAAGATTTTTAAATTGAACTATTATATTTCTAACATGAAAATACTCTTAAAGGTCTTTGTAAAGTCACCAGGAAAAGGACAAATTCTTGAAAAGTTAGTTTCAAGTGTACAAAATTACCCCTTGTGTGATGTCATAACCGATCCTGAACTGAAAGAGAAAATCTCCCATACCATGTAGGTACCTTAAATCAACATACGATTCCTGGAGAGTAAAGAGCAATCCCATTAACTTCCTGGTGGTCTGATTATGAAAATCTCACTATTCTGTTTTGTCAGAAACTTCACATTTATTCCATTCTTTCATATTTAACTATTATAAACAATTTTTCAATTCGTAGCTTCACAAATACATTTAATGTTGTTATACTAGTTTAACAGGAATTTGGAGATGTTCTCTTGGATTTTCCTACAGCCCATAGCCATATGTTGGAACACAGGATGTATTTGAAAAGCATTTATAAATGTCTACCCAAATTGTGAAGCATGCTTTCCATATATTTTCAAGCAAGCTAAGGTCACCACCTGAGAAAACTCTATTAGGAGCATTAGCAGGAGCAAATAAATAAATACACATAAATTTAAAAACAACAAACACCAAATCTGTAATTCATTCACCAAAAACTTACAACTCTTGCCTTTCTGCTAAACTCTAGTACCTACGATTGCAGGGTTGAAACCACCTACTAGTGAAATCTTTAACAGAAAGGAAAGACTTCAGAGTTGGATCTGCACAATTTGGAAAGGAGTCCTCATCCGTGCAGGACACCACAGAAGCAGGTTTTCCTGAAAGGGGAGCCAAAACCATCTGCCGCTAGTTATCAATGCAATCATGCAGGGTGTGGCTTAAATAACAGAGGAGATTGTCTTCTTTCAGCCATTTGGAGAATCCCTTCAAAGCCCCCGTTCACAGGCCACCTCATCTGGAAAGCCTTCCCAGACCTCCCGGGCAGAGATGAATGCTCAGTGCTCCCACAGCATTAATTTCATTAAGCCCTCTTGGTATTTCTCACACAGCATTATAGTTTTGGGTTTACCTGTCCTTCTTCCACCCTAAATTGTAAGCCCCTTGAGAACAAGCAGAGGCAGATCAAGGGGCAGGCAACTGGAAAGCAGACAAGATGCCAATCTTTGAGGGATGCTAATTCATCCCTGGAAATGTAATTGAGCTGAAGGAAATCCCACCTCTCAGAAGGGTCTTTGGTTCTGGTGTGGGTCAATTTAGTTAAGATTTGACTTGCTCAAGTCCTCGAAGGAGAGGCGTCCATCTCTACAGTGTCCACCCTTCTCATGTATAGCAGTATGCCTCTCTGAGGGACTATCCCTTTTCCTCTAAATCAGGCCTTCCCAATCTCAGCACCACTGGCACTTTTTTTTTTTAAGATTTTAAGTAATCTCTACACCCAACGTGGGGCTCAAACCCACAACCCAGAGATCAAGAGACACACGCTCCACAGACTGAGCCAGCCAGGTGCCCCTACTGGCATTTTGATCCAGGTAATTCTTTGATGTGGGAGATAGTCCTGCTCAGTGTTGATGTCTACTAGCATTCCTGGCCTTTACCAACTATCCCCTATTTATGACTAGTAAATATGTATCCTGAATTGCCAAATTTCCCTTGGCAGCAGGGGAGGGAGGGACTTCCCAGCTGAGAATCACTGCTCTGAATAAAGAGTAAACCAATTTATTTACAGATTGTAGGCTTCCATAGGCTTAAATCTTTGGCCTGAGTTACCACATGCCTTGACCTACCACAAGCCAGTGACTATAGTATAACATTCATCTTTCTGTTTCCCCTGCAATTAGAAGCATCCTGGCCCATAGCAGGTGCCTACAAATGTCTTGTGAATGAATGAACCAATAAGTAAGTAAATTGTGTGGAAGTAACTGTATTAATTAAAATACTGCCTGCAACACTACAGGAAGTCTTCTTCACAACAACAGCAGCTATTTCAATGGAGAACCTGCTGGAATACCAAGCTGACCGCCAGAGATGATAAACGAAGCCACTGAGTCAGGTACCTGGGAACACACGCAGCTATGGCCAAAATAAAACTGGGATTTGAATCAAGCATGCAGATCATTTAATCAGAGCTTCAAATAAGACAAAGGACAAACCAAAGTTTCCAGGAATTTCAAGAAAAATAAAATACAATTTTTAAAGAGGCTCACTACTTTGAGATGGTTAGGGTTTTCTTGTCTGGTTTAAAGTTCAGTTAGAAACAAATTCCCTATGCAAGGATGGCTCATTGTACCATAAAACATCACCTTCTTTGTGCCTGCTCAATGACTTATCAGTGAATTTGCCCAGAAGGGCTCTGATGCTGTTATGGGAATAAATGACATCAGTCTGCCTGGATATTTCAACTGCCAGAGATAACAACGGTGAGTAAAGCATCCCCAGTTCTGACTTAGAGTGCATAAAAACAGCCGCTAAAGAAGTTCAAAAAGAGGTATCATGATTCAAGGTAAGCCTCTGCATTCATCCCACATCTGAAAAGTTTGGCAATTGTATATACCGTCCATTTACCTCTCAGAATTTTCCTATCAGACTCTCTAAAGCAAAGCCAACTACAAACAATATAAACCAAATTTTCTAATTCAGTGGTTCTCTACCTATTTGGAGTTCAGATTCTTTTGAGATTAACAAAAGTTACGAGTAAATTCTTTTCCTCCAACAATTGCACATGTATGCATCCATACACCAAATCTGCATATACACATCAAATCTGCATGTACACACATAATTTGCACACTCATTTCATGTGGTTTAGGATTGCCAAGGCTTCTCATGGATTCCTGTTTAATAACACCTACTCTAGGGACGCTGGGGTGGCTCAGTCGGTCAAATATCTGCCTTCGGCTCGGGTCACAGTCCCAGGGTCCAGGGATCAAGTCCTGCAACAGGCTCCCTACTCAGTGGGGACCCTGCTTCTCCCTCTGTCTGCTGCTGCCCCTGCTTGTGCGCTCTCTATCTTTCTGACAAATAAATAAATAAAATCTTAAAAAAAGAAAAAAAAAGAACACCTACTCTAACAATAAAGGGTTTCTGGCAGATACTTTCACTGTATCTATTTCACCCAGCGACCCTGGTACCAGATAATTCTCTGAGGTAGCTAGTTTATCACCTGAGAACTTTAAGAACAAGAGGAAAGACACAATTTTTTTCTTCACTTTTCTCAGCTCTCTATTACATACAGGCATGCTGAACACACGAATAAGTAACAATCAGCCACTGTATACTTCAAAGAAAGAGTATGGGGGGAGGAAGAGGGAGGAAAATACAAAGAAAAAGCAAGAGGAGGAAAATGAAATCTGCCTTGAAGAAAAAAGACGACTTAGGAAGTGAAGTTATTCATGGCTACAGAAAAAGAACCAAGATCCTCCATTTATTGTCAAGCACCTGCAAGCAATGCAGCCACATCTTCCTTCCACGAATATCCGTTGAGTCCTGCCAGTGTGTTAGTCGTGCCAACACCTAGGTGCGCGGCGGCGAGCGCAGCAGAACGGCACCAATGAAGACTCGCTTGCTTTCACCTCACTCTTAAACTTTTCCAAATCATGGTGCTTAGGCGGCAGGGTAAATAATGGATTCTTCACTATTTTATTCTCAAATTCTGCCTATAGTACCTATACCATGTTCTTTATTTCCTTAATGCTAAAATATATATAAGATTTTGTATTTGGCTCAATATCAGTGTACTGCACCTCTTAGCTATTATTTCATTAGAAACTTAGGAGTTACTTTTTTTTTTTAAGATTTTATTTTATTTATTTATTTGAAAGAGAGAGAATGAGAGAGAGAGAGAGAGAGCACATGAGAGGGGGGAGGGTCAGAGGGAGAAGCAGACCCCCTGCCAAGCAGGGAGCCCGATGCGGGACTCAATCCCGGGACTCCAGGATCATGACCTGAGCCGAAGGCAGTTGCTTAACCAACTGAGCCACCCAGGCGCCTCCTAGGAGTTATTCTTACCACAGGCTACAGCCTGCTTTTTCATCTAAAAGGTTCTATCATAACAATGCCTCTTAAGGCCAGTTTTAGATATAGCACTATGGAAGGAAATCAGGTCTCATGAGAAGCTGAGCTCTGCCACATGAAAAGTCCTACAGAGGAGGTCACCCCTAAGGAGTCAGTTGGCATAAAATGAATATAAGCAGATTGGTCAGCATTTTTTCCCCCTAGATGATCAAAGTCTGAAGGAAGAATCTGGAAAAATGATAATATCTTTCATCACCATTTCATGTCTTATCTACTTAGTCATTTTACTAGACAGGAAAGAAATATGAACCATGTGTGTTTTTCAAGGAAATAGCTGTAGGACAGAGTCAAGCATTATTATGAATTAACCTAATAACTCAGCATTCCCACCAATACTGGAATATTGATATTATTCAGCAGAAAGCAGTGATTGGAATGAATAAGCATTTCCCAAGTGCCAACCTCACTAGTAAACTAATATTTCATACAATGCCAGGAGCCACCAGAAGCTGGAAGAGGCAAGGAAGAATACACCAGAGCCTTTGGAGGGAGTAGGGCCCTGTGGACACCTTGATTTTGGACTTCTGGCCTCCAGAACTGTGAGTGAATTAGTTTCTATTGTTGTAAGTCACCACGTTTGTGGTGGTATGTTATGGTGGCCCTAGGCAACTAATACAAATAAAGTACTATTACTAGCTCCATTTTACAGGTGAGGAAATTGAGCTATAGAAAGGATGCCTGATTTTCCCAGGGACACACAGCTTATGAATGGCAGAAATGTAAACTCAGATAATCTGACTCCAGAGTCTAGGCTGTTAATCACCACTTTAAGAAAGGGCTTAAGGCACCTGGCTGGCTCAGTTAGTTGGATGTCCAACTCTTGATTTCTGCTCAGATCATGATCTCAGGGTCATGAGATCGAGCCCCACATCGTGCTCCATGCTGAGGATGGAGCCTGCTTAAGATTCTTTCTCCCTCTCCCTCCGCTCCTCCCCCTCACCCACTCAAGCATGCATGTGCAGACTCTTTCCCTCTCTCAAAAAAAAGGGGGGGCTTAATAAGTGCTTGCTCCATAGTTTATGCTTGGCAACTCTTGGTTCATTCATTCATTCATCTTCTATCCATCCATCAGTCCATCCACCCATTAAATTAACTATGTAAGTACTTCCACATACAACAAACATTACTGAGAACCTATAATTCATTTGCCACTGTAACTAGGTCCCCAAATCTCCTAGCCACTCAGGTATACAACTTTGGTGTGAACCTTTTAACTGAGGTATAATTGACATATAATATCATATTAGTTTCAGGTATACAATGTAATGACTTGATATTTGTATATATTATAAAATGATCACCACAGTAAGTCTAGTTAACATTGGTCACCATCCACAGCTACAGATCGTGTTTGTGTGTGTGTGTGTGTGTGTGTGTGAGAGAGAGAGAGAGAGAGAGAAATGAGAGGTGTGAATCCTTGATTACTTGTTTCTTTTTTATTCTTTCCCTCAAACTCTCTTCCAGAAATTATGTATATGCTTCCTATCAAATATTCTGTCTCCAAAGGCTTTTATAGTTTTTATCTTCCCTTAAAAAAGTACTTATCAGGGCACCTGGGGGGCACAGTCAGTTAAACGTCTGACTCTTGATTTCAGCTCAGGGTCATGAGATGGAGCCCTGAGTGGGGTCCACGCAGCTGGTAGTCTGCTTGAGATTCTCTCTCTCTCCCTCTGCCCCTCCCCCCTCTCTCTCTCTTCCTCTAAAAATAAATATTTTTTTAAAAAGTGCTTATACTGTGTATTATACATACAAAAGAATGCATGAAACATATGTGAACAGGTTAGAGAAAAATAAAGAAATGCCAGCATGCCCAGTAAGCTCAAGAATGAAATTTACAAGCTCCACAGACTTCCCTGACCAGCTCTCCAAAGGCATCCTCTGTTCTAGTTAATCATTCTCACGTCTTTCCTCATAGTTCTAACATCTATGTAAACCTCTCTAACCTAAATATTATGTAGTTGACTATCTTTGCATTGTCTATAAGAGGAATCCTACATTATGGATCCTTCTGTGACATACCTCCTTTGTGCACTATTGCGTTTCTTAGAATCATCCATGCTGACATATGTAACTGTAGTCCATATATTACGGCAGCTGCAGAAGATTCCATTATGTGATTGTAACACAATCTTTTTATCCACTGTGGAGTTGATGAATGTTTGAGTTGTTTCCAGTTTGGGTCTACTGTGAACAGGGCTGCCATGAACATTCTGGCACCAGCCCCGGTGCACACAGGCAAGGATTTTTAAGGTATATACCTAGTATCATAAATGCTGTGTCATTTGGTATGTGCTAACTCAACTTTACTAGTTAAAGGCAAATTGTTTTTCAAAGTGATTGTACCAGTTTACACTTTCTGTGGTTTGTGATTATTGATCATGATTTCATATTCCTTAGAAATTAATCTTTGGGAATTCTTTTAGGCCTGGGTTAATGATGCCATGTTCATAAAAGGACTTTATGATTGCTTCTTCCAGTTGCCTAGAGGCACTATCAACCCAAGATTATTTTTAAAATAAATGTTTGCCTTGAGCATTATTTGTTTTTGTTTTAAAAGACTACACAGATAAATTTAGACCTCAAACTGGTATGGATAGGAGGGATTCCTTGTGGTTACAAATTCTCAGGGAAGATTTTTTTTTTTTCCTTCCAGCTGGTGACAAATTGAGACAGGCGAGTTTTTGCTACACTTTCTATGTGGTGGGTTTACTTCCTGTCCACCCTTATATTGGGAGCCACACCCTTCGGGGCCCAGTTTATTAGGGGATCTCTTCTTAGACTGTGCACTTTGGGCATGTTCTAGGCTTTGTCTCCTGTGCCCTGTGTTTATGCAGACACGTGAAACTGGTTCTTGCTTTCATGTCATTTTACCTCTATAGATCCCTTACTTTTGTGCCAGTTTATAAATACACTTCAGAGGACTTAGTTTTGTCATTATCCTAACATCTTAGCTTTCCTTATAGCTGGAAATATGCTTAACCTTTTTTTTTCCCATTCACCCTGCTCTAATTGCTCAGTTCAGACCCTAGCTGTGTGATGCCCAGATCATTCTAAAAACCTCTAGGAGGGGGCGCCTGGGTGGCTCATATGGTTAGGCGTCTGCCTTAGGCTCAGGTCATCCCAGGGTCCTGGGATCGAGCCCCATGTCGGGCTCCTAGAGCAGCGAGGAGCCTGCTTCTCGCTCTGCCTCTGCCTCTCTCCCTGCTCATGCTTTCTCTCTCTCTCTCTCTCTCTATCTCTGTGTCTCAAATGAATAAATACAAAAAAAAAAAAAAAAAACCAAAACCACCTCTAGGAGGTTGTAGTCAGTACACTATCCCTAGTTGAATATTCCAGAAGTACTGAACACTGTTCAGGAGCTCACTGAGGAGCCGCTGGGGGTTCTGAGAAAATCATGACGAACGGCTGCAATTCAGCAGTTCAGAAACTTCACTAAGCATTTTATGTATATTATTTTTATACAAGCATTTTTAGTGTTTATTTCTTAAAAATTCAGTCAGGGCAGGAACCTTCATGACAGGTGAAAACCTGAGTTCCATAAAAAGTAAGTGGCTTGCCAAAGGTCACACAGCTAATAGGTAAGCAGCCAGGATTGAAAGCCAGAACTGCTTGAGAAAAGCCCAAGCTCTCTCCTCTACTCCAGCGGTCTGTGCAGCCCTGGCAGTCAAAAATCCTGAGAGCAGGGCGCCTGGGTGGCTCAGTTGGTTAAGCAACTGCCTTCGGCTCAGGTCATGATCCTGGAGTCCCGGGATCGAGTCCCGCATCGGGCTCCCTGCTCAGCGGGGAGTCTGCTTCTCTCTCTGACCCTCCCCCCTCTCATGCTCTCTCTATCTCATTCTCTCTCTCAAATAAATAAATAAAAAATCTTTAAAAAAAAAAAAATCCTGAGAGCAAGAGCGAGACCACCTAAGAGGATTGCCTTATGCCTGTCTGCAGTTTCACCTCAGGTAGATACATTGTTAACTGCTTTATCTGTTGATGTTTGATGGCATGCTTCATTTGTAAAAATGTTTCTGCTTTTAAACCACAATATTCAATTGCCTGGGAGGCCCTTTAAAACCTGCCTGAACTAAAAACAGGAATGCTGATTTTGAAGGCCATCTAGACAGCTTTTTATTCCTTAAAGGCTGAATATTTCTAGACAGTCCCCATGATTTCCTGGCACATCCCTTTGCCAGTAATGCTGACCACCAGCTCCACAGGTGATCCCAGCAAGCATCACAAAAATCGGGTGCTTTGCCCCCGCTTCGCTCCCCCTCTTCCACCAAGAGATCCAGCAACTCAATCCTAGACCAGCTCAAATGTCACTTCACCTGTGCAGTCTTCCTTCACAAACACTACACATGATTCCACCCTCGGGATTCCTACAGCACTTGGTCTGTTCTGCTCAGGTACCGGCTGTCTATCAAGATGGACTACAATCCCTTTTCGGGCAGGTCCTTGTCTTGTTCAGGGCTGAGTTCTACATAACAGAATCCCGGTAAATGCTGAATGAAGAAATGCCGATCCCTTGCATGGTCCAATGCTCTAACTATTCCTCGAGGAGCAAAAACCTACATCAACTTAATTGGCCCCCCCAAAAAGTCTGCTTTCTTACTACCTCTCCATTTTACCAAAGAAAGGTTAAGAGTCTAGTGACAGACTTAGGGGTTTTTCCACACTTGAAGAGAAGATAAAGGGAGTGGTGCTCAGTGGGTCTGAGATTACTCTGGTTCCCTAATTCACCTTGGGCAAAGTACCCGATTTTTGTGATGCTTGCTGGGATCACCTGTGGAGCAACGTATTTGTTTTGGCAATAACTGTCAGAGAGCTCATGCAGGTGAGGTCTGCAATCTACTGTACTTCGTGAATCAGAAGGCATTTAAGTGCTCTGATATCTAATAACATAGTATCATGACCAACAATGATTGGACACCTATTATATGTGGGGCATTTTCCATATATTGCCCCACATTCATTCTTACAGTTGTGTGAAGTCTGTGTTTACTATCATCCACATTTACAGATCAGAAAGTCAGGTTAGGTAACTTACCCAAGGGCATTTTTCTAGAAACTGACAGAGGCAAGATTCAATTCATATCTCCCTGGTTTTAGAACTCTGCCTTTAATCCCCACTCTCTAATGCTTCCTTGCCTAAATGCTCCAGAGTAATATAAAAGAGGAAGAAGAGCTTACATTCGATGAGTAAAGAAGTAAAGAAAGAGCAACAACATTTATTTAGATTCATCGGAGTGACAGGTACTCTGCTAGGTTCTTTCCAGATACTGCTGGAGTGTGGTCATTGTTCTTCTAACCGACATCTGTCCCTCACCTTTCCTTTTGTCAACACAGGATGATGCCCAAATACAGATGCCCCCACTCCTACTGGTAATCAGTTGTGGTTTTCTTCTCACATGTTTATGCCAGTGGTCCTGGTTGTTGTAATTACATAATTTAATTAGGTACTATTTAAAGTATAAAATAGTGCAGAGACAGAATATTTTTATGAAAACTAAATTAAATGCTTTGGAAAGACTTATTAGAAAGAAGTTCCTAAAAATATTCCTGCTGAATCAGATATGAATGAGATGATGGTAAGAGACTAAAATAAAAACCAGAAAAATCCAGAAAGATTCTATACTCAGATTACTTCACAGATTGCTTTAATCTCTAGCTTTCCTTCAAAGAGACTGAAACTGGGACTCCTAGAAAGAGCATTTATGGTATAGAAGGCCAAAGAGAATTACAATCAGGGGATCCACACTCAGAGAAAAGGCTTCATCTTTATATCTGCCTTGGGAAAATGGATGTACTTTTCTGTGACTTACGGTAACAATCAAATATTTACCAAATATATGTACCTTTTAGCATTCCTGGCTATTAGTTATTTTTTTTAATTAGCCAAATAACTACTAATAAAATTTTTGCTGAATAAAAGGCCTTCTGTTAATCATTCTTTCTATTCTCAAGAAGTTAATTTCAAGAGGATTCGAAGACACCTCTAATAAAGCTTTTTTTTTTTTTTTAAAGATTTTATTTATTTATTTGACAGAGAGAGACACAGCAAGAGAAGGAACACAAGCAGGGGGAGTGGGAGAAGGAGAAGCAGGCCTCCCGTGGAACAGGGAGCCCGATGCGGGGCTCAATCCCAGGACCCCGGGATCATGACCTGAGCCGAAGACAGATGCTTAACGACTGAGCCACCCAGGCGCCCCTAATAAAGCTGCTTCTAATAAAAACCTCCAGAAGCATTTTCTAGGTGGCCAGATCTAATAGACCTGTTGCCTGGTCATACCTCAGAAAATATGGCCCAGAAAGAGCACCAATGTTATGATCTTCTCACACTGGATGCACTGATTCAAATGTGAATGGCAGCACCAGGTATATCTATGCAGACACATCAGAAAACAAATAAATCTGTTTACTTAAATCCACATTCTTAACTTCCCTGCACGGTTGTGCTAAAAGTGAAATCACAAGTCTGGGTCTTCAAGAAATCAATATTAGGTCTCTCCTAACCAGTAAAACAAATCTTCAAAGTGGCTATTATGTTTATTCCATCACCAGGATTGGGGGTTCATAATCAATATGGGGTTTAACATCCAGCAGTTTAGCAGTGATGTCTATTTGGCCTTGAATCTGAGGATATAGTCATTGCTTTCAGTGATCTTACAGTCTGGCTGTGCAGGCTGGAGCTGGCATGTGGAATGACATTTTATGGTAGCAGAACCTACAGAAGATGATGAAGTCCACAGACGCTATTGAGAAAAGCCATTTCTGCATACTGAATATGGCTGGGAAAACAGCTAGCAGGAGGAGACGTAGGAATTCTAGCAGGGCTCCAGTCAGTGGGGAAAAGAAGAAAGGAGGGATGCCTGGGTGGCTCAGTCAGTTAAGCATCTTCCTTCAGCTCAGGTCATGATCCCAGGCATGGAGCTCCCTGCTCAGCCAGAAGCCTACTTCTTCCTCTCCCTCTGCCCATCCCCCTGCTGGTGCCCAAATAAATAAAAAGAAGAAGAAGAAGAAGAAAGAAGAAAGAAGAAGAAGAAGAAAGAAGAAGAAGAAGAAAGGAAAAGTGAGCAGAGATATAGAAATAACAGGGTTTCAGGATTGGCAAATAAACAATTTCTACTGAAAAAGGAAGGCCCCTGGAGAGAATGGTAAAGGAGAGGTTCCCAGAAGGTTTGGAATGGCATTGAAAGCTGACTTCATCATAAAGATATCAGGAGCCAGCGAAAGGTTTTGCGGAGTGGGAAGAAATCGTTAGATCTGTATTTTAGCCCAATTAATTGACAGCAGATTCATGTTGGAGAAAATGGAGACAAAAGGAGGGGTAGACAAATGGTTGTCAATCTATTATGCCTGAAGGATCTCCAGGGGAAGACTTAAACAAATAAACAAATCACTCGGGCCCCTACCCCCAGAGGTTCAGTTGGTCCGAGATGGGACATTTTAATAAACACAGCTCAAATGAGTCTAATGTGTAACCAGATGTGAGTGCCACTGAACTAGGTTATAATAAAAATATGGCTCTGTGTGACAACGACAAATACCGTATGATTTCACTTATATGCAGTATCTAACATACAAACAAACAAAGAAACAAATAAAAACCAGACTCTTGAATACAGAGAACAAACTGGTGGTTGCCAGAGGGGAGGTGGGTGTGGGGGATGGCTGAGATAGATAAAGGAGACAAAGACGTAGAGACCTCCAGCTGTGGAATAAATGTCAAAGACATGAAAAGTACAGCATAAGAAATATAGTCAATAATATTGTAATAACATTGTATGATGACAGATGGGGACTCTACTTACCTTGGTGAGCACAGAGTAATGGATCGAATTGTTGAATAAATATGCTGTACACCTGAAGCTAAAATAATATTGTATGTTAATTATACTTCAATAAAAAAAGAAAAAATATGGCTCTATGTGATATGGATATTTGGGGGCAATAGCAGGTGGAAAGGAAAAGAAAAGAATGATGTGAGGGGCATTCTGAAGGTCTGCTGACAGATTTTTAATCTCACTAAGACAATGTTTAAGATCTGTATGCCAGATTTTTAAATTTTGGCTTTCATGTTTGCCCCCCCCCCCAAAGAGAAGTATACTCTTCTATACCCCCAGTTTAAAGCAAACTTTTATGCCCAGAAACTTCAGATGTCAGGCTTTTCTTGGTAATATGGGACAGTAATTTTTGGTGAATAAAGTAATACAGATTATTCTCAGTCAGGAAGGGGTTTACACTGTATGGGGGCTGCTTATCAAAATCCCAAAGTCCTCTGTGCCACTGCTCCTTACTTAGTGATTTAATGTCAATTATAGTTTTGAAATATAAGTGGAGCTGCTTTGCAGGACCTCTCAAAATCCAAGATTGATAATGTTTATCAGGAATAAAACAATTTTCGACAGAAAAAAAAGTGACTTGAGAGTCACATTCTTCTGAATTTAGGGCTTTGAGAGTGGACACAGAGCCACGGGACTGCCCAAGCATGTGAAGGGGAGGGGCGGTAACAAAGGAGGGATTTTTATTTTTTATTTTTCTTACCCACTAGACAAGAGCAGAACGGCAGTTTATACCCTGAGACATGGCCATTCAGATAGTGCCCACTCAAAGTTTCCAGATATTTGAGAGTAAGAGATTATGTGCTGATATTTTATAGATCTCCTGCACAGTGATCTAATTTCTGACCAATTTCAAAAGAATGTGATGAATTGTGCAACCCCAACAACTGTGACATTCAGGCCACAATCTGCCTCCTGTCAATAGCCACAGCAGATCTTTCCGAGACGGGTTTTCTCCCCCACCCCTAGCCCCACCCCACTAAGGGGTATTAGTTATCTTAGCAAGTAAGTCCTTTTTAGGTGTGTGTTTTGGGGGGTGGGGTGCAGAGATCCTAAAAGGGAATCTTGTATGGCAAGTGCTTGAAAAAACTCGAACCGTTTTAGTTCGGGAAGATCTTGAGTTCTTAAGATTTCATTCTTTTTTATTTAATTGCTACCCAGTTACTTTATATAAACCAGCGTTTTCCATCTATAAATCAGCACTGGGAGGGGTGGGAGGGGGGCTTAACCAGTAAGGAAAATGCTTCTAAAGGCTATCTGTATTTGTAATCACCTCTATCAAAACCACCCGAAGGACCAGGCGCTGTCTCCACAGATTCCTTCCCATTGCTACCAGGCTGCCTTTGTTTGTAAGGACTTTGCTTGGAACTAACCTTAGTTCATCCCTGAAAATGAGGTCACTGTCCCCTAACACATGTTAAGCATGGTTAGCATCTTTCCACTGGGCCCTTGGCCAGAAAGGCCCCAGCTGGTGCACATTTCGAATCTTCCAGGGCGTCTGCGCACAGTGACCCCCTCTCACGCTGAAAGGCAAAACAACATTTCCATCTTTATCTTTAAGAAGAGGGGACTGGGAACCAGTTAAAAAAATAAATACAGTGCTGGCAGGCTTTTGTTTTCCTAAAGACAGTGTTTTTAAGAGAGATTTACTTGGCCATGCTGATAAAACCCACTCTCATCAAGTCTGTCTACTACGATCTGGTTTACATCAAAAGGAAGACCCAGAATCCAGGCCCCTTGCAGTGTCTTTTCTCACCCAGAATTCAGAGACCTAAAAATTCTCCTGGAGACTGATTAGAAATAAAAATAAATACTGAGAAGAAAGATGCTTCCCATAGGGAAAAAAAAAAAAGCACATCGGGTGTTGGTGGTGGGTGGGAATTTCTAATACTCCTCAATGTGAAGTTGATTCAGTTCGGCTGCAAAACAGGATTTATTTGTTTGTCTGAAATTTTCTGGGAACATAAATAAAGTAAGATTTTAAAGACCAAGTTTCACCTACCTCTCAAGGGACATAAGACCATTTGTATGAAGGGAGGAGAGTTTTGTATGTCTTAATATTCTGTGGTCAATATAGTACTCTTATGTTCTGATTTTGTAATAGCCTGGGACACAATTTCAAACCACTGTGACTTACAACTTTCTTTTAAAAAACTTTCCTTACACTATAGAATTTTAAGGTATCTTAATGGGCGTGGGCACAGATTATGTCCTAACATGATTGTATATTAGGCAGAATGCTATAAATGATGTTAGGAATAGACAGGTTAGAATAGTTTAACTAAGTAACAGGTAAGTTCCTCCCTTCCCTAAAAGCTCCCCGACAACTGTGCAATGTGAAAGTACTCTTAGAGCTAAAACCAGGTAGTTTATTCCCAAATGAACAAAAATGGAGAAGTGTTAATAAAAGTTCCATTTTAGCCAGGGTACTGAATACCAGACATAGAAAGAGATGTAGCTCCTTATCCAAAATATTTCTGAAGTTTAAAATGAAAACAAAATGAACTCTTCACTTTATTCCATTCAAGGACATTTTAGTATGGGGTGAGTTTGTCTTTACTTGCAGGAGAATACAGTTATACAGCAGAGACCCGTTAACCTTAAAATTCATAAACCATTTACTTTCTGTTATTCTAAAATATAAAGATCCAAATAAATAAGCCTGGAAGATAGCCAGAGATGGGGAAATTATTTCTGAAATGTATGTTTTCCAGGTGGATTCATTACCAGGCATGTTTGAAAACTCTGCTGTGTTTGGACATGTTTCTGGTTATCTCTTGGGATGAGAAAGCACAAGAGAAATGGTAATACATTGCTTTGGGGAAAAAAAAGTCTATCCACAGCTCTCTCAGTGCTCAGCAACTCAGAACATACAACAGCCCTGGAGAATTTCCTTTTTTTCTTTTTTTCCCCCACCTTAATCCATCACAAAGATGGAATATTAACACGAGGAAGATTTAACTCTTCTGAAAATTTTAATCATTTTTATTTCAGAGAATTATTTTCCCCATTAAATTAAAGCAAGAATGTAACTGAAGGTTGCATAAAGTAGCTAGCAGTTATTGTTGGTTTGTGATGTGTAAATTTTGTCGATGCCAGGTTCTCCAAAACATATGACTGAAAGCCTTTTCCATTTGTTAGGCAAAAGGCCAGTGCTGAACAAAAAAAATGTAGAGCCTCTAGGGTCTTAAACTTTCTCATTATCAGTCATCCCTTCTCTTTTCTTGCTATGTTTCATCTAGTTCATCTGTCTCAATTATTTCCCACATGAACACGTCTTTTAAGAAATTCTCTTTTGCTTTCCCATGAGCGAGGCTGCCTATAAAATACTTGATGCAGAATCCGTATTCCATTGTTCACCCGAGGAAGTGGCTGTCTTAAGTGATCAGGCTTTCCCACCCCTGGAAAAATCACTTGACATGTACCCCACCATGTCTTCATTTATAATTGTTAGAGCAGGAGAGTAATTTATGGAAGTGCCCTTGACTCACCTCAACAATATGTACTAAATAATCTCAAGAGACATAGCCCAGACCTAGTCAACTGGTCAGTAAAGATTCAATATAGTAATGATTAAATCTTAGTCTTAATATATAGCTTTGCTTTGTATTATCAGAAAAAATGTATATTTCAAATTTTCTAACTCATTTTGGTTTTTGAGGTAGGTTGAGGTTACCTCATCATCTCTACTGTATAAATAGGAAACTGAAGCAAAGAGAGGTATGATTTGCTTAACTAGTTGGGAAATTGCTGAAAATAGAAATCAGGATTCCTGGATTTTATGTTTTCTCCCTACCTCATGGTACAATAACAAGAATGAATTGGTCAACAATTTAATGGTTTGAACTAGTATAAGTACTTGGCTGGAGATCTTCCTGCCAGACTCCAATAAAAAATGGGATCTCCAAGGTGTACTTGCTCACCCTTCCTTTCCCGGAACTGTCTTCCATGTTGCAACTCCCTACACGGTTATCCTGAGCATCCTGGGGCACGTGGTGCATCTAAACATCGTGACCCACGCCACACAAATGAAGAGGGCTAGAAGCAGCCAGCTTTGTCTCTTTAGCCATCAAATGAAGTTGTTCTGAGCCCCCATGGGATAGATAGTATTATGCAGCCAAAATTTGGGAGTCTGTGTACACCTTTGTTTTTAAAACAAATGGCAGGCTGTTGCACAGGCTGGCTCAACCACAACAAAGAACTGCGGAATCCCTTAGAAATGCACCTTGTAATACGAAGATACTGCTACTTATCACTTAGGAAATACAGAGCAGTTACTTCTGGCATTACACATGGTAGATTATATAAGACATATCAACTGTTTGGGATTTTTCCATTTATTTGGTATGTTATGAATCAGAACAGGGCTTTCACGCCTAAGGATCCTTATTATGTAGGAGGTATTGGCGTGAGTCCTAAAATATTTAATCCAGCGAACTATTCACATCTTAAATATAGCAACTGAAAACAGTGATAAGCTAAAATTGGTCTAGGTATCAGGAGAAAAGAGAAAGTGTTTACTTGAATAGATGAACATTTTTTTTTTTTCTTTCTGAGATTAGAAAATAAATAGCTTGGTTTTTAGTGTGGATAGACAATACTGTGAACATATGTAGTTTCTTCCACTGCACAAATATACTTTATGGAGTGGGATCAGCCAGGCAATCACAATGCATTGGACTTAGCTTCCTGGCCAGATAATTAGAGGTCTGGGGTTAAAAGCCCAGAGGAATTGAAGGGTGAGGCTCATGGCATCAGAGGGAGAGGAGGCATTAGCTAGTGAGATGAAAGGTTCTTGAATGTACCATGCTAAAATGTTGTGTACCAGCTGCTGCAGCTGGAGACTCGCTGGTATAGGAAACTATCTGCCTTCTTTGGGGGGCTTCTGGGGAACACGGTTTCATAGGGACTCTTACCAACACCAAGATGCCAAAATGCTATTGCTCTTCCATTTTAATTTTTCATTGCTACTCGAGTCTGTCATCAATAAAGGGATTTTAGAAACCCTTGGTAAAACCATAGCTAAATAAGTTTATTTGAATGGATAAAAAATGTATTTTAAAATAAGTTTAGTTCACTAGTGAAGTTAGAGGTAGATAGGTAGATTTATAGATAGAATGATTTTGGAATATTAAATAATCTCCAGGTGGCATTTACATTTTCCTGGACAAGATTTGTAATTAGAAGACTTAACATCTTTACACTGAATGCAATAAAATGGAAGAGAGAGAGAAAGAGCAAATAATGCCCAGATGTGCAAGAGGTCTCTTAAAAAAATGAAAACACGTGGTAAAGATAAAGAAGGATGTTGTTTTTTATTACTTTAAGTTTAACATATAAGAGTAGACTGTAAAAAAAAAAAAGAGTAGACTATATCTCAAAGTTAAGGTAACCACTGGAATGTGCAGTTATAAGTAGTTACAACATGGTGGCTGACTTTGAAATGTCCAGCTCTATTATAATCAAATGGCTAAGACCTACTGCAGGGATCTTGGGAATAGAGACTCATATCTAAGAAGCTGCCCTTCATGTATGAAGATGAAGGTGCTAACTCAGGGGTAGAATATCATATGTATTTTTTAAGTTTTGGGAGATAGATCTATCTATCTCCAAATGAAATGAATTTATCCACTTTCATTGATGATCTCAGAGTTCAAACTCTTGAAGCCAAAACACCTCCATTCAAAACCTTGGTACAATTTACAAACTGGGCGTCCTTGGACAAGAGACTTAAACACACTGTAGCTCGGTTTACTCATCTGTAAAATGAGAAGAGCAGTAAAATTTAACGTGTACAGCTTTTGATAAGACTAAGGGAGATAATATATGCGAAGCAGTTAGAAATGTCCTGGCACACAGTTGGCCTTTAATTAATACTATCTATTATTATCACCTTAAATATTTCTTAATTTGTTTTAGCTTGCTTGGCTATGGCAATTACCATGACAGTCAAGTGCACATAACTGATCACACAGGGACTGAACACATGAACTTGACCTTATTTGACCAATGCTTTCAGCAACCAAGCGAGGCATACAAACCAGGCCAGAGAAGGTTCACACTGCACGCTGTCTAGAGTAATGTTCGCAAACTTGTTTGTCTCAGGGTCCCTTTACACTCTTAAATATTATTGAGTATCCCCAAAGAGCTTTTGAATAAAAGGGTTATAACAATTGCTATTTACTACCTTGGAACATAAAACTGAGAATTAAACAAATATTTATTTTAAAATAATAACACATACTATGTAACATAAAACATATATCTTATATATATATATATATATATATATATATATATCTCATATAAAATAATGGTATCTTCCAAACCAAACAAAAAATATAAGAAGATTGGTATTGTTTTATAGTTTTGCAATAATGCCTGACAAGAGAAAATATTTAGATCTCATATTTACTTCTGCATTCAATCTTTGGCCATATGTTGTTTTGGTTGAAGTATGTGAAGGAAATCCAGTCTCAGATAGATAATGTAGCTAGAAAAGGAAGGACCTCCTAGGTGCTCTGGGAGGGTCTCAGGGATACCCAGGGGTTCTTGGCCCACGCTTTGAGAGTGGCTGATCTATAGCAAAGTTGTCAGACTTACTTCATGGCACTAAGGCCGATTACCTCCTAAAAGAATAATTTAGGCAATAGGATTGAGTAGGAAGACAAAGTGTAAGTAAATGCATTGCTGCTATTTTTGCAAAGTACAGACCAGAATTACTCTAACTGCTACCTATTTACTGCTTTTACTGCCAATAAAATTATGGATTCTCCCACCAGTTAAATATGTATTTATTGCTTATTCACTACCTTGTTTCAGCCCTCTTCCTAGATAGGCTCTTTCCAAGAGTCCACATCCACAGTCCCAGAGTTACACTTCTCCAGTGGATAATGCTGTCCTCAGAACATCAACTTAACGTTCTTGGAAATGACATGTGAGAAATAAACAACCCATCTCATTGCCAGTGTACCACCATATCAGAAAAGATAACATGAAAATTCTTGATAGACAATTTGTCATTATTGTGTAAACACAATTATCGACATGAATCCTATATCCTGGGAAACTTCTAGCCTGGAAATAACAGTCTAATTTTAGTCACTAAAATGAAAAATTAGCTGCTGTTTAAAATATTTTGAAATATTTAAATATTTAGAAATATTGTGCCTTATATCATAAGACTAAACGGTGACTAGAAGGCCAACCATTATTTTAAATCTAGTTTACTAAGTATTTTTGACTTCTCAGCTATATAATATCACTTTATTTTCAATTTAATTCAAATACTCTGTTGATGAGATGCTTAAAATACTCTTTTGAGCAATTACTCTTGATGAGAGGCTATACTCTTCAGAGATAAGGATTTGTTTAAAAAATTTTAACAAATACTTATTGAATGCTCAACATGTGCCAGATTCTGATGATCAAAAGATGAGTAAGACACAGCCTGTGTTTAAAAAGCTACAGTATTCAAAGTATAATTTATCTTATTGATACAAGTGCTTTCAAAATACAACAGAATAATCATTGAATTCTCGAAACATGTAAAATAATATCAGAGTGATGCTGAACTAGAACACAATATAATCAAGAATTCAAGACTAAAATCTGACACATAACCAGATTTTACAAAGCAATTTTTAACATTATTGATTTCTTCTACTTTTTAAATTAGCTGCATTACTCACTTGTCACTTGACCAAAGAAAAATGCATTCACTTCCCAACCTTCTTATCTAGAAATGAGTATCTGTCTTGAATGTCTACACAGATCTGTATTTCATGTGAGAGGAAAAAAACCCCTTACAGATATTTATGCTTAATAAATGATTAATTAGTAACTGCAGATATTTGCCTAATATGCTATGAAATTTGTGTTGCATAGTCTAATATTTATCAATAGTCTAATTAGAAGATATGATTTAATTCTTAATACTAGCCTTTGCAATATATTTTGGGGATGTAGTAAAAAAATATAACACATAAATATTTACATTAAAGAATTGGCAAATATATTTTTTACTTTGTGACTAAAAATGCCTTAGTATTATAAAGAGAGTGACGGTTAAAAAGATAGGACACTTAGATTTTAAATTCTTTTTTGTCTTATAAAATGTTGCTTAGGGTTGATTATCACCCAAATTTATAACTGAGAGGAGGGAGTATCTTCACACTGTCACATAGAAGAAAGCACTCTTAGCTGGTAAATAAATACCATACTTACTGCATAACTAAGTTTCCATTTTAAAACAAGAAACTGCACAGATAGTTTCAGCAGCAAAAAGACAGGTTTTGTGACCTTTCTTGAGTTTGACTATATGAATTTTCCCACTTGCCCTTAGCTTCCTAAAGTGAAAATCATCAACAATAAAACTGTGGATTCTCACAACAGTCAAGTATGTATTTATTAATGAATTATTAAAAAATCAGACATATAAAATAGAACCCAGTGAACTGAAGATAGAACATGAAATGATACCAAGAACTTCTATTTGGTATGATAGAGTAATTTTAAAGGATTTAAAAATAATTCACAGCTATGAAGGATCTTATCATTAGCTGCCTCTGAAATGCATATTAAAATTGTATTAAATTTGGGCTTTGCTCAATATTAGGATCTAGCTTCTTCTTCTTCTTCTTCTTCTTTTTTTTTTTTTTTTTGCCTGATCATTATTTAAGAGCTCAAGTTTAAGAGTTAATTTTTCATCAGTCATTTATGGCAAAACTAGTTCTTTCATAAAGACTTGATTAGCAACTCATGACAATTTCTAAAACTGGCAGAGGTACAAACACTCTACCTTTCTAGAAGGTTTGGGCTACAAATGTTTCACAATTAAAAGTTGTAAAATCACTGAAAGTTTCTCCCAAAACACAGAATAAGCAATCCTGTAGAAAATCTCTAAACAATATTACAGAAATCACAAGCCAAACAGAAGTAGCAGGAGGAATATTAATGATCATTTGTGAAAATGTAATTATCTACTATACCCTCTTTGCAAGGATTTTATCCATAGTTCAGCTCATGCAGACAAACTGTTCAGTCTTCCATTCAAGTCAGAGACGAAAGCAGGAGATGAATAATTCTTGTTCATTGTCCAAATAAACCCAGGACAGCAATAGTATACGCTACCCTCTATTGTGATGGGACTTCTGTGCAATCTGTGTCGGGTCAGTACCCTTCCAGAGTCACTGCTTAGGGCAGGATAATTTCAAATTCAGTCTGTCATTTTATTACACGTTTTTTAAACAGCATGCCCACCAAAACAGAAAATGCTGCACATATGGGCTGAGATCAAATGCTCTCACCATTTAGTTGATATATTCTGACACGAGGCAGAAACAAGATGGTCTGCTTTTATTTGAGCTTTCCTTTTGGATCTTGGATCTTTTCTTTTCTTTTTTTTTTTTTTAAATTAACTCATTAATTCATAAGAGGCCAAAGCTTTTCAAGTACATTCTTTAAGATCTGTTATATTTGCACTTGGCTTGAAACTTCCTAGCAATTAGTATTTTTCAAAGCCAAGTCTCACCAGGTCATCAGCAAACGTCATTCCGATTATATGTAAAGTTTTCGGTTCTACAACTAACAGAACAGAATGCCCAACTGAAATTCAACCTTCAATACAGCTTGTAATTTTTGATGGGTGAATTGATTATTTTTAGGGTGACATGATGTAATTTTTAGGACTCACCTGGCAGCATGCTTATATTACTAGTAAATTATCCTTAACGTCTGGAATTCATGAAAAATATTTACATCTTTAAGATGAATCTCAAGTTTAATTTGAAAAGGCCTTTCTCTGAGGCACACAGAATGTTTGCAAAGTCTCACTGAGATTAAAATTACATAAAAGTACAGCAATATTCAGTAAAGGTCATGAAAGAATGTTCTTCGCTACAAGATTAACCTATTTCCAAGAACACAGAGATTAAAACTGAATCCATTTGAAATAAGGTCCAAAATTGTGAGAGTTCTCTGAATTGCTTTTTATAACACTATGAAATGACAGTTCTTTTCTCAAAACCACTAGCACGTCTTTCCTTAATGTTAGAACTGGCATCAACATCGTCATCTTTATGATGTCTTCCGCTAGACATTAGGACTAGTGCACGCAAAACGCTCATCTGGTGCTCAGGACTTAATATATTGTATTAATAGCAAAGTACACATGTGAATACATGTGTGTTCTCATAAGTAGACAAATTGGTGCTAACTGAAAAGACACAGGTAGAAAGAAGAGATCACATGAAATCTTAAACTATGCCATAATCAAAATAGCATCTTATGATCCCCTCAGAATCAAACATTCAAAATTGTATACACATAAAGCAAGCATTTACCTCCTTCCCCCATACAGTAACCCTTAAGGGGACAATGGATTACTATGCTAATTCTTTAACATTATTAAATGAGATGACATATTTAGATCTATGTACAATTCTACTGAACCAAAATAAAATTACATTCTCCAACTTCCAGATATCCCATCCCTCATCTACCATTTATATGAGTTTTAAAAACAAACTTTAACTCCACAGTGTTTTCTCCCAACTGTAAAATTCTACACTCCCCCTTGTCAGTAAACCAGACAAAGCTGAGTTTTAAAACTCTTACATTTCTCTGGAGAAAGTGTGAACATTTAAACCTTACATTCTTGGGTCCACTAGGCCCTTCCTGGACCCCACGCTGCCTGGAGTCTTTTTGCATTTCATTAAGCATCTTCTTCAGACACGCCTGAGCCCAGCATACTCCACATTACATCAAAGGCAAAACGTACCTAGGGTCCAGATGCGAGCAAAACACAAAGAAAGGACAGTGCATTGTCCCACACACACTGAACTCAGGCGATCCGTGGTACACATAGCCTAGCTTCCTTCCTATCTGGCAACACGCATTTTGTAAAAGACACAACTATTCAAGCCCAAGCAGCACTTCTATAAGGAAAATGCATTTCATTTGGAAACTGTAAACGCTTACTTGTTCTGGGAAGCTCTCTCCCTCTTCCACTGCCATTCTCTGAGGCCAAGTATGAAACCTGATAACTCAATTAGTTAACACTTTGGACTGAGCATCGAGTCTAAAAATATCTGCCCTGGGAAACGTAAAGGTTTCCCCTGCGTCCTGGTAAGAAGGTAGGAGCCGGTCAGAATTTTCTTTACTACTGAACTAGGGGGTGGGGAGGGGCAGATGAGAGCAGGGCAGGTAGGTGCCTTGGTCCTTACAAATGAGAGTAGCTCCCAGAATTCCCCACTGACTTACCATATTTGTGGCCTCCAGTCAAGCTCTGTGCATTTAGTCATGATACGTGAAATACCGAAAATAGCAGGGCAATCAGCTGGGAGTGTACCCTAGCTGCTGGAATCACTCATGAAACCGGCTTTTGTCATTCTGCTTATCAGCACTTTCCTCTGTATGGGGACTACTCTGACATTCCTCCGAAAGACAATACCACCATTTTCTCCTCTGTCTCTGGAATCCAGGCAGGCCTGCCCTTTATGATTTTAATTTCTTTCTCTGTATTAGCTTTACTAGTGAATATATGGATGCATGTACAAGCACACACACACACACACACACACACAGTGAAAGCATACTGTACTACCAAGGAGAGTTCTCTTACAAACCAAATTCCCATTTATCCCAGGGCAAAAACAATGCATCTTTTACAAATATAACATCATATAAAGCTCATATGTTTGACCAGAAAAACAAAGCAAAATAAAACGAAATGAAACAAAACCTCACTGAATGCTTTTGGTCAATTTTTTTTTTTTCAATTTAGGTATTTTTATTTCTACTAATTGAATTCAGTTTTTCAGATTTGGGACAGGTAATATTTATGCAACTTTTCACTAGTCTGACATTACACTTGAGCTCAAGAGTCAACACCCTAAAAAACCCATCATCACAAGATGACAATCATCCTTTATGTTTTATTTGGAACAGTTCTAATCAATAGCTTCCTCAAAACTGTAAGGCCTGAAGGAGTGTCTGTGGGGAACTGAATTCAACTTTAGGAAGGCAAGTGTACAAGTCCATCTGACACATACTTATAGAGAGCCTACTACATAATTCTAGGTGCTGGGTGAGGTAGATAGAGAAAGACAATGAACAAAATACAGAAATCCCTGCCTTAGATGAAGCTTATGTACCAGCAGAGCTGGGGTAGACTATAAGCCATAAATATAATAAATAAGTTATTGAGAATGATCAACAGGATAAGTGCTATGAGAAAAATAGAATAGGGGAGGAGGGATTGTAAGTATGTGTTTAAGAAGTAAGTAGGTCAACTTAATATTGATAATAATGGTAAAATAATAATAATGTATATAGGGCAGGATCTTATATTAATATTATGTTGAACCACATGAGATTGGCTTATTTATTTATTCATGAGAGAGAGAAAGCAGGGGGAGGGGCAGAGGGAGAGGGAGGGGCAGAGACAGAATCTCCAGCAGACTCCCTGCTGAGTGTGGAGTCCAACGCAGGGCTCAATCCCACGACCCTGAGACCATGACCCTAGCAGAAATCAAGAGTCGGATGCCCAACTGACTGAGCCACCCAGATGCCCCGAGATTGCCATTTTTATAGGTCAAATCCATGTGTATTCCAGGAATTTCATACGGTCCAATCTAATAATAACATAATCATGGCCATTATTATTTAATAATTATTAAGTACTCTACATGCAAGATACTATATTAATTTCTTACATTTGTTCTTTTAGACCTCATAGCTATGCTATGAAGCAATCTTTCTTCATTTGTGAGAGAGAAACTAGAATTCAGAAAGGTTAAATAACTTGCCAAGGCCACTAGCGACTAAACAGTCAAGATTTGAACCTAATTCCATATTATTCTAAAGGAAAGGTCACACCGGCAGCAAATAAATACAGGTTTTCTTGGCTCTCACTGTGTTTTAAAAAATATTTTTAGTTGCCAACATTTCAAAATTGATTAATTTCATATCAAAATCTAGAGTTCTTGTTTTAAAAAAATAATAATGCAAGGATCGGGCAACTCTGGGCCCATGTCTGCACTGGGCCAGTTTCCAGGTATTGAGTGATGGCTCTCCACTTCTGCCCCCAGCATTTCTCACTATCTTGCCTTGCTTTGCTTCACTCCTTGGGTGCTAAGCTACCCAGAGGCATCTGCATTTGGGCCTTTGCCCTAAAACCTGTGCTTCTGATCACAGCTCAAGTGATTCCCAAGGGACTGTGACACCCCAGGGGGGCACATGACACCCAAGGGAGGGTGACGGTCTGGGAAAGGATCAGGCATGGCTCTGAAATGCCTGGGGGAGCTTGTTCACTACTGACTGTACATCTCTTTCTTCCCTCCCTCCTGGGTTCACCACGTACAGCGTGGGCACCTGACGTGCTGGAAAACACGCATGGGTGGGAAAAACCGGGAAAACCACCACGTTCTCGCTCTGTGCCTATTTCTGGATGGACACACAGTGAGGTGGGCCCAGTGTCATCTCTGGAACATAGCAAGTCTGATCTGCCTGTGACAGACACAAGATGGGTGGGCGACAGAGTCGGAAAGGAGAAAGGTCCCATCAGCTGATGCTCTGAAGATGGTGAGGTTGGCAAATGAAATCCTCACCATCCCCAGGCCAAGCATTGCTCAGTTGAGGGCAAACTCCATCAAACCTCAGGCCACACCCCCAAGCCCAGCTCTTTCTTCTGGAGCTGCAGACATCCTTCTGATAACATTTGTTATATTGCTTGTTCTCTTCCAGGCTGTTCTTTAATGTCTGCGTTAACCACATCTGGTTTATCAGAATGCTGTGGGCCTATGAGTCCATACCTGTGACTCTGTCCCCTAGATCCTACGGGCAGTCCCTAGTGTCTATAAGAGAAATCAGACAGCAAGGCGTCTGGCTCCAGGCAAGGCATCCAAGCCCCCTATCCATCCAGACCTGTCCAGAAGGAACTCATGTTGGTGTTTAATCATGCTTTTTGGCAAAGCGCTATTCCTCACATCTAATTTAGACCTCTCCCACCAATTTCTTCATCCTCAATCTTCAGTGAGAAGACAGGACACTTGGCTACCTCCTTCCAAATATTCCAGACTGTTACTGAGTTATCCCCTCCCCTCCAGTCTTCTCTTCCCTAGGATAAATAATCCCAACTGATTCAACCTTTCTGTGGAACTCTTCAGAGAAAAATGCTCTATAATTATATTAAGTAAGAAGAGTAATAATTCCCATAATTGTGTCTTTCAACCCACCCCCTGGCCAGGACATTTTGTTTCCCAAACTAATGCTGCTCATGTCACAGATACTGCAGCTGCAGAAAGAGAAGCAGGGATGGAAGCGAACATCCCCAAATGGTGAGTCCGGGCTGACACAGGAGGCTGACAGAGCCTGAACTGGGAGTCCGGTGGGTCTGCTGAAAATACTAAATGCTCAATAGTGGGAAATGAGCCATAGCTCTTACCACATCTTATGAGGACAACTGTGCCCCACCTCAAGAAAACCTAATGTTTAAAAAAATATTTTGACATAAAAGATACACAGTAGAGTAAATCACATAATCTCAGAGATCATTTAATCAAACCCCATCATTTTAAAGATACAGAAATGGAAGCCCAAGAGTAGTTCTGCGATGGCATACTATGAATTAAAGATGTCCTAGTGCCTAGAATTCATGATGGGATCCCTATAACAAGCATAAAGACTTAGGGTATTTACACGGGGATTTAATTTGCAAAATGAGATTTAACTTGTGATTTCAAGGTGCACTAATACTGTTCTACAAAGACAATGCTCCTGAAGAATGATGGTGTGAGCATTGCTTCTGGTATTTGTCATTTGGGGGCTCAGATAAAGGGACAGAAACTTGCATCAGGGTGTGTACTTTGGAAAGAGCTACCAGCTCAGAACAGAGCCTGGTAATACTTTTCTGGGTGGATCTTTAAAATATAGAGCAACTGAGAAGTTATGGTCTTTCCCACCAACTCAGGTTCCCAACTAGGAACCAAGGGTTCAGTGTCTGTGCATGCCAAGCCACCCTGAATCATGAGTCCCCCAGCTGGGACTGGCTCTCAAAGTTCTCCCTGTGAACAGACAATGAGGTCTGGGTGAGCAGGGTGGAGGACAGCACATCCTTTCCAACAGGCTGCTCACCCTGGGTGAGATCCTCCACGCAGTCCTCTGAGCCTGCTGCAGCCTGTGATCACTCACGTGTTGCTTGCATCTTTGTGTCTCCAATCTCTAACCAAGGGCTCCACACAGATGTGCCCAACCCGATGTTTCAGGAAAGCGGGAAGAGGCAGAGAGAAACAGAGGAGAGCTTGGTACCATCTGCAAATTCAGTGGATTTCAGAGATAATCTCCAGTGTCAGATCCATTTCAAGCAAGGGGAAGAAGGTTTTCGTGGTTGTGCTGGAAGTTCCTGAACCCCCCCCCACCCCACTCCGCTTCATAGATCCTTTTGAGACACAGCAAATGTCTAGAGAGTGGCCTTCTCCCACATGTCCATCCTGAAAGTGGGCCCGCCACATACCAACTTCTTCACTGTGAAGATCAGTTTGTCTTGAGATAAGGGTTCTTCAAACTACAACCTGAGAACCCAGACTGACCTGCTACTTGTTTTTGTGTAGCCCTGAACTAAAACTGGCTTTTACAATTTAGTTGAAATAAATTAAAAGAACAATATTATTCCATGACACTTGGGGATCGTATGCAATTCGAATTTTAGTGTTCACAAATAAAGTTTTATTGGAGTATGTGGGAGACTGTATGGCCAACGAAGCTTAAAATACTATCTGCTCATTTTCAGAAAAAAATTTGCTAACCCCTAATCTAGAGCAAGGGGTTTGGAGGCTGTGTCCCTACAATGCATTTTTGTTTTTAAGTAGGCTCCACGCTCAATGTGGGGCTTGAACTCGCAACCTTGAGATGCAGACCGGAGATCAAGAGTTGGATCTCAACTGACTGAGCCACCCAGGTGCCCCACTATGATGCATTTTTGAAAGGTAGTGGAGAATCCTGTGGACCTAGCATACTGTCTGATCGCTGAGATTGGAAAACAGCAGAAACTCTCTATAATCCAGTAGAATGCATTCACCCACTAGCTTTATGTAACAAAAAACAGCATTATCTTTTTGTGCAATAATTTAAAATATTAATACTATTCTCTAGCCTCTCTATGTGTATCACACACAAAATATTGAGCACTAGGACCTAGATCCTGTATGATTTTCTCTGTTCAATACTGAACAAAAACACACAATGTTTTCAAAAAGGAAAAAAAACATGATAACAGCATTTACATCATTGATAGGACTCCTGCAAACTTGTAGTAACAAAGTACGCTCTCTCTTTTCCTTGTTTTCGCCTTCTTTCAAGCTGAGACCATGACATAGGCATTGTTCACAGGGAAGACATGGAAAAAGTAGCTCATTGAGCCTGTAGGAGGGCAAATGATCTAATCTACAAGGGAGCTTTTAAACAGCAAAGTAATCTGGATTGGCTGTATTCAACATTTTCCATATCTTCATCAGGGCACATTCTACCCTTCTTTATGAGCAGAGAAACTGACAAGATAAAGGATAAAAGAAAAGTTGAGAGACCCAGATTGGTCAGGAGACCCCTGACTTTGGAGGAGCCTGGTTTGGGATGGCTCCAGTGGGGCCATGGGGTCAGGAACTCAACGTGGTGAGGGGGGAGAGGCAGCAATGTGGTCATCGAGGTGATTCCACATCTCTTTCTCTCCGTATCCAGGGCCTCAAGCCTCCACCATCCAAAATCTAGTGATTAGGTCAGGACACACAATAGCTACCTTGGGGGTTACTTTTACTAAAACAAGGGATTCTATGGTGGGAATGATCAATGCAGCAAACCCTCAGGAGGCTTGCTTTATCCCTAACAGAAAGGATACACGTTCCTACAAATTCCTCTATCTGGGAGACCTCTGCCTCGCAATGAGTTCACAGCTTTCTACCCCTACCCATCCATCCCTTGCTGCCCAACCCTGCTCCTGCACTCCCTTAAAACCTTGTGTTCCAGGAGAAATGATAGGCATGCACTCAACATACCCTCCCTCCTTCATTTTGCAAATGGTTTTATGTGCAAATGAGACCAGTAGAAAAAAAAGGGGGTCCTATTGGCAAAGATACAAGAGAACAAATGATGTATGATAACACATCGCCACCAGCTTGTCATGTACATGGATTCCCAATGCCTGCATACTTCACAGTAAACAGATTATAAAAGGTGCTGTTCATTAACAACAAAGACACCCTGGTTTTATGAGCCCAAGTTGCATTAGGAAAGCCAGGTTATTTCTGGACTTCCAAGGCTGTGTTCAGTGTAGCCTGAAGAAACAGAACAGCAAGATATTTCTGCATTGTCATATGCCGTTTAATACATAAACATGAAGCATGCAAAATTCAAAACTGATTATGAAATGATCACTTTTTCCTTCCCTTTTTTGAAGGTCTCCATTGAGTGTAAATAGTCTTAGCTAGATGAAATTGACTGTGTTTCCGCTGTTGTGCATAATCAAGGCGTGAGATTTGGAAAACATAATGAACTCGGGGGGCTTTGAATAGCCTGAGAACACCACCTTTAAAGATGATGAGCTTACAGCTGTGCACTCTCGATTTTGACACACCACTCCAGTCGGGTGTCCATAAATTGTGCCAACCGTACACATTTCTGAAAATGAATTCATAGGCCAGAATAACTTGCATAAGTAGTTTCCTCTGCCTTCTGAACACTAACATACTCTGTTTAACACTTGAAAGTAAAGGGAAAACAAAAACAGACTGACTCTTTAAAATATTCTCTATTTGAACCATCAGAAAAGAAGAAACCAAAGGTAAGAAAGAGAGAAATTGGACTTAGGTCTGCAAAATCAGTCACACCACAGGCCAGCCCTTAGCAGTTGTCTAAATTGTGCTTTACCAGACAGAAATTGGTGTGCCCGATTTCTTTACAAATCTTAAGAGAGTTAAAATGCACATAGATACACATACAGATGCACACAATGATCTAGGTTTCCAGGAATCTTCCAATGGTTATTCAACTCTAATTGCAATGCTCTCATTCTAGGTCTGATTTATGGATGTCAGATTAATATTCACAAGTGAAAGGAAAAAGCTAAGACGCTTTTTCCAGGCACAGCTTTTGTAATGAACATGCACACATGCGCATGAATGCACACACACACATATTATATGAGACATGTTAAATGTGGATAATTCTTTGAAGAACATTGGCTATCTTTTATGAGTGGGGAAACATTAACTGTATTCCAGAAAATTGTTCCTTGGAAGAAATTATGCATGATTTAGATATATTAGGGAGAAGAGTAAATAATAGTTTAATACGAGGAACTAAAAATGCATTCATCAACAAAAGTGCAGGAGACAGAGAACAATTTAATAAATCAACGTGACAACAAGTTATTAAGAAACAACTCTAGACTCAGGAGCCCCAGTGCCTCCCAGATGGACCTGCCATCTGACTGCTATCACGCTGAGCCCCAGATCCTAACACAAGTAATGCCCAATGTCTAAAACGGGTATAAGTGATAGAATTATTGAAGCTAGCTGCTTGCTGCTGAAAGCATTCTTCTCTAGAAATTCAAAAAGGGGGTAGAACTAATTATCTTCACACATCATTCTCCCTGCAATGTCCTTTTCTTCAACTCTGGAACTCAAAAGATCAAGTGGGGCAAGTCCCATGACGGTCTGCTGCTCGGAGGAGAGGGCTGGCGTGTGTCATGTGCTTTGTTCTAAGGGGTGAGCGCACTTAATGACTCCAGCCCGCATTCCAGCCATCTTTAATCTCTGAGGCGGCCGAGGACGAAGGGGGCTGGGAAGCAGCAGGTATCAGAGATGGGAATAAGCACGCCTCCTCTCCTCAAAGTGCCAGACTTGATGGAGAAAGGCCATCTTGTGGTGGTGGTGGTGGTTTAATTACAAAGACTTGTGGAAACATCGCGGCGTCTTTATCTCCGAAACCAGATGGAGGTCTGCTGGCTACTGGCTCAGGAGCAATATGCAGTCAAAACAGCACATGGATGAACTGGGAAGAAAGGGAAGATCACTTGTCCTCCCACGTGCACTGCTCAAGTGGCAGCTGGACAAGAAGACACCCCTTCAAACCGCCCAGGCTATCAGACACACCCGATCTGAATCTTCCTACATCAAACCGTACTGAAAGGTAACTCTACTTTGCCACATCATTTAACTTTATATCACCTAAGCAACGGGGGGATACAGAAGCCAAAAAAAGAGACCAGTCCAATTCCTCTAAGGAAATGATACTCCAGTTGGGGGAAAAGAAAACGTCTGTGCACAAAATAATTTTTAAACATCTATACCTAAACAAATTCTGATATCACCTATTACCTCTCTCTGCTCCTCCCAATTTATGCACCAGCCAGGTAGGTTTCTTTTATATTCCTCCCAGTGCTAATTTCATTCCTGCCCCAGGGCCTTTCCACTTGCTGTTTCCTCTGTGTGGAATGCTCCCTCTGCCAGGTCTTCCATGGCTAGTTCCTTCTTGTCAATGAGGCCAAAGAGTAAATAGTATCAAGCCTTTCCTGGCCACTCAATCCAATGTAGGTCTGAAATAACCACGATGTGACCATTATTTTCGATGTCACATTATTTGACAAGTTTCTGATTTGCTAGTTCCTGGTTTGTTTCTTCCTTCCCTCTCAACTCCCACAGAATTTTACTTGGTAAAAGCACAGCTGTGTCTGTCTTGTTCACTGGTAGAACAAGACCAGGAACATAGTAGATGCTCAATAAATATTTTTAAGTGAATGAGAATAAGCAGAGTTCAGAGTTTGTAGGCAGAAATCAAAGATGGCAGGCTTGAGCTGGCTTTGGAGGGTACTTATAATTGCTACAGGACGGGCGCCTGGGTGGCTCAGTTATTAAGCGTCCGCCTTTGGCTCAGGTCATGGTCCCAGGGTCCTGGAATGGAGCCCCACATCGGGCTCTCTGCTCAGCGGGAAGCCTGCTTCTCCGTCTCCCACTCCCCCGGCTTCTGTTCCCTCTCTCTCTGTGTCTCTCTCTGTCAAATAAATAAATAAAATCTTTAAAAAAAAATTGCTACAGGAAGATGAGCAGATCCTAGGCTGAGGGAAAAAGTCAAGCAAATAGAGTTCTGGAAGCATCCTCCATGGGGACAGCCTCAGGGAAGGTGGAGAAGAAAGCTAACAATTATGGAACTGTTATTCTGAGCCCAGTACTGGGCCAAGTACCCTGCATTTCAGAGTTGGAACGAATAAATCTCTTTATCCACATAAAGAAGCCTAAATCATGGTGCCTGGCACAGGGCTTGGCACAGAGCAAGCCCTCAATAAATCTCTGTTGAATGTTGAAAGTGTCTACTCTCTATCGGTATATTCACTAATGGTCCAGAAAGGCAGAAGCGAGTGTTGGATGCTCTGTTTCTGCACTAAAGGGACGTATGTGGGAAAGGCGGGCACGGACCCATAATCTACTGACGTTGTCATATCACAGCAATGCAGCTGAGGTCTCCCAGTGGCAAACAAGGAATCTTAGGACTGGAAGGGGTCTCACAGACAATGGGACCCAATTTTCCTGAGGTAAGAAACCCATACAGGAAAAACGACTTGTCCAAAGTCATAATGTTCATTAGCGGTTTCTACATCTTCCTTCATTAAAGCACTCATTCAGGCTTAAAAACAGTTTTTAAAAAACTCTTACTGCCAATGTTCACAAATAAAGAGATTTCGCATAGAAAGCCAGATTTCTGCTTCTTAAAAAAAAAAAAAAATCAGATGCTTTGGCAAAACTAGCCCCTTGTTGCCACGTGGTGACAACCGGCTGCTGCTGAGCCAAAGCTGTGACCTTCAGCTGGACCCTTCCCTTGCAGTGTACTCCAGTTCCTGAGCCTGGTCACACCCAAGAGTAAGCCCTGCAGATCCATGACAGCGGGCATCAACAAGGCCCCACTGAAAACGCCCGGGTCCGCCCCCACCACAGACATAGTGGGGCTCTCGCACGGAAGATCAGGCCTGCAGTGGTTAATCTCCAAGGACCGGTGGCCCATCCCCCGTTGCACCTCTTTCCTTTAGCACAACACCCAGAGCTGTTGGTTGAACTAACCAGAACAGAAGTGAGCCTACCCACTTTGGAAATGGCACTCACTCCCAGGGCAGCAGGGCTGACATGGGCCGTGGCTTTGCCGGGGTTAACATTACTGTGAGAGAAATAGCCTCAAGAGAGTTTGCAGTCTCAAAGTTACAGGAAACGGGTGACTTTTGAGTAATATGTGAGCCAGAGGAAAAGAAAGAAGTATATTTTGGTGTAACAACCATACGAATATAGTAATACTCTAAAAGGGAGTCAGGTTTGAAAAAAAAAATGAGCCTCTCTTGACTCACAGGGTTAACATTTTACTCATAGTTGGAAAAAGTGCTGACTTCCCTTTATCATTAGTTGTCTCTAACCACAGAAAAGGGTAAGCTGGGATATTTAGGTTTTCTCAGTCTGTCTAATGCTTATCTCTTTGCCTGCCCTCCCGGCCGTTCATTTCCTCCTGAACTTCTTTAACCATCAATCACTTCATTGTCTTGAATCTTCAGCTGGTCTTGCTTTGACCTTGGCTCTTCCCCTGCAACTCAGCACCTCCATCAAATATTTCTTCCTCTACTTTCAAACCATGTTCATTAAACTCAGCTATGGTAACACGTTCCATGTTCACAGAAATGTTTCTGCAAACAGGAAGTCTCAAATAAACACAAAAATAAATAATTCAACAGATGACATTGAATAAAGTTTATAAATCACCTCTAATTGATCAGAGCATGTCCGATTTCACCTTCTCAGGGATGTCTATCTTAAACATTTTGCTGTACCTCGAGCCCACCCCACCCATTACTCCAGCCTGACTCAGCTTTACTTTTTTTTTAAGTAATCTCTGCACCCAAAGTGGGGCTCAAACTCATGACCCCAAGATCAAGAGTTGCATGCTCTACCGACTGAGCCAGAGAGGCGTTTTACTTTTCTTACTGGCCCTTACTGGCTCTTATCTCTATGTGAATTAGTATGTAACTCTATCCGTTTATTGTCTATCTCCCTGCTAAAGCGTAAAATCTTCCAGGACAAGAAGCTGCCTGTTGGTTAATACGGCTCCCCTCATATCTAGAACAGTGCCTAATAGTAAATCATTTTTGAGCGGTTGCATAAATAACAATTACTTTTGTGGAGATTCTGATGGGGGATACTTCGAGAAAAGTATCCCCCATCAAGTTAAAGAGCCAAAATTATCAAAATTTCTTTTTTTTTTTTTTAAGATTTTATTTTTCAGAGAGAGAGAGAGCATGCACACGCACAAGCAGGGGGAGCAACAGGCAGAGGGAGAAGCAGGCTTCCCACTGAGCAGGGAGCCCGATGTGGGACGCGATCCCAGGACCCTGGGATCATGACCTGAGCCGAAGGTTTAACCAACTGAGCCACCCAGGTGTCCCAAAATTATCAAAATTTCAAATTAGGTAATTTTCATCAGATTTTGTCCAGTAAATGTGTTTGATATAGGCAGACATATTTAATGCTAGTGATATTAACTGAATGCTTATGATATATTCCAGACACTGCACAAGGCATTGTGTGTTCATTTTCCCAATTATTTTTCATAACATCGTAGGAAGTCACTGTTGTTCTGTAAGTGAATGGTGCAAGGTGTCTTTATTACTGTGTTATTCTGGGGAGGGAAGAATCTGCAGAGCACTACATCCAACAGGAGTTAACCAAATTAACCCTTAAAATAGCAATTTTCAATTGTGTTATGTAAATAAAGCCAGGTCTGAACCAGACAAGTCTTGGAAATATGTGTCATATGAGTAATACGTGACTCACCAGAAAAGGAATAAGCATATTCCTGTGAAACAGTCACATGAATATAAAACTATAAAAGCATAATCAGGGCTGAAAACAGGAGCCTCGCTTTCCCTGGGTGAGTAACATTTCATGCAGGAAGCATAGGCCTCGACTGGAGGTATAGGCTGCATGTGAATGGGGCAGGGCCCACCCAGCTCCTGCTGATAGGTAGGTGGCTCTTCTAGACCATCAGGGAGCCACGCAACGGGTGGGTCTTCTAATATTTCAAGAAAGGATGTGAATCTGGATGTTTTTGAGTGCAAGTCTCAATTTTTTTTCTTCACACTGGCGGCTAATTTAAAAATTAGAAATACATGATGAAGGACTGATCTGAAAGGAAAGCACCCGCATTCCAGATGAGGGCCGTGTACAAAAGCTATGTGAGTTTACTTTAAAGGTAAAGCTCTTCTGCTAGTGTGACTTCGAGACCACACAATTATAGCAACGTAGAGGAAATGATGATATGACTCATTGATTAAGGGTAACTTAGATTAATGCAGAATTTTCCAGTTTATAAAGCCTATTATCCATCCTATTCTTGTACCCTTGCATCAGGGCCTAGCACTGTGTAAGTTGGTGGAGGTTGGGGGTGGGTACACAAGAATTTCAAACAGTCACAACCACTGAGGCCAGAGGAGGAGGGGAGATAAGACATTGGTGCAAGAAAAAGTTAAGTAATATCTATGAATTCTTTGTCTGATAAACAGAATGGACTCCCTACCTGGCATTTTTATTAGTATTTCCTAGGATATTACCTTGTTCTTATTTAAATCTGTCATGGAAGTGTGTATTATGGTGTTTTAAAATCTATTGTTTCACTAGGGTGTGCAAATAAAATACACAAGATGATTGCTTGTTTGACCTGATGGATCTGAGGACCTGCCAAGAACCCAAAAATTCTGGCAGTGAACCCCATTGGGAGTCCACTAAGATTGCAATAATTCTAATACAGATTGATGAAAATGTAAAAACAGTTTCCAGAATCCCTGTGATTTTTGCCAACATCACTGTCAGAAATGAGTCATTCGTGAAAACACTAGTAATGAAAATGGACACGAAGGAAGTTGTCTAAAAATCTCTCCACCTGTCACTGGGGAAAGAATGCTTGGTACAATTTAATTTGGAGATTTCGTTTCACTGGTTTAAATTTGTTCCACGGAATTTGGGAAAGTTCTAAACTAAAAATAATATACTGTTGCCTCCCCCTAGCTTTCCTTCTCAGCTGAGCAATCCGCAGCAGTTTTACTGAGCTAGGCGTGAGCTGGCTCCATTTACCAACCGTCCTCTCCCTAACTAGCATGTTAAGGATTATTTTAGGTGTTCCAGCAAAATTCTACCAATGGCTATTATGAGCAAGAAGGTGATAAAGCAGAATAACCCAATGGTGATACTTCAGGATTGTTGGAAACCTCCCCAGCTTTCACTCTATATGCAAGAGAGGCTAATTCTGGTGGAAATGTGAAGAAAAGCTTTTGATTTTCTAATTTACTCAGTCTCTGGGATTTCCAGAGACTGAGGGCTCCTTTGGCATCAAAAGCCGGCTAAAATCAAGCCCCCCAGCCACAGCCCCTGTGGAGCACCAGGGGGACTCGAGAATTCTCCTAGCTTGATGGGGTGCAGGGCACACTTCAGAGTATTTGGATTCTTCTAAGTTGCCATTAAGGCAGGTTCTGGGAGCTGGGACTTCACCCAGTGAAAACTGTTAACTGTGAGGAAGGAGAAACAGAACAAAAAAAGCTCTGTAAATTTATGATTCCTTAACAAACTAGATGCCTTTATAAAAACGGAGCGGCAGCAAGTGTCATGGTTTAGTGAGGAGGTTCAAAGGCCCGACTACCTGGGTTTAAAATTTGCTCTGCTCCTTCCAGGGGCACCTGGGTGGCTCAATCGGTTAAGCGACTGCCTTCAGCTCAGGTCATGATCTCAGGGTCCTGGGATAGAGTCCCGCATTGGGCTCCCTACTCAGCATCGGGCTCCCTGCTTGTCAGGGAAGACTGCTTCTCCCTCTCCCACTCCCCCTGCTTGTGTTCCCTCCCTTGCTCTCTCTCTCTCTGTCAAATAAATAAATAAAATCTTTAAAAAAAATGAATAAAATTTGCTCTGCTCCTTCCTACTTCTTAATTTTGAACAAATTACTCAGCCTCTTATTTCTTAGGCTTTTTTTTTAATCTTTAAAATGAAGATGATAGTTTTACTTCATAGGATTTTTGCAAGAAATGTGAGTGTATGTAAATATATGTTAACATATACAAAGGAGTTAGTTAATATATTTACAGTAAGTATTCAACAAATATTAGTTACAATCACCACTATTAATGCTTACAGAAAGGAAGAGAAAATCCTTTTATAATTATCTGATTAAAAACAACAGAGGGGGCGCCTGGGTGGCTCAGTTGGTTAAGCAACTGCCTTCGGCTCGGGTCGTGATCCTGGAGTCCCGGGATCGAGTCCCGCATCGGGCTCCCTGCTCGGCGAGGAGCCTGCTTCTCCCTCTGACCCTCCCCCCTCTCATGTACTCTCTCTCATTCTCTCTCTCTCAAATAAATAAATAAATCTTTAAAAAAAAAAAAAAAAAAAAACAGAGCCAGGGCGCCTGGGTGGCTCAGTGGTTAAGTGTCTGCCTTCGGCTCAGGTCATGGTCCCAGGGTACTGGGATTGAGCCCCACATCAGGCTCCCTGCTCGGTGGAAAGCCTGCTTCTCCCTCTCCCACTCCCCCTGCTTGTGTTACCTCTCTCACTATGTCTCTGTCAAATAAATAAATAAAATCTTTAAAAAACAAACAAACAACAGAGCCCTGTCTCATTCACATCCATATCATAAATATAGCTTATCTATCCATCCATCCATCCATCCATCCTTCCATCCCCATGTATTATAGAGATTTTCACATGGCAGGGGCAAATTCCACCCATACATCTGCATGTTCACCCTTTTTGAACACCTGATATGTACCAAGTAGTTTGCCTACTCAAGACAGTCCTACATAGACAACCTTCTTTAACCAAACACACGCCCAGCACCCCCATCCTCCCTAGCCTGCTTATTCTTTTTCCATAGCACCTGTCACCTTCTTCCATATTATATAACTTACTTTTATGTGTATACTCAAAAAATCATTCACTGAATAAAGTTTAACTTAATACTCATAGCATCTCTACAAAGTAGATATTACTGTCCTTTTCTTTTTTTTTTTTTTTTGAAGATTTTATTTATTTATTTGACAGAGAGAGACACAGCGAGAGTGGGAACACAAGCAGGGGAAGTGGGAGAGGGAGAAGCAGGCTTCCCGCGGAGCAGGGAGCCCGATGCGGGGCTCGATCCCAGGACCCTGGGATCATGACCTGAGCCGAAGGCAGACGCTTAACCGACTGAGCCACCCAGGCGCCCCTACTGTCCTTTTCTGATAAATGAGTTAACTGAGGTTAAAAAGGTTGCCTGAAGGGGCACCTAGCTGGCTCAGTCAGTGGAGCATGCGATTCATGATCTCAAGGTTGTAAGTTCAAGCCCCATGTTGGGTGTAGAGACTACTTAAAAATAAAATCTTAAAAAAAAAAAAAAAAGGTCACCTGACATAATATTATCAGCTACATACTGTGCTATAGTTATGGTCCCAAACATCAGCTCATAAAAGAATTCTGACATATTCATATTCATAAGATCATAAAAATACACAAAATCTTTAAAAGAAATGTCATTTACCATGTGAAGTTTACACAAATAATTTACCTTTATCTGGATTACCTGAACCTATTTCATATATTTTTTTTTAATTTAAAGATCTTATTGGTTTTATTCAATGATTCATGAATCAGGCATCATCCAATCTAGTATATACAAAGGAGCTCAGAAGAGCAATACAAAGTAAAAGAAAGAGTTGTACATGCAGAAGGGAATGGGAACAAGGAAGTTATACTAGGCAAAAAAAAAAAAAAAAAAACCCCACCAGATTGGTTACTGCAAGGTTACTTTCCCTGGAGGGACTAGAAGGGGTTCATCAGGCAGATGACCTAACTAGTGTTGATCAAGAGATTCCTGATTGGCTTGTTTAAGACTCCATTTCTGGGAGAGCTGAAACCGCAGTTAAGTCTTGGTGACTCGGGGCTTAGCATAAGCAATTCCATTTTGGGCCTGTTGTCTTGTTTTGTTTTTGTTTTTATTTTTTTTTTACTATTTTTTAATTTAAATTCAATTAATTAACATACAGTATATTATTAGTTTCAGAGGCTATTTCATATTTTTAAATCCTATCTACTGAATATCCAATTTTATAAATAAAGACCGTCTTTATAATTTACATTATACCCACATAAAAATTTAATAGCCTAAAATTTAGATTTCTAAGTTCAGACTCTCAAATCAGTGACAACAGATAATGGGATCAACTATCTCACAAGCCTAAGCCAACACAGTTCTGAGTTACTGTATATCCTTTACGACAATAAGTGAATTGTCTCAAAGAAAAACTCTTTGGTAATATACCAGACCAGGTTGTAGTAGCTTTCTGAATGCTGAAAAACAGAATGCAAATTCTGTTTTTGTGTTTTTGCATATGGGCATTGGCGGGGGGGGGGGGGGGGGGGCTGTTCATAACAAAAAAACTAGAATGTCAGGAAAAAGAAAAAGTTGTCCCCCTCCCTGCCCGCTCCCTTTTCAAAATGCTGATACTTAAATATTTGGTTTAGAAAATTACCAAATATTGTGATAATTTATGGAAGAAAACAATCCTCCACCTAAGAAACACTGACAATTACCCCAAGTTCCCATGGCATTTAAGATCAGCGTGCTCCTAAGTGGGAAGCCATTTAATGCCACAAGTTCTGAAGAACACTGCAGTAATCAGCAACATGGCCTCACAGAACTTAAGTACTTGGTCGTCAAGGCTTGCACTCTCGTTCATCCATACAGAATGGCGGTGCGCTGGTGTTCTTAATACACATGATTACCAACTCCTTCAAAATATTACCAGACTGTATAGTAAATCCCTGCCTTTGGGAAAAAAAAAAAGCACTATATGCAGGCTGTTCCAATAGCTACACATTTGTAGAGGGCTCTTTATAGTTTCCAAGGCTTTGTGACATTTATTACTTCATTTATCATCACTAGTACCTGAGATGGGAGGTCCTCCGTGCAGCTGCTACAATCCTTCTTTAATAAACAAGGAAACCAATCCTTAGAGAAATTAACAACCTTTCCCCAAATCAGGTGGCTGGACTGGGTTTGAGTGGACTAAGCTAGGTCTTTTAATTTCTAATATCTGCTATTAACATAGTCCCCCATCATTACAATGGAGACAAAATAATGCAATAAATGCCAGGTTGGGGAAAAACAACTGGATGGAGATGTAGAATTTATTATAATGAAATATGTCTTCCATTCTATTCCCAATATTTAGTATATTAATGTATATTTTGCTTAAGCCTCCAGCTTGCTCTAACATGCATTCCTTTATTGATTGAACAAATATATAACAATCATTTACTAGGTGTCAGGCATTGTGCTCACTGCTGGGCTACACAGTGAACTGAGCCTTGCTTCCAAGGAGCTTACATTCCTGGGGGATATATTCCATCCACGATTAAGTGGCAAAATCTTTGGAGACGTAGCTATACTATGAAGAAATCTTTCTCTACTTGACTACAAAAAGCTATGGTCTTCAGATTTCCTAGATTTATAGTATATTGAGTAGCCCAAGAGTTCTACCTCTCTGTTGTCTATATATCATACCTATTCATTACTGATGGTGATTAATCATAACGTAGACTCTTTCTATATTCTCTTCCTCCTTCATTCCAACTCCTCTGGACCAGTGATTCTCAACCTGGTGCTCTAGAGGAATTTCTAGAGAAAATCGACATCATTTTCCTTCAGCCTTTGATGCTTCCTCTGCATACTGATTATGCCTACCTAAGGCTCCTTCCTTAAATGCCTTAACGTGAGTTTCTCCCCAGTTGGGCAACTTCTCTTTCCTGGGCTAGCAAAGGAGCCGGGCCCTGTGCCTCCCTTAGTGGCAGTGGCACTTCTACCATCTACAAAGTCCCTTTGGAGTGGCCCGGAACCATGCGTGTGACTTCATCTCGACTCTGCCCCTCATTTCACCCACTCTGGATACCCTTCAGGAGAGAAACACAAGACTGGATGAAGAACAGAAGTATACACTGCAGCCCTCCTTGGGCTTGTATTCAAAGCATCAACTTGTCCCAAGTCTGCTGCGTGCAGAGCACTGGAGAGTCTCAGTGATTACAAAGATCTGAAAGGAACAGACAGGATGTGGCAAAACCTACAGAGGTGGCATTCCCTGTCTATTGTGGGGAGGGCAGTGGAGTTGAGAGAGAAGGTTTATTTGCTGCACACACTGTGAAATACCACTGAACAGGGTGTACTCAATCTGTGGGACATAATCCCACCCCATCCCATTTGTTGTTGTTGTTTAAAGATTTTATTTATTTATTTATTTATTTATTTATTTGACAGAGAGAGAGAGGGAAGAGAGAGAGAACAAGCAGGGGGAGCAGCAGAGGGAGAGGGAGAAGCAGGCTCCCCAATGAGCAGGGGAGCCCAATGCGGGACTCGATCCCAGGACCCTGAGTTTATGACCTGAGCGGAAGGCTTAACCGACCTTTAAGCAGTAATCAATTCAACAATTCAAAATGTTGAATATTATACTATGTCAGAGTGCAATCCTATGGACAAAAAACGAATGGATGAATTTTGAAGGCTTAACCGGCTTGAGCCGCCCAGGTGCCCCACCCCATCCCATTTGTAAGAGTGGTTTCGTGTGGCAGTAATTCAGAATCTCTAGTGGGCATGTATAGAGTAACAAAATCCTCCCCGCATGCTCCTCTGCAATGTCCCCAGGCTTACTATAATATCCTATTATAGAAAAACCTTCCGTGCTGCCTAACTAAAGTCAGGATAATACATATTCTTCTTATTACAGAGGTATTATTTTGAAATATTAAATGTGGAAAAGCATTTAAAAAACAGAGGAAGCATTATACAAACATAATAACGATGCTATGAAAATGCACAGCTTACGTCTCGGAAGCTATAGTATAGTCTGGGACATACGATAGGTAAATATATAAACCAACCAGAGCAGGATATTTCACACTTACTCAGGGCTCAGTCTGCACCAGGTGCTCTGCTCTGTGTTCTGCATGTATTAGCCCACTTAATTCTGCAATGATCTCATTAGATAGGCACTGCTATTTCGCAAGTGCAGAAGGTGACGTTAACGAGGTCACGGAACGCTACCCAGGGTGGTGCCGCTGGTGAGCTATGGAGCTGGCACTGAAGTCAGCAGGTTGAACTCAGAGCCCAGGCCCTCACCTCTATGCCCCCTTGCTTCCTTGGCTGCCCCTTGTGGATCATCAGGGGCATGATGCCAGTTCATTTACTGACCCTGACAGTAATTTTACTTATTCAAATTGGTCCTGCCAATTGCAAATTTATTCTCAAAATACCTACAAGAACAGGTGTGTTCCTGTAAAGCTGAACATGTACAACTGTTGGGGTGGAAGAGGTAGAAAGAGGCAGACTTCCTTATTAAAAATGATGCGTTAGAATTTCTCTCCCTCTTTGTAACAGCATCCTCCTGTGGTAAGCTCCTATAGCTTAAACCAGGGGGTCTTTGAAATCCCCAGAGGGCTTTTTCCTAATTGTACAAATATTTAAATAGCAAAGATGTTTGGTTTGGAAAACAACTGCAGTCATCATCTCCAAGAATTCTATGGAGTGCCCTTTCACACCTTCACCCCCAAAGCATTTTCTCACGAACCGTTCCCCCCCCCCCATATATGCAACTCATTCAGCAAATATTTTATTTTTTGAAGGTTGACTGTTTCCAGACTCTCTTCTAGGCACTGAGGGTACAACAGCAAACAAAACAAATGAACATTTTGTTCCTCATGGAAGTACATTTGTCTGAAGACAAACAATTTTAAAATGTTGAATATTATACTATGTCAGAGTGCAATCCTATGGACAAAAAACGAGTGGATGAATTTTGAAGGTAGATCTGCTGACTAGTTGGGTATGAGGTGTGAGAAAAAGACATGTGTCAAGGCTTTGACCACAAGTACCTGGTAGAATTATTCACTTACTGAGGCAGGCAAGACCATGAGAAGAGCAGGTAAAGATCTGAGGTAAAGATCTTGAGCATGGTTTGGGAAATGTTAGAGTTGAGCTACCTATTTGACATCTGCCTTAGTTTGGGTTTCCCCACAAGCAGACCCTGAGACAAGTATTTGAGTGCAAGTAGTTTATTTGGGAGACAATCCCAGAAAACACTGTAGGGGATTGGAGAAATGTGACAAGTATAGGAAGGGCTCCATGTAGATTATACTACCAAGCCAGTTGACGCCATGGGTAAATGGAGCAAGATCTCTGGGGAACCCTGGGAAACAGAACATACCTCTATGCAGGGGCACAGAAGTCCCTAAGGTGAGGGAGCAGAGCATTTACCTATCAACCTCTATTAGTCACTGGTTGAAGGGTACTCTGAGAGAGAGTTAACTCAGCTTCATAAATGGGCCAAGTAGGCCACAGAGACTCTAGCAGATAAGAAAGTCTTCCGGCAAAGTCATAGAAGTTTGCGATTCTAAGTCAGGCCATACGTTAACTAACTTGAATTTAAATAAAATCTTGGATTAAAAAAAAAAGAAAAATTAGGCCAAAATGCACAGTTTTGAGAAAATATGGAGGGGGCAACAACATTGTCTATCCCCAACATGCAAATGGAGATTCTGACTAGGAGATTGGATATGTATGTCTGGATATAAATTTGGGAGTTATCAATATATTGATAGATTTTTTTAAGCCATGAGACTGGATGGGATGACCAAGGAAGAAAGGTAAATGGAAAAGGGATGTCATCTAAGGATTGAGCTTAGAGGTATGACAACACTTACAAGTTGGAGAGAGGAGGAAGGATCAGCCAAGAGAATGAGAAAAGGTAGCTAGCGAGGTAGGACAAAAACCAGCAGAGAGGTTTCCTAGAAGTGAAGCAAGTGTCTCAAAGAGAAGGAAGTGATCAGATCTGTCAAATGCCAGGTCAAATAAGATGAGGGCTGCGGACTGACTATAGGATTTCACCACATAGAGGTGTGTGTGTCCTTGCACGAGCAGTGCTGCTCCAGTGGTAAGGGAGATGCCTGCCTGGAGGGGGCTCATGAGGGAGGGAAGGGGAAGCTTCGGGAACAGCTCTTTAGGAGAGCTTAGCAGTGAGGGGGACAGAGAAATGAGGTAGAAGCTAGAGGAAGACAGGGGACAAAGAGTGGGGTTTTTTTTGTTTTTTTTTGTTGTTGTTGTTTTTAATGAAAGGAGAAATTAAACCCAGGAGTGCTAATTGGAAGTACCCACAAAGGAGAGGAAAACTAACAGAAGGAGAAGGGAGAAATGCTGGACTGAGGACCTATGGTTGGCAAGAGCAGAAGGACCTAGTGCACACATCAAGAAGAGAGCCTTAGATAGGAATACGGGCAGTTCGTGCCGGGATGCAAGACAAAGCGGAAGCAGCAGGTGAGTAGGTGTCGTGGTAGAGACTCCTCAGTATGGTCATAAACTGACAGTGTTCATCTGGTTCTCCAGCTTAGAATTCTCCTCCCGTAAACTCTGGAGTCCCCAGTCGCCAGGAAGAAATGTCTCCTTCATGATGATAATGTTGCCCCAATTCCCTCATTCCGTGTCTGATTCCCAGTGGCAACTCTGCCTGATGGAGCTGTCATTAAGTCACTGAACTTTTGAGCTGGAAGGGCCCTAAGCAAAGGGTGTCCTCCATCTCCTCTCCTCATATAGTCTATACAATCACTCTACAACATTGTCAAGAAGTGGTCCGTCAGCTTCCGTTTGCAATCTTCTGGAATGAGGAACACAAAGGTCTTTATGTCTTCTAAAACCTTTTTCTTTTCTTTTCTTTGCAGAGGTCTCACTTTGTCTTCCCACCCATATAATCTTTTTCTACCCCCACAATTCCAGAATATTCTCCATACCACCAAACAATCTATCAACTATGATTATTTGACCACCAAAAATATACACTCAGTGAGCAGGAAGACTTTGTCTTTTGTGCCCATTGCTAGATCCATGGTTCTTAGAAGAGCACATAGTAGGTGCTTCATAAATACTTGGTGAATACCAAAATGAGAAGCTTCCCGGTAACCTCTCAATTGAGGTAGGTATTTCTGCTGTTCAGTGAACACCTCATATGCGTACCACAGGCTCCTTTCTCGCACCTCGATTCTCCCTTGGTTCAGCTTTCACCAGCTTGTGCGTTGCCCACCCAGGGAAATGGTAAGCACTCAAACCAAGATGAGACCAATCAGACACTTTCTCCTAGACATGTGAATCTTAAAGACAGTGACAGAGCGTCTTAAGTCTTGTTCAGCTTTATCCATTCCAGCAGAAGCACCTAAAGAAGAGCATCTAAGACAAAGTTTCCTCTAGTTCCTGATACCTGGGCCCTGCTTCCTGCCCACCACAGAGGCACAGAATGCACGCCTGTATCTGGTTTTCCTCTCTGTGCTTGTAAGAGGATATCATCTCCGTGAACTGTGGGTAGAAATTGCAAGTCAGGGGCACCTGGGTGGCTTAGTCGTTAAGCGTCTGCCTTTGGCTCAGGTCATGATCCCAGGTCCTGGAATCGAGCCCCGAATTGGGCTCCCTGCTCAACAGGAAGCCTGCTTCTCTCTCTCCCTCTGCCACTCCCCCTGCTTGTATTCCCTCTCTCGCTGTGTCTCTCTGTCAAATAAAAATAAGTAAAACTTTAAAAAAGACTTTAGGGGCGCCTGGGTGGCTCAGTCGGTTAAGCAACTGCCTTCGGCTCAGGTCATGATCCCAGGGTCCTGGGATCAAGTCCCACATCCGGCTCCCTGCTCCACGGGAAGCCTGTGCCTGCTTCTCCCTCTCCCACTCCCTCTGCTTGTGTTCCTTCTCTTGCTGTGTCTCTGTCAAATAAATAAATAAAATCTTAAAAAAAAAAAAAAGAAAGAAAGAAATTGCAAGTCATTTTCTGGCTGGAGCACTGAATCACCAGGATGACACCCTGCAGGGCTTTCTTTCCCTGCTGCCACAAACCATAAACGTTGGTGAGATGGTTTGAAGTATCTCTGAGGGGCAGATTTTCACACTCTCCACCCTGGACACGTAGCATGGACAATAGACTTTGGATTCTCTGTGGTTTTCCAATCTTTCCTAGAAGACAGCTTGGATATCTTCCAGTAAGTTAGCTATTGCTCAAGAAAGACAAAGCTGGTGCCACTTTGTTGTACCCTGCAAAAGCTTTCCTGTGTCATTTAAGATCAAGGGTAAAGTTCTGCTTCTTGCCTTGGAAAGTTTCTACCAGGAGCCTGTACTTTACCTACCTACTTTTATTTCCAGATCTTTCTCTATCCTGATGTGGGAATCTCTCCTTGCTTCTTCCTTCCTTGTGATGTGTAAGTATCTGGACTTGAGAAGGTATTTCCGCCCCTCTGGTCTCTAATATCACACCCCTCTTCTCCTTTCAGTCATAGACCAGGCTCCCCCAAAACTCTCCTACCATCACCACCTGTGATATAAGGATCAGCCAATCACAGAACCACCTCCCCTCTCCCTGACCCTCCTGCTGACACTGTCCATGGTTTATATGAACAGGTAGAAGCGGACGGCCTCACTGTCTTCACTCCCAGATTAAAAAGTAACTTTCACCGGGGCAGAGACTGAATACATTTATTTTTATCTGAGCATATAGCTTTCATACAAATATTCATGGAAGGGGAGGGAGAAAGGAGTAGCCACACCAAGTGATTTAACTATGGGGTTAATGGAATGCGAGCTGTCAAGTCATGGCCTCTCTCCCTCCTGTGCCCATTCTTTAATAGGTGCTCGTGGTGCTCATACTCAGTGCACACAACAGTTTTAACAAATAATTATTTAGGGGGACTGTCCTCTGTCTTGTAAGAGCTCTAGGGAGAGGGCAAACAATTTTCTCTTAGGTAGGACAGCAAGCTCTATTTTTTGTTTGTTTTTCTAAGTGGTTAGATACAATACATATTAGTGTGTAAATTTAGAACAGTAGGAAGGTTGGTAAATACTGCCTTATACAAAGCAAGCAAGACAGTCCATAAGGGCTACACAATCTTCCAGATCCAGAGTCCCTCTTTGTCCCCTTTAAAGGTCCAGGAGAGAACAGGGGTGAGGATCCAGGGGAGCACTGTGGGACTTCTTAGAAGTAAAAGAGAGGCTCAAAGGCTGTGCTGCCTTAAGTCATGGAGTCTCCTGGCTCTTCCATGCCTCCTTCCTTTTGTCTGATGTCTTTTTAAATCTAAAGAGCATCACAGGATAAAGGCTAAAATATGTCCTTGGCTCTACAGCTCTCTAACCTGGCTGATTGTCAAAATTAACTGGTCAGATTTAAAAAAAATACCAATTCTCCAGGACCACCTCTTGGCTATTTGGACTTAGTGGGCCTAGTAAATGGTATTGTTAAAGCATCTTTCAGGGAGCCCGGGCCCTCAGTCAGGTTTGTGAACAGCTACTTTAGAGTCTAATGATTGATTTTCAGAAAGGTGTGTGTGCACACGGAAGTGTGGTGCGTTTGGTTATATTTTAAACACACTTTAACCACAATTACATGAACTCCTCAGTGAATCCTCTCTTTAAAAAGAATTATTTCTAAAAGGTGTGCAGTGAAGGAGAGTGAGAGGTATAGGCTTCCAGTTATGGAATGAGTAAGTCAGAGATATAAAAGGCACAGCATAGGGAACAGAGTCTATGGTATTGTAACAGCGCTATATGGTGACAGATGTGATGAGCATAGGGTAACACACAGACCTGTCAAATCACTATGTTGTACACCTGAAACTAATGTAACTTTGTGTCTCAACTACACTTCAAGTGAAAATAAATAAAAAGTGTGCAGTCATCTTTAAATCTACCTGTTTTATCTATTCAAATTTAGACTTAATTCATTTGAAGTAGTTATTTCCAAGATAAGAAACTCAAGTCTATGCAGCTATGATACTTCTGAGAGACAATTGATGAAACAATGTAGGTCAATACAACAAGAAATAAAAGTCTCAGTGACATTTTTAACCCCATACACCCTTTCTGTAGTCATGTAGGTTTATGAAATCAATTATAAGGCAGTATCAATTTTAGATCATGAGACAAAGATGGAGTTAAAAGTACTAATTGCTAAAGAAATTATATCAAACGCAGACAAAGATTTGCCAGTAAATGTTCATTGCAACATTATTCACAGTACGGAACAATTAGAAGCAATGTCTAACAATAGAGTAGTGGTTAAATAAAAGAACTACATCCCTGTGATGGAATATGTTGCAGGCGTTAAGTCAATTATTTCCAAAAATGAGACTAATTACTTCTATAAGTATTGCAACAGTTAAAATGTTAGTAGAGGAAAATCCCACTGTAAAGTTAAACCAGCCTCATTAAAAAAAAAAAAAGTCACCATAGCCACCACACAGGGTCATTCACCAGTCTTGCCTGTGATCCAGAATTTGTTTTCTGCTTCCCTCACTTCCACCAGGTGAACCCACACAGCTCATTTCTTTTGATAAACACATTAGCCTGTCCTTGAGTTAGCAGGGGCTAAGAAATAAACCTGATTTTTTCAGGAGATTTAAAAAATAAAGTTCATATTCTACATTAAAATATACTGTTTTATCACAACTATCAATTAAAACTCAAGAGTGACCTGATTACATTCAGATATGAATACTGAATGCATCTTACTTCTGCAGAGAAACCACTTGAACAATAGTACATCAAAAAGAAGAGATTGGCTCATCTCCCCCTTCATCACAGATAGGGTCACTACCTTCTTTCTTTGTAAACTACATATTCAGTCTCTTAATAACTCATTGGAACAATTCACAGCAGCAGGAAATGTATCCATGTAGGTAACTCAATTTCTTTTTGTTGCAGCCTAAGCTCATTTTCTCTTGTGCTGAGCTCAGCATAAATGGACATCATCTAGTTACGATTCCTCTCATGATTAAAACTAATTAAGACACTCCTCCATCTCTGCCATTATAAACACATGCAAATGGGCCTGCTCCCTTAATACTCTGCTCCTAAATTGAAAGCAAGTATAAAGAAGCAATTCAGGGCTTTATTCAGAACGACTAGGGATTTCCTGTTGTAGACATAAGCAGCTTGATTATACGCAAAATGCATTAATACAACGTGGAGAGAAAATGATGCTGTGCTTTTCCTTTAGAAATTTACCTTAAATCAAATACATATTCATTTAATCCAAGTACGAATTTCGCAAAGGCTGTGTCTGCAGATGTTGGCACCACCGCTCTGATGCAGGCATCTGGCACGTATAGTATGTGTTCTTTTCTGACTTCTAGAATGATATTTACCCATTTCTGCCAGTTGCCCCTCTTTGCAGTCACCTCATAGTTGGCCCAGCTAAAGGGACACATGGAGGGGGAACAGAAGGGAAGGGCAAGGCTTCTTCAAGTGGCAACTGTCAGTATGGCCACATTTGCTTGGCAGTGGCTACTGAGAGGGGAAAAAAAGGAACACAGGCAGACGCCCAGGAAAGACCCAATACAGACATACAAATAAAAGCACTCTTTTCTAAATTCTAAACCATATTAAATAGAGGCATCGTTCTATTTTGATAATTGCCTTCTGCAACGACGAGTCTGAGGCTGCGGGCTGTGTCCTGCCTCTGGGGTGTCTGCAAATGCCGTTTAATTTCGACCCTTCCGAGAATTGGAGCTTTAAGATAGCATCGGAGTAATCACTGAACTGTGCAAAGTGCTTACAACACAAAGAGAATGGAGCTGCTGGGAGAATAAAGAGAAATAAGAATAAACCATACCATTCCAGTGTTATAACTGAGCAAATTTCAGGCTTATTTGGGCAGGTCTGTTTATATATATTTTTAAGATTTTATTTATTTGACAGAGACACAGCAAGAGAGGGAACACAAGCAGGGGGAGTGGGGGAGGGAGAAGCAGGCTTCCCGCCGAGCAGGGAGCCCAATGTGGGGCTCGATCCCAGGACCATGGGATCATGACCTGAGCCGAAGTCCAACTGAGCCACCCAGGCACCCCAGGGCAAGGCCTATTTAAAGTATGTATACACATATATACCCCTTGCAGGATGTGAAGCATAAAAAATTAGACCTAGAGATTTTTTTAAAGGCTTTTTAAATCTTTTAATTCTGATAAAGAACTCTAAAATGGGTCATGTGGTTATACATCTGCAGTCCCCAAATCTCCATAGGGTATTTAAAGTAACTTTTCTACAGAAAAGGCCAAACAAGACACAGATGTTCTGCTATATTCTGAATCTTGTATACTATTTAATTTCTAATTATATTACTCTTTTCTTTACTTCCATCAGTTGTCCACTAATGATGTATAATACATATTGTTTAGCTGTGTTTTGTTTCATTTCCTTAGCTCAGATCTCACTGGAATTTCAAAAGAGAGCGGAAATTAACGCTAACCTATAAAAGGTTAAAAAAGCAGGTGACAGCAATTAGGTTAATTTCTATTCGTATTCATAGCTCTTACACCATGTTTGCAGTCTTGGGGATGTTGGGTACCAATTATCTTGTACTTTGTCACCTAATAAAGATTTTACCAACACTCAACACAATTTACATGGCTTCATATATTTAGTTTGACCACATTAGTAACTTGCATAAATTGTTTAATTTTAAAGTGTATGTCAGTGAAAAATATTTCCCCTGATAAAAATGATCTACATAAAATAGCATCCCAAAGCCACTAGAATTCTCCCCTCCCCTTCTACTTCACAAGATATGTACTTGTGTAGTTAAAATTTTCATTCTTAGCAATCCTGCTTCCCCTGGCTTCATGAGATATATACCAGCTAAAGGAGTCCAAAAGGTAAAATGAGGTGGCCAGTTCAAAGCAGGTGGTGGTTCTTTCCTTGGGAAGTTCTCTAGTGGGTCTGCAAGCTGCTGGGCTGGGGCCTCCCGGGCTCCAGGAGATGCAAAGGAAAGTCATGACCTTGCATGTTCTTAATGTTGGATGATGGATTTCAGAAGTCTTTTGTGATCCAGAAAAATTTTTCTTATCTAATTTAACAAGGGAAAGTGAGAAGTGCTTTATCTTAAAAATGAGAACAGGGCAAAGGACTGTCCCCTTCTAGTGATAAAGACATGGACAAGTCAGCATTTTATGAGTGTAGAAATAATCATTTAAACTCAAGGTTTTTATTTATTAACTTGGACTCCCTGGGCCAAAGTCAGGAGATTATTGAACCCCCCAAAAGTATGTGTCTATTAGGTATAGATGTGGGGTGGAAGGCAGAGTCTATCACTTTCATCAGATTCTCAGAGATCTGAAATGCTGGCCTTATATAGCCTTAAATTCCCACTATTAATGTCACTTCCAAGGAGACACTTGGATTTTTATTAAAGCTCAAGTTCTGGAGACTTTATGCCACTTTGAGGGAAGGGAACATTCAGCAAGGGGTGTCTGTGTGTGCGTGCCTGAGGGTTGTTAAGGAAAAAGCACATTCCAGGGTATGAGATGTTTCCCAAGTCGGCAGTAGGGGTCCCTGGACACACAGGATCAGGCATGAAATTGTGGGTGACAGGGGAAGTGAGGGCTACAAATATGAGTGTGAAAGCCAAACTTCTTGTCTACTTTACACCCAACCTCTAAGCAGCTTGAAAAAAAGAAAAAAATTTGTTTTCTCAAAGGAATAATGCTACTGTCAGACATAACACATGCACATACACATGAACGAACAATTTCTGCACAGGTGGAATTTTTTGAGAGGAGCTCAAAAAATATATTGTGATAGCTCAAAAAAAGGAGTTTCTGTTTTTTCTTTTTATTACTATTGTTTCAAGTTTTTATTTTTTTAAAGGCATTTAAACATAATTGTATATTATACTTTTAATATATACATATATAATATATATTTTAAATATAATTGTATAATATAAATTATACAATTACATACATCCACACTCTATAGAACAAACGATTTCTGCATAGGGAAGGATATATTTTTTTGGCCGCACTTAACCTGAAAGCTGTTCTCTTCCAGGTTCTATTCCCTGCCAATGAGAAAAGTCAGACCTGGACCATTTCTCTTTGGCAGGGAGAATGAGGAAAGTCAGCCCATCTAAATTCCAGCCTTTAGAAACAGCTATAGGATAGCAAATAAGGGCAGAGTCAAAACTACATAACGGATGCAATGAAGATAGCTCTTGGAAGTTTGACTTTTGAGCAACTGCGGATGAAATGATCAGAGTTTTAATGAACCCACCAGTTTTGATTCAACCTCACCAGGATGAAGTAAACAGGTAGAGGAAGACATCATCCACACGATCATTATCTTTTTTTTTTCTTGTGGTACTTTGTAAGTTTTTGTAAGTAATTCTATTTCTTGTGGTACTTTGTAAGTAATTTCTAAGTTTTTGTTCATTCAATCCTAATAAAAATCTTATGCAGTAGGTTCTATTATTATCCCTAATTTACAAGTGAGGCAAACAAAGCACAGGGAGGTTGAGACATTTGCCTCTAGGTGGCAGAGAAAGAGTGTCAATTCAGGCTCAGTCACAGAGGTGAAGAAGACTAGAATTTTAAGGAGCAATAATCCTAAATGTAAACTGCAGCAGAAAAGCCCAGTCAGAAAATGTTCTTTGGATTCTGAAGTTTTATGATCACTGCATTACTGAGAATATTTTAAATCCAGGTTAGGGGGGCAGGGAAACCTGGGGACAGAGACCAGGCAAAAGTCACATGGGACAGGTTGGGAAGTAAGGCTGCTTCTAGAGCGAGGTTGCAAACAAGTGAGGTTAAGAAGGAGGGGGAGGCACTGGGCAGGGGATCCTGGGGTGACCCAGGCTAGATTGGAAGAGAACTGGGCATATTTGCAGGAGGATGGGAAAGAATTTAAGGAGAAAAATTTTAATTGCAAGCGTGAGCGGAAACCCTTGAAAACCAGGGATCTCACTTCCTCATAACGTCTCCCTTGATTCAAGAAATGACAGTAACTGTTAGCTCACAATGGAGAACAGGAAGTAGAAGACCAATTTACTATCCCACCAATGCATATTCCTGAAGGAATGAATTTACTTCTGCTAGGACACAAACATAAACACAGAAAAATACAAGAAAGCACAATGCCAAGATGGTGACAGTTATTTCTGGTTTGGTGAGACTTGGGGAAATTTTTATGTTCTTTTCTTCTTTTTTGTTTTTAAAGATTTATTTATTTTAGAGAGGGGGGAGGGGCAGAGGAAGAGGGAGAGAGAGAACTCCAGGAGACTCCCCGCTGAGCAAGAGCCCTGAGGCGGGCCTCAAACCCACGACCCTGAGATCATGACCTGAGCCGAAATCAAGAGTCAGACCGAAGGAGCCACCCAGGCGGCCCAATTTTTATGTTCTTTTTGCTTACCTACATTTTCTAAAATTAACATGCATTTTAAGGAAAATAGTAACACCAGAGTATTAAAAAAGAAATTTTAAAATGCATTTTATTTAAGACAATTGTAAAAGAATAGCTTATATATCTATTGATACAAGCTGATGCTTTTGACCCCACAGCTCATGCCCAGTTGCAGCCCTGGGAATAGACTGAGAGCACCTCCAAAGCACAAGTCATGTATTCAGTGAGGAAAGTACTCAGTGCTGAAACAAAGAGAATGAATCCTTCCTTGACCTAGTTTGTCACAATATCAGGTAGATGGCGAGGGCTCCTGAGGGAAGCCCCTGATTCTGGGGCCCCCTGGTCCTTCCCTCTTGGTTTCCAGGAACACACTTCACAAGACTAAAGAAAGGGACTACTGCTCAGTGGTTGGACATCAAGAACAAGCCTCTAACACCAGTTGAAGAGAAACAATCTGTCTTGCCAAAGATGAAAATATCCAGCGGGGGCTCTCAGGGAAGATGGTCAGGCAGTTGTGGGGACACTGACAGATGGCTTCATTGTGTGAGTTGGACATCCTTTGATGATGAAACAGTAAGACAACAATGAACTCTAAAGTCCTTAAGTCTAGCCGACCAAATAAAATATAAAATTCTCACTCCCCCCCCCCCCCCCATGCTTTCTACATTCTCTCCTACTGCTCATGGTATTCCGATTCTTCCATCCAGTCTTTTCTTGGCTGCCCCCATCTTGCTCCATCCTGTTTTCTGAATGTTCTGTTCCTGTCAAACGCTACAATCTGAGTTGTCCCCTTCACACACAACACTTTCTATTTTCCTCCAAACGCCACATTTTCCCACCATTTCCTTTCCTTTTTCAAATCCAGGTTCATACTTCCAATCACAGCATTTTCTCTTATTGGCTCCCACTGAATACTTTCTCTATTAAGATCCATGCTTCTCCTCTGACCCCATGATCTCTTAAGCTTTTCCCTCATTTGTGTTCCTTGTCTGTTTTTCCTTTACATGGTGACGTATACTTGGCAAGCATGCAACTCCCCCTAGACTAGAAGTGTGTGCCTCAGTTCCTCAGGTAGCCATCAGAGTATGGACATAACCTTGGAGATACAGTAGGTTCCATTCCAGACCACCACCATGAATGACTTCACAATAAAGTGAGTCAAATGAATTTTTGGTTTTCCAGCACATGTAAAAGTTATGCTTACACTATGCTGTAGTCTATTAAGTGTGCAATACCATTATATCTTTAAAAACCAACGTGTACATCTTAATTTAAAAATTGCTAAAAAAAAATGCTAACCATCATCTGAGCTTTCAGCGAGTCATAATCTTTTTGCTGGTGGAGGGTCTTCCCTCAATGTTGATGGCTGCTGACTGGTCAGGGTTGCTGAAGGTTGAGGTGACTGTGGCAATTTCTTAAAATGAGACAACAATGAAGTCTGTTGCATCATTTGACTCTTCCTTTCATGAATGATTTCTCTGTAGCACGCGATGGTATTTGACAGCATTTTAACCACAGCAGAACTTCTTTCAAAATTGGAGTCAATCATCTCAAACCCTGTCGCTGCTTTATCAGTTAAGTTTATGTGATATCCTAAATCCTGTGTTGTAGTTTTGACAGTCTTCACAACATCCTCACCAGGAGTAGGTTCCATCTCAAGAAACTACTTTCTTTGTTCATCCATATGAAGCAACCCCTCAACCTTCCAAGTTTGATCATGAGATGGCAGCAATTCAGTCCCATCTTCAGGCTCCGCTTCTAATTCTAGTTCTCTTACCATTTCCACAACACCTGCACTTACTTCCTCCCCTGAAGCCTTGAACCCCTGAAAGTCATCTATGACGGCTATAACCAACTTCTTCCAAACTCCAATTAATGGTAATATTTTGACTTATTCCAATGAATCACAAATATATTTTTTCTTTTTTAAAAAAACGTTTTAAGTAAACACACCGCACATGGGGTTCAAACTCACAACCCGAGATCAAGAATAGCATGCTCTACTGACTGAGTCAGCCAGGCGCCCCTAAATCACAATATTTTTTTATTATTAAAATTCAATTAGCCAATATATACTACATCATTTGTTTCATATGTAGTGTTCAATAATTTATCAGTTGCGTTTAATACCCAGTGCTCATCACATCATGTGCCTTCCTTAATGTCCATCACCCAGTCACCCCATCTCTCCCTACCTCCTCTCCAGCAACCCTCAGTTTGTTTTCTATGGTTAAGAGTCTGTCATGGTTTGTCTCCCTCTCTGATGACTTCGCATTCAGTTTTCCCTCCCCTTCCCTATGATCTTCTGCACTGTTTCTTATATTCCTCATATGAGTGAAACCATATGATAATTGTCTTTCTCTGATTGACTTACCTCACTTGGCGTAATCCCCTCTAGTTCCAACCATGTAAATGTAAATGGTAGGTATTCAACCTTTCTGATGGCTGAGTAATATTCCATTGTATATATGTACCACATGTTCTTTATCCATTCATCTGTCAATGGACACCTCGGCTCTTTCCACAGTTGACTATTGAATCATGAATATTCTTAACGGCATCTAGAATGGTGAATCCTTTCCAGAAGGTTGTCTGTTTACATTGCCCAGATCAGAGAAATCATGATTTATGGCAGCGATGGCCTTATGAAATATATTTCTTTAAAAAAGAAGACTTGAAAGTCTAAATGACCTTTTGATCCAGTGCTGCAGAATGGATGTTGTGTGAGCAGCCATGAAAACATTAATCTCATTATATGTCTCCATCAGAGCTCCTGGGTACCAGGTACACTGCCACTGAGCAGTAATATTTTAAAAGGAATCTTTTTTCTGAGCAGTAAGTCTCAACAGTGGGTTTAAAATATTCAGTAAACCATGCTGTAAACAGATGTGCTGTCATCCAGGCTTTGTTGTTCCTTTTATAGACTATAGGCATAGAAGATTCAGCAGAATTCTTAAGGGCCCTAGGGCTTTCAGAACAGTCAATGAGCACTGGCTCCAGCTTCAAGTCACCATCTTTGTCAGCCCCTAACAAGAGAATCAGGCTGGCCTTTGAAGCTTTGAGGCCAGGCATGACTTCTCCTCTCCAGCTATGAAAGTCCTAGCATCTCCCTCCAACAGAAAACTGTTTCCTGTACATTGAAAATCTGTTAGTTAGTGTAGCCACCTTTGTGGCTTCTAGATCTTAGCTAGATCTCTGGATAACCTGTTGCAGCTTCTACATCAGCACTTGTGTTTTTATGTTATGGACACAGCTTCTTTCCTTAAATCTCACGAACCAACTTCACGAACCAACCAGCTTCAAACTTTTCTTCTGCAGCTTCTTCACCTTTCTCAGCCTTCAGAGAATTGAAGAGAGTTAGGGCCGTCCTCTGGAGTAGACTTTGGCTTAAAGAAATGTTGTAGCTGGTCTGATCTTCTACCTGGACCATGGAAACTTTCTCCATATCAGCAATAAGACTGTTTGGCTTTTTTATCATTCGTATGTTCACTGGAGTAGCATTTTTAATTTCCCTCAAGATCTCTCTTGATTTCAGCTCGGTTCATGATCTCAGGGTCATGAGATCGAGCTCCACACTTAAGATTCTCTCTCTCTCTCTGCCCCCCACTAAAAAAAAAAAAAAAAAAAATGTGCATTTCTAACAAGTTCCCAGATGATGCTGATGCTGCTGGTCCAGGAAGCACACTTAGAGAATTGATACTGAAAGAAAAATATGCATGAAACTCACCTCCCCAACTGAATAGCGTGTCGAGTCTTTTTGTTATCGTTGTTATGTAATGTCAATGGCATCAGGGCATATCTTTGATATGTCAACATGTGCCAAGCAATGGCGACACAATGGTGTTTTCCCAGCCCTGGTGGGGTCCACGCCACACCGAGTTTCATGTCCTACTATGGTGAAGTTGTAAGGTAGAGGAGACTGGGCTGAAAGTTCCCTATCCTTTGGTAAGATCTTTATGTTGCCTTTCTAAATAAATCTCTGATACAGGCTTGTTCTCTGACTCTTCCTAGAAGAATTTTCTCTTAGAGGTTTAACGCAGAAAAATCTGAAGGCTTTGTTTGTTTGGTGTTGGTCTCCAAAAAAGTGGCAGTTGTATTTAAGTATGAAGCCACCGAATCTGAGAGATTCGAAGCTTCACAGATGTTTGGTGAATTTCCAAAGAGAAAATCAGTATATAATCCAAGAGCAGAGTGAAACAGAATTGTGTGCTTGTTTCTTTTCTTTGTTAGTACAAAAATAGATCTTTATTTGCTAGCGAAAAATTCCTAGCATGATTAAAAGGTTCAGACATTAAGTGGTACATTTTGAAAGTGCTGCATCGCTATATGGCTTCCATTAACATCTGTGGGAGTGAAATCCTCCACATTGCTATGAAAATGTAATCTACTCAGAGGCCAAGATTATTTCTAGGCTGCAAAATAAAATGAAAACATATCAGAGAGCTAAAACATCCGTGAGCCTTCTTCTCTCGGGGAAGGAAACCTTCTACCCTCTACCTGCACAGGTGAATGGGAGTTCCTCAGCAGCCATATGTAGATTCTAAATGTGTCACCATTTCACATTTACATCCTTATTGGACCACACTCCTCTCACATGGTATTTGAGTCCGTTCTCCCTGTCACTTAGAGCAAGGATGGACATTTCATCTGGGCAGGCCGTATGTGTGTTAATGGAAAAATAAAATCAAGCGGACCCGGGTTTAGATCCCAGCTTTATCACCTAAGGGCCATGGGCTTTTCAGCAAGAAGCAGAACGTTTTCGTTTATGAAATGCAAAACACAATGTTTATTCTACACAGTTTTTGAAAACTTGAATGAGATAACAGAACCAGAGAAGCTCTTCTGACCTGGCCAGACAACTTTCTCCTTCTGGGGCAGGGGGCAGGCCTCTGGGAGCAGGGAATGGGGGCAGTCAAACACGAGGAGTCCTAGTGCTGGTGGCGGCAGTGAGGGTCCTAGCTAGCATTTCCCACGCACTCACAATGCTGACAAACACGATGACTGTGCCTATCGGGAGGATTTGCTCCGTCTCCACGAAAGCGTACTAGCACCTGTACCTATCTATGGTGGTGAGGAGGGGATCGACGCCCTCCGGAGATGGGCAACGCATACATCGCACGACAGTAAGCTGAGCCCCAGAGAAGCATTTTGCGTGCTTATCTCATTTAAGGCACACCAAAAAAGCCCATGTGGAGGTACTGTTCTTATCTTTTAACGCAGGAGAGGCAGTGAGAAGCCCTGAGCCGCCAGCTTCAGCGAAGGATTTGGTGCATGCAAACCCTGCGTTGCACACCGCACGTGCAATATTTCACCTTATCCTCATGGCAACCCTATAGATTCTATTGCTACTCCCATCTTACTGATAAGAAAACTGAGGCTTAGGAGATTACAAAACTGGCCCAAGACTTCAAAATGAGCACAGTTGTAGACTGGGACTCAAATTCAGGATTATTCTAAATCATTTTTCTATTCTATTCTGGCTGCCTCTTATCCCTTCTAGCATCTGCTCAAAGCCCCTCGAAACCTGACTGCTTCCTCAGTCAGGAACTCTGCTCCTGAGGATTCTGACCTTCTTTTTCTCTCCAGCCTTGACATGGCTGCTCAGCTCTACACGTTTGGTACTTTTATTCTTAAGTGTCTGGGACATTCTGATTTCTTGAGAAAGTGTAAAAGACCAATGGAAACCAGTGGGAGAGTTTTTGAAATGCAAAACTATTCATCTGGTGATTAATCATGTTCTGCTCTCTGACAGCTCATGTATCTTTTGGCTTACATTGGTTACCTCTTCTATTATTACCCCAATTTTTGCATTCATGGCTTGTCTCCTGATCAAATGTTTCAAACCAGACACAAACCAGGTTTTATGTTTCTTTATATTCCACCATCTACCAGTTAGGATGCACCATTAATGCACTGGATAATATCAGAGGTTCCACTAAAATAACCTAAATATGATTATTTTTGTATTCAGAGAACTCCTCATCGCCAGCAGGACCGTATTCTTGGTTCTGTTGCATGGCATGCCTCTGCTTTGCATTTTATGTACCTGTGTGAATGGCTGATGCTCCCAATTGAAGAGTGGGCATCTCAGGGTAAGGATAATGCCTTGCTCATCTTTCCGTTCTACTCTTTGCTTGGCACAGCGCTTTAAACAGAGTAGGCACTGAGTGACTGGTTTCTTGAATGAATGGTTACACAGAATACTCAATTTAGTCAAAGGAAACAGGAAGTGCTAATTTTAGGTTAAAAATATCTAGATGGGTTTTTAAGTACCTCATGACTGAGTTAATCCACATGGGACAAAGGTTTCATTGGAGACTGTCAGCTTCTATGGGGGGTGTGGTCAGTTTGACAAAACAAAATGTCTCAAAGGTGGTTCAGCTGGGACAACTTCCAGAAAGATAAATATAAACCTGTTTTCTTTTGAGTGAGAAATTACACATTCATGAGAAAGGGGAGAAAAAGAAATTGAATTTGTAGGAACAAAGGAAGGAAGCTTTCATTTACTCAAAATTAATAAATATTTTTATTAAACATCTACTCTGTGTCCATTTACTGTGCTTGCCTAGACTCTGCAATATGACAAGGTCTTTGTCCTGAAGAACGGGATAATTTATTCTTAAAGCATGAATCAGACTGAAATGAAATGTTCTGCTACATTGCCATATTCCACAACACTCCTTTTCAAAATAAAGGACCTTTTTATTTAAGAAGATAAGAATTTAGATATTGAATCACGAAATCTTGAGTCAATTTGTTTTATTGTTAGATGACTCTGCTTTTCAGAAAGAAAATATCTTCTGAGTAGGTTGGTTAAGGTCACTATCTCCAGGATAAGTTGGGGGGAAAAAAAAAAAGAAACCAAGCATTTAGGAAGCATGCAAATCACAACCATAGTATCTCATAAAAGAAAATCAGTGAACGAGCACTCTGGCGGGCAAAATGGTGCCCGGCAGTACCTGACTACAGCATAGAGCATATGCATGTAGCTCTTAGAAGCTGGTATGGCAGCTGAGGGGAAAAGAACCTCCTTGGATCCGGCAAGTCAGGACAAGGATCTCGGTGAACAATGATTCACTAAGTTTGAGAATCAGACCAGACAAATTAGGGAATAGGCAGGATGTAGAATCTAGGCAGAAAGGAGGTCTTGGAGCAGGAGACTTACAGACCCCACAGGGCAGCACTCACCACAGGATGCTCTACATTAGACTAATTCCTTGAGATGCTTTACGAAAAAGGGGTTCCATCTGAAAAATGCTATATACCAACCCCTCTCTTGAAGATTAATGATTTTCATCAGAAATCAAGGGCTTTGAAGAGTCCTATAGTAGTCTGTTTTTCACGTGAGTGTTTCCCAAACTCACTTTGCCACATTTTTGCTTAATGCCTACAGAAAACACTTTGTCATGAGATAAAGTAAGATTGTGAATCAAACCTAGGTTCAATGACAGGACATGCATTGGTGGGCAAGGCATTATGTCAAAGATCAATCATACTTTCTTCATTCTGCAGTGAATAATGTTTTATACAACCATGCTATTGCAAACATTTCTAATTTTCAAAAGCAATGTCTAAACAAATCAATTATGCAATAATAATGCAGCACAGTAAAACAGAAATGTCAACAATCTAAAATTACCTCAAAGAGGGAGGGAGAAAGGATGAGGTGGGGAAGTGGATGTCAGTTTCTTTACTTTACACAGTACTAAGTCCAGTGAGTGAAGACTTAAGGATTGAAGTATGTCATTTAAAATTCTGAAGGTAATCTCTGGAAGAACCAAATAAAAAAAAGTAAGAGAGAAAAATTTTGGAGGAGGCAAGGGAAAGGGAAGGGAGTATAACTAAATCCTCATCTCTCAAAGAAGGAAGCCATAAATACTTCTTACAGCTGATACATAAAGAAGAATGTATTTTCGATTATGAGAAGCACTACTGAAATATCTAAACAGGAAATGATCAAAAACAGTTCCTCCGAGGAGTAGGAGTGGAGGTAGATCGATGGTACGTGAACTTGGGTTTTATGTACTATGAAGTCATAATGGAAAGGAGCAGGCAGTAAGGATGTGCTTGTGGGCCACGTTTCTGCCTTGTAACAGCCAAGGCGGTTAACCTTGAGCACGCTTCACAATCCCTGGGAGAGCTGGTGGAAGCAGACCGCTGGGCCCACCCGGAGAGTCCCTGCTTCAGGCTGTCCGGTGTGGGGCCTGGGAATCGGTATTTCTCATCAGCCCCCAGGTGCTGCTGATGCTGCTGGTCTGGGGACGACACTGTGAGAACCACTGCGCTAGGGCAACAGCCAGGTCTACAACTCCACAGACCCGGGCCTTTTGGAGAGGTTGCTCCATGCTGAACGAGCCAAGGGGCTGAAGTAGAGGCAGATCCTAGTTACCACATAGTTCTAAACCAACTCCACAAGGGCTGAGACTGCCTGCCCTTCCCCGCCATTGCCACCTAAATCACCTGCTTTCAATATCCCAAATCCGACAGGTCACTATTTGTACAGACGGAAAGAAGGCGTTCAAAGCAATTGGTGAACTGACTTCAGGTGTCTAATATCACATCCACAGCTTTATATTCCACATGGAAGCCAAGGCAAATATCACTCAGAAAGGTTTTCCTGTGGGTGTAGAGACGGAAGAATAAAAGTGAAATATAGGTAATATAGCTATTAAGCCGGCTTGTCCTGATGCCAAAGATGCTATGCGTGAGCTGAGATTTTAAGGGAGAAGAGAGGAATAGAGATAACAGCTCGACAGGTAGTCTGAGAAACGCTGCACAAACACACAGAAAACAGATCATAATAGCTGTACCCCATGCTAATCTCAGTGACACAGCCTATTACAAACAACGCTCCTCTTAAAAATGTCATCACTCCCCCATTCTCAACCCTGAAAATTTATCTGTCACATTTGCTATTGGCACTAAATACAGAACTTAAAACCTCTTCAAAAGTTTTTAGATAACAAACACATAGCTGTAATACTGGACTGAGAATAAGATTTTCCTAAGTCACACAACTCAGAAAACAGAGTTAAGACATGGATAATCAGTGGGAGGTAGTTCACTCCTTCCTATTCCATAGCCAAAAAAAGAATTTACAGGTAACTGCAGAAATCTAATTTACTATGTGATTTATACATGTAAATTAAATGTGGGGTTAACTCTGAAAGATGAAAGAGATTCAAATAAATAGGTTGGGTCCGTACACAAAGAATAGAAAGGAGACATTACTTGGGGACCTCCTCACTCTCCAAAGGCTAGGAGAACTTTCGACATTTGTCTAGGTGGAACTCCAAAGAAGTACCCTGCTTATAGATGTCACTTGGTTTTAGCCATTTCTCATTGCATAAAGCCCAAAATGCTGAATCAGCAGCCAGTATCGTGAAATAATGCTCAATTAAGGGTCCTGTATGTGTGCCTGTGCCTCAATCCAGCATTAAATTACATTCATTGCGCTCTTTATTGCTATCCACGCAAAAAGCTAGCATTATAAACATTTGAAAGATAGGGGAGTGGAGTCCAACGTATCACTCCCAGCACAACCAATCATTTTGATGTTGTTCATTCTAGGCTCTTACCATAAATGCATACGTGTTTTTTTTTTCTATAGTTGGTATACTATATCCAGATTTTCCTTTTAAGTTATTTTTTCAGTAATTTACCTTATTGTCCATTTTGGTTACTTGCTATCAGTATCTCCTGATATAAAGAGTGTTACTATAAGAACTTTTATGTATGTAATTTTCCGCTTCCTTTTTGATTTCTTTCCTTTGGTTAGATTCTTAGAGGTTAAAGATTATGTTAAAGTTTTATGGCTTTTGACATGTTGTACCAAATCCAAAATAGCTGAATCATACCCACTTAGGTATATTACTTCTTTATCTGGATGAAATGTTAAATCTTTTAGACAGTGAAGGACAGAAATAGTATGACAATACCAAAGCACCAATTCATCCATTCAACGCCTATCTATTGAGAATCTATTCCTCTTCTAGACATTGCTCTAGACCCTCCTAGATCTCGCACTCTTGGAGAATCTATCATTAAAAGTCACTAATCTCATATTCTTGATGAAAATGCCCTTTAATAATCTTTACATCTCACTCTTTTTTTGTAAAATACTGGAGGCGGTATTCATAGAAAGCTGTTTTAACAAGTGTGGTCCCTAATTAACTAGCATGTCTAGGAGCATAGACTAATCTGGGGAAGATGTCAGAAAGTCCAAAAAGTGGTTCAAAAGTAATGGAACCACTCAAGTAAATTTGGAAGATTAATATATAACAGAGGTGGTATCTGAAGTCAGTGGATATTTATAATGACTGAGTCTGGAGTACTTGGATGGCCACTAAAAGAAAAAAGTGAAGCTAGGTCCCTTCCTCACTCTTTACACCAAATAAAATTTAAATTTGTCAAAAACACGAGTACAAAATAAACCTACAAAACAACTAGCTGAAAACATGGGCAGATATTTGAATAGTTGTGAAGCAGGGAAGTCTAAGTAGAAAACAAAATCCAAAAGTCATAGAGAAGAGAGTTGATACATTTGTATATAAAAATGTAACACTTCTATACGACACACAAAAATGTAAGATCAAAAAAAGGACAAACAGCAAGAAATATAAGCAAGTCATACAACAAAGGGCTGCCATCCGTATAGTACAAAGGATTCTTACAAATAAGAAAAGCCTCTGTTGAAAGATAATGGGCAAAGGACATAAAGAGAAAATAAGCATATGAAACATTACCCGAACTTACACATCTTTCAATAAATAGAGACAAAATAATATTATATTGCCTACTAAATTGGTAGAGATTAAGAATATTGATAATAAATACCTAGTGTTGGGGAAGACAAGGAACAATAGAGATCATCGGACACTGTTAGAGAATGTGTAAGGAGACACATAGGGAGCGATCCAGCAATTATTGTTGAGATTTTATGCACACATGACTACACTCACTAAGTGGAAATACATATGCAAGGGTAGGTACATACATATTCTCTCTCTTACACACACACACTCAGAGTAAGCTACGCCTCATTCCTCTTTGCCCTGGGCCTAGGGTAACAAACTTCAATTTGCTGATTATACAGATTTATTCTCCTGGAAAACCCTGGTGGGTTGAATTACTTAGAGAGAATGGATGTTCTGACCCTCACTGATCTCACCCTCTGCTCAGCCACTGTTTCATCACATCAACTGAGGCCCTGATACTCCTTTATTGTTTTCTAATGATTTCATACAAAGAACCTTTTAAGTGACTTGAGACCATCTATTATTTATTTTTTTAGTTTCTGGCCAGTACCTAATGCCGTGCTGTACACACTAGACAGATGTTTACCAAGTGAATTTGTATGCTAGCTGGTGTTCAAAAGCCTCATGGGTTTGAAATATAACCATTTACATAGTGTTCCATGATTATAAAATGTAGACAAAAGACTGCGTGTCTGATCTCTTTACCTTATCCCTTGTTGAGAAGGACTTATGTGGATTTTTTTTTTTTTTAAAGAACAAGGGAACATTAGTTTGGTTAACTCTCTGTTGAAAAGATTAATTTTACTACTATGAATACAAGTTTATAGAGACAGTAGGGTTTCCAATTTTTGCAGTGCACCTGTCTTCCTGCTTGACCGTGAGCTCCTTGGGGTGCCATATCTTGTCTAATTTTCTAAGCATGTGTCCAGAAACTTGGGTTGAATCCCAAGACAGGTATATGCTATGTAATGTGGGACTAGTCACCTAACACCTCTGAACCTCTTGCCTCATCTGTAAAACAGAGACAAGAACATCCCACTGGATTAGAAGAAGGATGAAACAGAGTGACATCTGTCAATGTTCTTGACAATAAATGGTGATTACATAAATAGTCAAGTACCAGATAGGTGAGTTGATACCATTATAAATCAATTCCTTCTGCTTGTGTCACCAGATCGACTCGCAACGGTAAACCAAGGTAATCTTAATCCAGTGGTTGTCACACTCTAGTATGCAACAGAATTTCCTTGTTAAAACACAGACTGCTGGGACTCAGCCCCTGAACTTCTGATTTCGTGGCTGTGGGATGCAGCCTGAGAATCTGTATTTTTATCACATTCCCAGATGATGCTGATCCTGCTGGCCTAGGCACGAAGCTTTGAGAACCACTGCCCTTAAACATTTAAAAATATGTGACTACTTTGAAACACAGCTTCTTTTTAGCCTAAGTGAAAAATAGGCTCTACGGTTTCAGGTGTGTCCTTGAACCTCTAAGTTCCCTCAGCCCCTTCACCACCACCGCGCTTTGCTTTGCTTGCTTCTCTTACATTGGAGGTCTCAGCCAAGAAATGGCTTTGTTTCCTATACTGATTTAGGGTTCTACATCCTTTTTAGCATTATTAGCAACAGAGCAAGGATGAACTACCAATCCTACAAAGGACGAAAGGGACTCCTCCATCTTACTTGCTGCTATTCCCTAAGCAAACTCTTGAGTATTAAGTCTTTGTCACCCCAGCTAGCCCATCCCAAGTCCGGGTGGTATGGAAACCTGGATCTGTCACCAGCTAGAGGCCACGCCCTGGCCTTTACTGCCCATCTGCTTATACTCACTAACCTTTGTCTTACAGTATCCCCTAAGCTCTTCTTTCTGGCTTTCCTCTTGACTCGGGGCAAATAAAACCTGAAACCAGCCCCCAGGTGATGACGACTGCCCTGACAAGACCGTTTGAGCTAAACCTGACTTGCACCTGCACAGATGGATGACGGAGTGACCTCTAGAATGACCCACAATTACCTCTACCTCATTATATAATACCAAATTCTCCACCCAAGGAGGAACCTCAGCCTCATTTACATAACATACAACGCATGCATAGGCGCGTGCATGACCTTATGCCCGCCTCTACATATGATGACAAGGCTTCCCTATCTAAATATTCATCCTAACCCTAAATAAAAGGAACCCATTCACCCTCTTATGAGGAGTCACAGCTTTGGAAGCCATTCCCTGTGATCTCCTTATTTGCTGCAAATAAATAAAAGTATTCCTTGTGTGACAACCAACCTTGTGTGCAGTTTCTGACTCACCAAGGAGTGAACTCACATCGGTTCAGTTACAGATCCTTGGATTTTAATTATTCATTCACTTGCCTTATCTGTTTTATGAAAGAAAAGCTCAGAACCAGCCAAAAATGTAACCGGCTGTTTCAGGAAGGATTGGCATTTGACAATCTCCAGAAAAAGTAGGAGGTAGTGATTAAAGACACAGACTTAGTGGTAAAACAGACTTGGGTTTGAACTCAGCTCTGAAATACATTAGCTGTGTAATCCAGGACAAGTAATCTAACCACCATGAGCCTCAGGCTTCCCAGCTGTTAAAGAGAAGAGATACAGTAGGCATTTCGGAGGGCTGAAAAGTTTAAATGGGATATTATACTTTAAGGATTTATAATAGTGCCTGGCATAAAGCCCCTGTATCTGATAGGTGCTATTAATAGTAGTAGTAGTAAGAGCAGTTTTAACACTCATGAGATATTATATTTCTACTTTATAGAAGGGGCGTCTCTACAAGAAAACGAGCTGATTTCATGAGCCATACAAGAAATGAATTCCTAGTTTCAATAGATGGTATCAGCTCGCAATGCCTAGAACAGTGTAAGGTGCATGTGATTGGCTCTCAGTACTGTCTGGTGAGTGAAAAGGAACATACATAAAGCTGAAAGACCTGCTACCAGATCCGAGACTCTAACTTCTGAAGACAGGAGGGAGGCCAAAGTCATGCGCACATTGTCCACATGTATGGATAGCTCTCTACAGCCATTCCCGTTTTCCCAGCACGAACTGGTTTCTGAAGAAGGCTTCCTCCAGGGCTGAGTAAGTGGTGACAAGACAGACTCGTGAGAGAAACACGGGAAAGGACAAAATGCCAACACAACTTCGTGGAGCAACAGTTGCTCTAAGGGGAGACATGAGGAACATTTTCGGTGCAAACTGTTTGGTATGACACTTGGGCTTTTATTTGCTACTTGAACTTCAACCTTTCATTTAACTTGTGATCTCATGAATTCAAGCAGAGAAATCAGAAAAAAGATCTCTTTCTGCAAGATGTCTATGCAGTCTGAATGCTGGATTTCATCAGCTCCTGGAGAAAGAAGTACAAAGACCTCGTGTGTTACAGTTTGGCAGGCGATTCCAAACTGAAGGAACTATCCTTCAGTTCTCATAAAAATAGGAAGCAGAGATTAGTTAGGGAGAACTGTTTCATGCTGAGGAAGATCAAATGTTCAACAAACACATCAGTGAAATATTCAGTGCATCTAAAATCCACCCCCATACTTCTTTTAACACACCAAAAAAGTCCAAAATATGTGAAAATCTTAATCCTTCCTCTTCACTTACAGTCACTGTTTCACATAAAAATGGACTCAACGCAGGTTCTTTGGATAAAATTAACTCATTTTACCTGCTAAAAAACCATGTGAACCCTAACTCTTTCTAAATACAAAGAAAAAGAAGAAAGTATAAAAATAATAGCAACATTGGAATAGGAGCTAGAATGAGGATGGACAGACTCTCCCCCTCTCTGTTCTCCCTTCTAAGAGGCACAAATATTCACGGGAAAATAAGAAACTTCCCAGTAACGAGGGTCCCTGGACAAATCACATCTCCTCAGAAGTAAAGAGAGACACAGAGGGAACAGGTGATAAGACAAGAATGTAGCAGGTGGAAAAAAAAAAAAAAAAAAGAGCCCTATATAGTTAATAAGCATTTTTCTGGAAACAAATGGAATAGGACACAATGGTGCTGAGCCTACACGCCTAATAACTAACATATCTATTATTTACATTGTTTTCAAATCGATTGAAATCTACAGTGCCAACCACATTTATTCAGTACTTACTATGTGCAAGGCACTATTCTAGGGAGAGTCAAAGAAGGAAAATGCCTTGTCTCTGACTTTATGGGGGAGATAAGGCAATATACACAAATATCTATAATATAATATGCACACTAGGGTATATAGTAAACATCCAGCAAATGTAGACTATTAATTATGGAGCACAGATGGCAGCTAAAGGTTCTGGCTTTAAGAAGAGACTGATGGGCACAAGGGGCGACGCAGTAGGGAGGGAGCAGCCTAAAGGAAAAGAAGGTAAGAAAGAGCTGTAAGAGCTTTCAGGGAACATGGTCAAAAAGCTTTAGAGAGTGAACAGATCTTCACTATACTACGAGCAAGCAATATGGGGTCTTCTCACTCTTGGCATGTTACAAATGGGGGGGGGACAGGCAGATATTAAGTAATTTGTAGAAGTTAGTCCCCTTTGTCTATGAGTAGATGAAGCAGGTCCGTGGGTTGCTCAGCCCAATGCTCTCAATCCTGCTCCTCCAGGAAAGAGCCTTCAGAAATCCAACACCAAGAGTCTCTTAAGCCCCAGCTCCTATCTCTAAAGGAAAAACAGCCGTGGAAAGCTATAACCATAACTGTTACCAAGATAAAAGGGAGAGGAGGTTGGAGGAACAGGAAGAGGAGAAACAGTACAGTGTGAGCACAATTTACAGTGTGTGGTGAGGAAGAGGCTCCTGGACAGAAGTGCGGCAAAAGCTGAGCTTGTCCCTGGGGACCTGGGGGTTTGCAGCAGCCCCTCACCCACCAGCTGGTGGGGGGAAGACAAGACACTGCTGCCGACCTGTGAGTCCCCTGGGCCCTGCCATTCTGCCCAGGCCCTTCACCTGGCTGTCTTCCAGGGAGAATAATTTAGCTCTAATTACTTAACCTGCTTTATTGGTTTCACATAGAAAAATCCCTTAAATCTACTTTGAAAATCAGACAATGCCACTCAGAGGGCACAACGCATTTCCTCAAATGCTTTTCTCTTAGAAACAATTAGAATTTAAACAATGCAAGAGGCCAGGCTTACTTCTCTCAATTCCAAGTGGAAAACCTCCAATCCAAAGGCTTCCCACAGTTAACAGGACCACAAGCATTTAAATATAAAAGGTTCATTTAAGGATTCAGACTCAAAAGGTTTTTCTTTGGGGACAATCAGAAAATAAAACAATGAGGGGGAAAGTCCTGGGTACCCCCCCTCCCCACCTCCATCCCCAAGTCTGTCAATAATCACTAAATGACTCCCCAGATGCATGCTAATGGCAGTCTCCCAGAACGTACATCTGCTGCGTTTTTGAGGCTTGCTTTGACATACAACTGCCAAATATAGAATTATTCACTTCAGTGCTATCACAGACTGCTCCATCCATAGGGCAGGGGCATTTGGGAAGTTCCCTATTTGAAGAAAGGAAAGAAAAGACCACTCATTTACATTTTTGAGTCCACGTTCTCTTACAAAAATATGCAAGATCTACAGACCATGTTAATTTCTATTTTGAACTTTACTGCCTTGAGACTTTAGGGGAAAACTGCATGGCAGGATAAGGTAAAGAGAAAGCTAACTACAATTCACACTGTAGAAGGATCTGGGTGAGCCACAGGGAACTTACAGGGGAAAAGGCAGTCAGAGATGGGCAGGGGACAGCTGCTCAGGCTGGCAGGGCCCCAGCGAACATCTCAGCAAGCATCCCGAATGAAAAGGTACATCCCTATTACTTTAAAAAGTGCTTTCTAGCAAGGATTATAAAACAAAAAGCTTAGATGCCAATGCATTAGAGGCATCTAGAAATGCATTTAAAATGAAAAAAAAATACTATTTTATACTTAATGTCTAGGTGCACAGTGACAATTGACTTCTGTTTATTTGAATCATGACTTTAAGTACACAGCAAATGGAAAAACAGAGCCTGAGTAATAAACTCTCCCACACCTGAAAATAAAGGCCTCACTGAAGGTTTGCCGTTGGACTTCATTCACACACCTAGTCCAACAGACGCTAGTGAACTGGCTGGAGGAAGCGCCCACATTTACACACATGCTGAGTTTTAAGTTCACAGTAACTGCTGGTCCTAGAGACAAGCAAGTGAGCAGCTGTGCAAATGTGGCACCAGAGCCCAGGACCCTTCAGTGTCGGCATTTGTGGGTAAAGATAGTGGACTGAGAGCACAGGTAAGAACCTTATTCCCACGAGGTTCTGACCCCCCCCCCCACCTTTTGAACTGCTCCAACTCTTTTTTTTTTTTTTTAAGATTTTTTTTTTTAATTCATGAGAGACAGAGGGAGAGAGAAAGGCAGAGGGAGAAGCAGGCTCCCAAGGAGCAGGGAGCCCGATGCGGGACCCTGGGATTATGACCTGAGCTGAAGGCAGACGCTTAACCATCTGAGCCACCCAGGCACCCTGAACTGCTCCAACTCTTTCAACACTTGTTTCTCCCCTCCTTCCTTCTCTTTCCAAAAGAAAAGAGGGTGGGGTTATCAGCAATATTTGTTTACCAAACATTTACTCTTTTTCATCTTCCTGTGAATTGCACTCCCTCCCTTCAAAGTCCCAGACCCTTGCCCCCTTCTCCTTAGCTTGGGATGACTTATATACCTCATTTTGCCTGTCTTTGGAATTTCCATGTCTTTACGGGTAGATTCCCATATGTACAAAATTAAATTTGATTTTCTCCTGTTAATCTGTCTCATGTCAGTTTGATTCTTAGTCCAGCCAGAAGGACCGTGAAGGGCAGAGGAAATTCTTCCTCCCCAACAAAGCTTATGAACTACTTACTTTCCCATTCAACTAAAGTTTCTAAGATTCAGGGATGGTAAGTGCTGTGTTGTTGTATGTATACACACACAGTGCAGCTGAATGAGGCTCATATTTAGCTTAAGTAAATCGAACAGGACTCTCTTGGTAGAGGAAGGAAGGAAGAGGAAGAAAGGGATGAAAAGAGGAAAAGAGAACATGAATGAATGAGTGAAAAATAGAAACTGTGAATCTTAGATCCTTAAATCCCTTTAGTCCATGAGTTCCCCATAACTATTATCATATGCGCTACAGTAAGCCAGGATTGGAGCATTGTCTGATTTAATAGCTACTCTTATTTATTTCACTATAAGTTTCTCTGTAAAGATTTCCTTGATTATCCCTGCCCAACACATCTCCTTGGATTCTCATACATACTATTTACTCTCTACAGGATTTCTTGCCACACAGTCTCCCTTTTTATCATTAATTTTGTTGACTGATGAGCACAAACTGAGACTACTCTTGTGTGAGGGAGTTGTCTGGTTTGAAGATGCTATGTGTGACTGAGACCTTTGGTCCATGGCCCCCACGAGCAGCACAGGCAGAACGTGAGCATCCCTTGTTCTGTTTTGTGCATGTGCCCCTGCTTGATCTGGGGGAAAAGGTCAGGAACATTCCACAACCACTGACACTACACAGGTCACAGGGGTAATTTTTAGAATGATGACCATTGCTAAACTAAACACTGCCCCAGAAACCTGTTGTTTCACCCCATGAACCTCTGCACTTGTTCATTGTCTCAGGATTTTCCAGGGAGATCCCAGCCTGTTAATTTTTCCCAGTGGAGGTCAGCAGGCAGGGCCAGAGAGCCACATGCACTGTTGTCATCGTGGGCTTGGCCTGTGACCAGGCACCAAGTGGCCGTGCTTGGCTGGGGCATCTCCATGCCCACGTGTGGTCCATGATGTCATGAACACTGCTGTCTCTAGCAGAGTATTGTGCCCCCTCAATCAAAATCTAATAAACAGCCCCATTTTCAGCTCCATCCCACCTTCTACAATCAGCTAGACTTGACCATTGAATACTGTGTGAATTGTGAATTGTTCAATGATGGTGAAAATAAACCATCAGGATTTGAGCCATTCTTCACCTCCCCCAAGACAGATGACATATTCCTTAGAAGAGATGTGAAGAGTTTTGAGAAACCCTTGAGGTGACAGCAAGTCAAGCCTTCTAGATAACTAAGTGGTTCTCCGGGAGGTAGAGGCATCTTTAGTGATGAGAGATGGAACACGTCTTCGCTTGCTTGAAAAACTGTTCTCACTAGTAAACCACGTTCATTGCCACAGAAAGTCAGACATTATCTTCAAACTCAATAGAAAACTGAATTCGACATTGTTTGCTAAATCCTTAATGAAAACTAACTAGAACCCACGCCATTTTTCAATACTACTTTCCAAAACGCTGGAGTTAAGAACACCTGTCAGGAAGCTCTTGGCCACCTTTTCTCCTGCAAACCCTAGAGATACGGAACAGAGAACACAAACATTGCTCCTTGCCCCAGTTCTTCTTGGCTCTTGCCTGGATACTGGTCAAGAGAAGGGACAGTGATGTAGGTTGGGTGTTTAATGTCAATTCTTTGCTTTTTTCCTCTTTTAAAGGAGTTCTCCCCTAAAATGTGGTTGTACAAAAAATGTAAACTTTTATCATAATACAAGTTTATCTTATGCTTATGGAGCTTTAAATTTAAAAAAATACCTTTCCTTTTAAGTTTTAGATATTGATGATTTTGTGTTCTCTAAAGAGACAATTCCGCATTTTATATTTCTGCTAAAGAAATAGCCCTGAATCAGATCATCTTCACAATTAATTTTAGAAGTGTAAGATCTTGTATTTTGTAGCTTAATCTAAGAACAGACTTCAAATTTATTTTTATCAAGACTGTTTAGAGAATATAACTTAGTTCCCTAAAAAATTGGGACATGGAAAAAAAGAGTAGAAGAAAATATGCTACATTATTAATAATGGTGAATCCTGGGTGTTAAGACTTTTCATGATTGCTATTTTTGTCTTTTTATAATCTGTATTTTTCATAACTTCAAGAATTGTAATTTTCAAGATTTTGCAAATATATGGGGAAAAAAAAAAAAACACAACTATTCTTGTCAAAAAGTTCAACTGAAAATAAACCTTATCAAGAAGTCAGCATCTTTGCTTTCCCCTCAAGGCATTAAAAGGGAGGAAATCAATGATCCAATTTTTTGTTTTTTCCAATTCAAGGTTGGATTTTGCGCCACTGTCTTGAATTGCACGTTTTCTTGGGCCTTTACTGGCATAACTTTTACTTGGATTATCATTGCCCATGCTCTCAGGGAACAAGACTGTCAAATGGAGCCTAAATACTGGCAAAATATGCTCCTACGATTTCATCACATGTAGTCTCTGTGAGGCATTTGAGGCCAAAGAGAGTTCAGAAAACATTGCTCTAATTGAGAGAAAGGACAAGCTGGCTGGACATTCCCCCAGAGGCTCAACTTCTCCATGCTCACAAAAGACCAGAAAGTACCTCTTCTCCCCCATAGTAATAGTACAATATTTCTTTCTTCAACTGATTATATATTTTAAGATGGTTTCCAACACCTCCTTCTGGCCCCTTCCTTCATATGGCTAAATTTAGTCAATGTCATCTTACCCTCTGATAACTTTAAAGTTCTACATTTCAGACAGAAGTGGAAAAATGAGACCTAGAAGGGTCCTCTTCCTTCTTTTGTTTCTGCTTCCTGTCTCGTCCCAGAAAGGACAAAGGAGTAACAAAAAGGAGACATTTCAGAGTGCTCGTCAGGCACTGCAATATGGAAATCATGCTATGGTTCAGGCACAGCCCTGCCTTCAAAGATCTTACAGTCTAGCAACAGCAACACATACATAAAACATCCCAACAGAGAATGAAATACATGCTGGGCTGCTGATGTGGAAGCCCGGAGAAGCAGCAGTGAAGAGAATGCACTTTCCCAAAGGAAATGGTCTCAAGGATGGGGAGCATTGTCATCTCCTTAGAACCCTGGTTTATTCATCTTGCATATGAATTGTCTTCATGGACTCCCCTGCGAATTTAATTCCCTCCACTGTTACAATTTTCACGGGAAATTATTCTGAGTTCATATATATAATTTATAATTCTCTGAAATCATGGGAGTTGAGTACTCATGCTTTTCAGCATGTATTTACACAATGAATCCAATCTACATATATAGTCAGTGGTACTCCTGCTGCCACGAGGAAGATCAGATGCCCAGAGAGTTCCTCTGGCAGCATGTTCCCAGCAGGTATGGCATCAACCGGCATCTACAGTTCCTCTCTTGGGTACCACCAGCTCAGGAAGCTAATAGAGTGGTTCCCTGAAGAAGTCCCTGTCCAGCTCATATGTCCAGTGGCTGGAGGACAGAACATCCATGCAGTGACCCCAGCTAAATGCTCTGCACTCTAGGGGATTAACAACCTTTCTCTGAGAGGCTTCCAGGTGCAGTCCCACCTCACCTCATATCCATGTCACCTTGGTCACTATCTGAGTTCAAGTGTCCCAGACACTTTTTTCTTCTTTTTTTTTTTTTTAATATTTTATTTATTTATTTGAAAGAGCGAGAATGAGAGAGAGTACATGAGAGGGGGGAGGGTCAGAGGGAGAAGCAGGCTCCTTGCTGAGCAGGGAGCCCGATGCGGGACTCGATCCTGGGACTCCAGGATGATGACCTGAGCCGAACGCAGTTGCTTAACCAACTGAGCCACCCAGGCGCCCTCCATACACTTTCTGATTGCCCTATTATCCTAACAGAAATGGGCTGTCTCCCTTAGATCCTGTGTAACCCTTTCATGTGAAGTCTGTTTTCCTTCTATGCCTCACACATAATTCAGGGCCTGGCAGTGGGAGCAGGTGCCCTTCCTGCTCTCTTTTGCAGTTTCCAAGTCATCTCTCCTTCTTGCTCTTTCAGAAACCCAGATCCTCTGAAGCACCAGACTATCAACTATTAGTCTTCCTTGTTGTGTTCATCCGTTCATCCACTGCAATCCTCACTACACCCTCTGCCTCACTGATGACAGCATCCTATGGCCCAACATCTTTTTCTCTATTGCTGCTCCCAGCAGATTTCTTAGCAGCTTCAGCATTCATGCGGCTATTTCCAAGGCTCTGGCCTCTCAAGTCCTTGACCTCCTTCAGGCCAATCCACTTCAGCCATGTACGCACATGGCCATATGCCATACTTTATGACCAACTGCTCCATCACCTCCAAAATACACAGTATCTCACTCCTCCACTTTCACTCCCCATTACCCCCATCTTGTCTTCAAATTCCTCCTTATTAGCATATATTCCATGTCCTGGCATTGCAACGACTCCCTTTATATACTACGGCCTTGGCATTTCAAACATACCCTTCTGGAAACCCCCCCCCAAACATGTTTAAGCAAATCCAGTTGCTTTCCTGGCAAATTCGCTTTCCCCTCCAAAGACTTCACTCCCAGGCCTCCCTCTTCCTTCTCCCAAATCCCCTTCTGTCCATCACTTTCAGCTGCCACATCCTTCATGGAGAAGACAGATGCACAGGGATGAGTACTAAGTCAGCTTCTCGCCATCGCCCCTAGCAACCTTCCCAAATCTGTTGCAGGTGCTCTGGTTCCTCTCCTTCTGCAACAGAAGTGGTGTCTCTGCTTTTCTGTGAAGCCAACCCTCCCGTGTGGGCACTGGCTCTCTCAGACCATTCAGGGCTTGTCCTGACTTCCTGAGGACAACTTAGCTACTGTCATCCTCTCCATTCTCTCTTTTGCACTGACGATTTCTTCATCTCTACAGTCTTCTTCCCATCAGTGAGATGCTTTTCCCATCCTTCCGATGCTAATGAAACAAAATGAAAAACCCCCAAACCCCAAACGCTTTCCTGTGGCCCCATTTCTCTTCCAGCTATTCCCTCACTTCTCTAATCTCTTTCATGATAAAATGTCTCAATATAATATCTTTTTGCTTCCTTATGTCTCTTCTTCCTTTAACCCACTTAGCTCACCAGTAACCTGCATCTCACAAAATCAGTTGCCAATTTCCTATTTATTTAACACTATAGAGCACCTAACATGCTTGGCCACACCCTCCTCCATAATGAGCTTTCCTCCCCAAATAACCATGTGGGTGTACCTGGTCTTCTTCTGACCTCAGTATGTGGTGCTTCTCAGTCTCTCTTCTAGTCTCTCCTCCTCTTGTAGACCTCCAAATACTGAGGCTGCCCCAGAGCTTGGTGCTTGGTCATCCTCGGTTCTTTAGTTGCCCCCAATCAAGTTCCATTGGTTTAAAATCACTCAATCCACTCAGAGATGACTGTCTCAGGTCTCAAGTCTGGACGCCTGATGATCACCATACCTGCACACCTGACTGTCCTGCTGATGTAGCTACAGTCGGCTGGAGAGCAGGCATATTAAGGTTCAGTTTAGCTCTACTTTCTCCCACCCTTCTTTTGTTGACTTTACTCTTGGAACTTTGGCCACCTTTTGGAGCCTAGGACATGCCAGCTGAGACCTATACCCAGGGGCTTTGCACTGGTTGTCAACCACACTGTGAAAATGAGGATAGCAGGGGCTTATAAAAGAGCATATAGTCAAAACACTTTTCGAACTGATTTTCATCCTCATTACCATTTAGGTAGATCTGGCAAGTAGTCAAATATCAGATCTTCCCTGAGCAGTTTCCTTGTGCAGACACCTTTCTAAGTATCAGGGATACAGCAGTGAACGAGCAGCTTTGCACCTACTGTTCCTTCCACTTGATAAGCTCCTCTGGGGAAAAAAACTTTCTCCTTTTAATAATTCAGATCACAACTCAGATGTCATCTCCTTGAGTGGTCGTTTCCCATCACCCTATACAGAGCAGCTCCCCCAGTCACTACCTACATAACTTGGCCACCTTTACCTTCTCCACAGCATTTATTTGGAACGGAAATTGTCCTATTGGCCTATTTGTTTTTGTATTTATTATTTGACTCCCTTCACTACATGCGAGCTCCAACCTCTGAGGGTCTCAGGCTGCCTCGTTCACTGCTGTATCCCTGATACTTAGAAAGGTGTCTGCACAAGGGAACTGCTCAGGGAAGATCTGATATTTGACTACTTGCCAGATCTACCTAAATGGTAATGAGGATGAAAATCAGTTCGAAAAGTGTTTTGACTATATGCTCTTTTATAAGCACCTGCTATCCTCATTTTCATGATGTGGTTGACAACCAGTGATACCAGAGGTCCCCATGGCACTCTTTTCTAGCTGGAACGTATGTTACCACCCTGACTGAGAGTGCTGGTCAGAATAGCTCCCTGAGAACAATTTCTCTCTGCAAATATAACCAAGGCTTAATGTGGTGAAGAGCTGATAGCACCTCTTCAAATCATACCTAAATGAATTACTACTTTTTATTAATGCTCTGTATCCTATATTGATCAGTTTGAAGGTCTTCACTCACTTGTATTCTTAATCCCTGAATTTACTTTGTTACTGTGATTTATGCTTTCCTTAAACTGGTCTTTTCTAGGTTCCTTTAAACACAAAGCTTATTTAAATCACATGCTGGTTTGAATCAAGAGTTCAGCCATTCCACCTGAGAGTTCAAAATTCCTGATGATAATGCCAACAAATCTAATTTGACCAAATTTAGAAGGTTAAGCACAGCTCTACTATTCATTTCTAAAATCTCTATTTTATTAGTATTAGTAGTACTCTATTACTATTAGTAAACGGTATTAGTAGTAATTCTCTCGGTACTTCTGAGCTATAACAGAGACAGTAAATTAACTGAAAAAAGTCCAAAACACCTAGTTTTTTCAGAATCGGAAAAACAGTTTTGATAGAGTTTTTCTTTTTTTTTTTTTTTAAAGATTTTATTTATTTATTTGAGAGAGAGAGAATGAGAGAGAGCAAGCACATGAGAGGGGGGAGGGTCAGAGGGAGAAGCAGACTCCCTGCCGAGCAGGGAGCCCGATGCGGGACTCGATCCAGGGACTCCAGGATCGTGACCTGAGCCGAAGGCAGTCGCTTTAACCAACTGAGCCACCCAGGCGCCCCTTGATAGAGTTTTTCATACAGGTTTAAGTCTCAGTGTGTCTGGCACTGTGTGCGTGCGCGTGCACGTGCGTGAATGGCAGAGCAGGAGACAACTGCATGTTTAGGCTTACTGTATTCACCTATTTTGACACGACCCTAAATAATTAAGCACAGATCTAATTGTACTAGAAAGAATTGTTTTATTCTAGGTTGCTGAATGAACATGAGTATTCGGCTAAGAGGTCAAGAAATCTGAAGTGTGATATTTGTTTCATTTTGTTTTAATAAAGTAGATGTGAAATGTTTCTTACCATATAAGGATAAAATTGAGGGTACTATCTAAAACATTCGTTTTCTTTTCAGTGACAGGAGACCCAAGGAGACAGGTAGCTGGATTTCCTGAAGCTAAGAGAAGTCTTTTGGATGAAAAATCAATTTTAACTTTTGCATCTAATATTACAAAACCTTTATCTATAAGGAGAAACTCTGGATTATTTTTCTTGGTTTCTACCTATGATTTATCCATAAAGAAAAAGGAAGTTGACATTTACAGAGAGAGATTCTTTCTAAGTGGTTCTTCCTAGAAAGATGGATGAAAATGAAAAATACTGTACCTGCTGAAACTATTAATTAAAAACAAAAGTCCAGGTAGGTCTATTTTATTAAGTAATACAAATTTAAAATCTTTAGTCTTAAGCCTGAAAACTCCATGGTCACATACAGGCTTTTACAACAAGAAAATGAGTGATACTGGACATATTCTGGAATCAAAACATTAGATCAATTCCGTTTTTAAAAATCTTTCTTCTAGGGTCATCTTTTCTTTCTCAAGTACCTAAGGAAGTTATTCAATATTGTGCAGAACTAATGTGTGCCTAAATCTTTTCTAGTATATTTTCCATTTGAGTCAGAATTTTGTTACTAATAATTACACTACTTAGAAAAAAAACAGGACAGTGGAATAATGTAAGTGAACCACTCTTGGAAGTTTTCACCTATAGACTTTAGGGGCCTTTAGTAATTGTAATTTGAGATATTGGAATTTCAAAGAGGAATTTTTAAATCACTTCTTCAAAGTTTCTATGGTGAATTGCCTTGTTCATTGGAATATTCAGAGAATGGAATATGAATTTAATTTTTGGTTTAGCTCAAGACTTTTCGGCAAATACTTTTTGTTTAGCCCTTGATGTTGAAAATATTTTGTAAATGCATTAGTTCACTTGTGTTTCACATTGTTCAGCCACTTGTTCATTAAGAAAGGAACTCGCAGGAGTTCACAGTCATGGATAATACTCATTGTAGTAGAATAAGGTATTGGGAGAAATGGAGGAGATATATTCTAAGACATATTTTGACAACTATTATTTACAGTATATCCTTGGTTATAGTTTATTTTGTCCTGATTTCCCACTGTTGTAAACATAAAAAAAAGAAAAGGTATGTTAATTCAGGTTTTACTGTTAGTTTGGTTCCACGTGGTGGAGGTTCTATGTATTCTTGCATTAACCTAAGGCGTATTTTTTTGAAAATTATATTTTCTGATTGTAAAGCAAACCATACATTATTTAAAAAATCAAACAATGCAGAAAAACTTAGGCACTGTCTACCACTTTGGTGAAAAAGACATTGATACCTGCCTCAAGCACAGCTTTGTAAACTGAGAGGGGTTATGCCTCCCAGCCACATAGCCTACTTCAAAAACCAAGCAACATTTTGATGTGATTAGAATATCCTGCAGGATCATTTTTAATGCTTCCATAGTATTCCATTATCTATATAACCCAACTCCTAGTGCTAAGTTGAAATGTTCCCTAATTTTATTGTAAAACACTGCTACAAAAAACCGCCCAAGTTTTGCATACATATTTTTGCACACTTGTTTCATCATCCTCTTAGGATAAATTCCAGAAAGTACAAACTGTATTTTAAATTATATGCCTACTCTGGCACAACCAAGAATATTTCCTATGAATAGATACTTTGTAGACTTTCTCAATTTGGAGAGCTTTACTGATTGTTATGCTGAGCTAAGACTTATAACAGCAAAAGACCAAATGATGATTACTATTTAAAGCTATGTATAAAATTTCTAGGAAGGCAGAAAGTCTAGTGTCCCAAACTAGAATATCTCTATTACACATGAGCCAGCAGGACTTTGGCAAAAACTCCCCGTAGTATCTTAATGAATACAAGTGGTCAGGGTTGCAGTTTCACATTTCACCAAGGGAATGCCCAGGGCCAAAGATGGAATGTCAGGTGAAGTGAGATTTCCTCACTCAGCACTCTGCCTTTACCTCCAGCAGCTGGCTTTCGGCAACATTCAGGGGATCCACACACCCCGCACATTCATTCTTTCTTTCAGCAAACCTCACTGAACACCGTCTCTCAGGTACCGCGCGTAGTCATGTGATCTTGCCCAGGGAGCACGCTTAGTCTAACTGATGACAACTTCAGGGGCAGCTGGATTCACAGGGAAAAACTCTGCCTGAGCAAATCCAGACAGTCTCACCCGGGGGTGGGGGCGGTGATTAGAGCGGGCTCCGGGAGGGTGAATGGACTGGGTTACCTGGGGTGGAGGCAGACTCGTTCTCTGGTCACCCACTGAATGACCCAAACCCGTCCTTCTTTTGTTACCTCTGCAGTAGAAAGGCTAGCTACTCCGTTTCTCAGCCTCCCTTGTAGGTGGAGGGAGCTAGAAGAGGCGGTTCTGGCCAGTGAGAGAGAAGTCGGCTAGGGGCAGCTGGAAAGGCATCTTCTTTCTCTGATAAAGGCACTGCAGTAGCTAGCCCTGTCTTTCACTTAGTTTTGCCTTAACTGAATATCTGAGGCAGGAAGCAAGGAGTGAAGGTCAACATCACTAAACCTCTGAACTAGCACCAGCAGCAGTTTATATTCAGACAGCTCATTTCGTGGGGAACAGGAACCTCTCTCCGTTTATACCACTCTGAGTCGGACATACTGCTATTTGCAGCTGAAAGCATTCCTAATCAATATATCATTCCTCCAACTAAGACTGTGTCTGGATGGAGGCAAGAATAAGGGGCCAAGATGGGGCAAAACGGGGAGCGGGTTTCAGAACGAGCACCTTCAACAGCTCTCCGATGCTCTCAAAACATGGCCCTTTCAGGTTCAGGAGGCATAACTATGTATACAGGGCAACATTTCCCCTTAGTGTGAAAGCCTGAAAGTGTGTATTTGTTAGAAAAATATGACAACACTATCTGATAATGAATTTGAAACACGGTTTGAGATGTAACAACTTCAAAAGTACCAAAAGCAAAACAAACAAATCCTAACATGAATTATAGAATCAAAGAGTAAATATAAGGTAGGAATAAAAAATGAGAGTACAAAAGGCAGCACAATTAGGCAAAGGGCATGTATGCATGTGATGTCCTTTCTGTATCCATTTTCCTCTGGCAGAAACTTCAGGAGTTTATATGAAAACATAAGGCAAATTTTTAAAAAAGCTAACAGCCAAAACATTACCAGCACAGTGGACTTAAAAGAAAGTAGCTGGGGTTTTTTGTTGTTTTTTTTTTTTTTAATTTTAACAGCAAAGAAAACAACAGCATCTAGACGATCATGAATCTTGGCCAACTGAACAGTCTAAGAGATTATTCAAGCCTGCTCAAGATCATAGACATCATGTAAAGAGGGGTCTATAGGAAGAAAGATCTAATGATAAAAATGTATATAATTAGTTAGAAAAATAAGACAAGGAATATGCAGACTGTTGTCCTAACAAACCCAACAGCCACAAAACTGTTTCCCAGGGTCTGAGAAAGTAAGCCAATCATTTTGAATATGGACAATTTACAAAATCGTAAGTAAGTTGGGGGGAACCATGTATTTTAAAGGAAAGAACAATTACCATAAGGAAATCTAAATAGGGAGACATTTTCTGTATTCCCAAAGGCTGAGGGACACTGTCCTACGTGGTGCTATTTTGTGGATCTATTTCTCTGAAAGCAAACAACCAAAAATCACCACACATCCGAGTGTGAAATAAAAAATGTATAATAAATTTCAAGGTATGAAAAACATAGGCCTTAAAATCTAAGACAGCAAGACGCTGACTCTCGTTTACCACGATTTGCGAGGTCTCGAATGGTGCCTGATAAATAGGTGTTCAAATATTTGTTGGAAAAGAGAGAAGGAAAAGAGAAGAAAATAGGAAACTTCCTACAAGAGCAAGATGTTCTTTACAAAGAATACTTTTCCAAGAAGCAGAACAGAAGTATCATTCAATATAAAATACACATAAGTTGCAAAATGATCTTAAGGAAATAACAACAGAGGATACATTCTTATGAGGTAAGTTATAGATGAACACTTAAAGAGCACTCTCAAATTTCATTCTCAATTCCATTAATCAAAACCTGATAAGTAATATGTATCATCTTTTCACTGAACGATTTTCAAATACTTGTTATAGAATAACTCTCTAAAACAACAAAGGGCAATCTGCTCTTAGCAGGAAGAGTAAATTATATTGGATGAGGTTACAAGCATTTACGACTTATAAGGAGCATTTCTCTCTTGGCTGCCTAATGCTTAAGAAATATCTTCTGTTGGCTAATAAAGAGAAATCTCTCCATGAAACTCTCAGCCAAGATTTAATCCGAAGTATGTTCTTTAATGAGACAATAAGAAAGCATCGGAGATTTACTTAGCACTTCTGAAACACTTTAGGTTGACCATTCCAGGAAATTATCCCAACAATCACCTGGAGACAAGGATTCTTGGTATCTCTGTTTCGCTGATGACCAAACAGACTTTGTGAGGTGAATTAACTAACTCAAAGCCACACAGGTGAGTAAGGAATGGAGATGAGACACAGGGAGGAGGCTGCAGAGCTGACTCCTGATCACCATGCCGAACTGTATCAGTGGTAGTGACAGAGATAATGATAACTGATAATAATACGAATACAGGCATACTTCATTTTATTGTTTCCCTTCATCGTACTTAACAGATACTGTGGTTTTTACTAATTGACAGACTGTGGCAACCCTCTGTCAAGCAGGTCTATCGGCACCATTTTTCCAACAGCATTTGCTCACTTCGCATCTCTGTGTCACGTTTTGGTAAATCTTGCAGTATTTCAAACCTTCTTGTTGTTATTATATTTGTTGCAGTGATGTGTGGTCCGCGATCTTTGATGTTGCTATTGTAATGGTTTTGAGGTGACACAGACTGCACCCATATAAGGTGGAGAACTTAACGGATACATGTTGGGTGTGTTCTGACTGCCCCACCGCCCAGCCATTCCTGCATCTTTCTCCCTCTCCTCAGGCCTCCCTACTTCCTGAGACAAACAGTAGTAAAACCAGGGCAGTTAATAAGCCTACAATGGCCTGCAAGCATTCAAGTGAAAGGAAGAGCCCATCGATGTGGCAAACGTCAGTGTTGTCCTGCATTAAGAAATTGCCACAGCCACCCCAACTTTTAAGAACCATCACCCCAATGAGTCAACAGCCATCAACATCAGGCAAGATTCTCCACCGACAAAAAGACTATGGCTTGCTGAAAGTTCAGATGATTTTTAGCAAAAAAGTATTTTTTTTTTTTTTAAGATTTTATTTATTTGACAGAGAGAGACAGTGAGAGCAGGAACACAAGCAGGGGGAGTGGGAGAGGGAGAAGCAGGCCTCCCGCCGAGCAGGAAGCCCGATGTGGGACTCAATCCCGGGACCCCAGGATCATGACCTGAGCTGAAGGCAGACGCTTAACGACTGAGCCACCCAGGCGCCCGCAATAAAGTATTTTTAATTAAAGTATGTACATTTTTTTTTTTGGAAAGACAATGCTATTGTATAGCTAATAACTCTTACGTGCACTGGGAAACCAAAAAATTCATTAAACTCGCTTTCTTGCAATATTTGTTTTACTGCGGTGGTGTGCAATTGAACCCACAATATCTCTGAGGTATGTCTGTAATAAATTACCATACACAGAGTTGCTGGAACAACTTCACACATATTTAATCTTCGTAAGATATACCAAACCTCAGTTGTCCCTTTCCTGCCAAGAGCAAACATACTTATTTTTTAAGACCAAAGTATTAAATCACTGTACTTGGAAATTCTTTATCAAAAAAACAACTGTTTTCTCTCCCTTTTTACTTCAGTTGCTCATGACCCTGCCAGGAAAACAAATATTTTTAGCATCTCCTCCAGCCCCTGGGATACTATCTAGACAGGGCTAGACCTTTCCTCACTGCTTTCACTCTGGTTATATGTCTGAAATTGCTTTGTGTCAGCAGTTATGACTCTGGGCGTAGTAGGTATTACATTTTTTCAGTTTGGTGCCAGAGAGAAAATGAATAGGTACTGCAACTGTATTCTGAGCGTAGACTTAAGAGGTATTATCTTTCTAATATAAATTATATAGACACAACAAAATAGATGTGTCCATTCACTTGGCTTACACAAATTCTGGGAGCTGTTATCCATATAGCAGGTTATGCTGTGGTCCTAACTTTGTCTTGTTGGTCCTATTTGAAATATTAAAAATCAGTACCTTCTGGGTTTCTAAAATTCTAGTTCATTGATTAGGGAATTGGTTACTTAAAAATAGTTCTTTAACATTTTCTGTTGATGCAAACTCAATCTCTACATGTTTATGGCATGTTATAATAACATTAGGACCACATGACTGGCTTTCCTAGTTACTTCTGAACTGAAAAACAGGCATTATTGAAAATAAAGGACAGCTGCAGGATACATGTGAGTTATAGGAGCAGGCAATCCAGAAATGATAAATGCAAATGGCTCCCAAACACATGAAAAAATACTCACTGGCACTAATAATAAAATATTGCAAATTGAAACAATAATGACAAGAACATTGTTCAACTGTGAAATTGGTGAAGAAAAGAAAAAGCTAACACTTAACGCTGGAAAGGGGATGACGAGGTCACCACGTTGCAGAGGTGTACTCTGGTTCGACTGGTATAGAAAGCAACTTGATAGCATGCTTTATCATCAGGAATGAAAATTTCTTTTACTCTCCAGTTTTCGTCTCATAGAGGACACACACACACACACACACGATTTATATTTTAAATTTGGGGCCAAATACCACTCCTTTGTTTCAAGGCTTGAGCCGTTCTCCAGAGAAACACTGGAATGTAAGGAGACCAGTTCACCTGTCCCCAGACTGCCTGTGCTCAGATGAGGACACTCTATGCTCTAGCATGTTCAGGGAAGGAAGGAGGGAAGGAGGGAAGGAAGGAGGGAAGGAGGGAAACTATCACCCAGGATTCAAAGTAACTTGGTAGCTAACTGACCTTGAACAAGTAATATAACTTCTTGAAAATGAGAGTATTGGGGTGCCTGGGTGGCTCAGATGGTTAAGCGTCTGCCTTCGGCTCAGGTCATGATCCCAGGGTCCTGGGATCGAGCCCCACATCGGGCTCCCTGCTCGATGGGAAGCCTGCTTCTCCCTCTGCCCCTCTCTCTCTGTTTCTCATGAATAAATAAATAAAATCTTAAAAAAAAAAAAAAAGAAAATGAGAGTATCCTTTTCACAGAATTACAAGGATCAAAGGTGATAATGTACGAGAAGGTCCTTTGTAAGTAACACATCGATACACATCTTTTGAGATTTCGAAATTTTTTTATTTTTTCAGGTTTCCTCTTCAGTGTCCTCTGATGCCCCTCTCCAAGCACTGTAGTATCCTATCCCTTCCTCCAGTGGACACACCTGCTCTACCATCATTTTTCTTCTTACTAAATTATACCACTGTATGGACACTGTATTGTACCCTTCGGGGTAAGGACACCCCACTCCTACCCTGGCCAATGTCATTCCAACAGAGTAACATTATTAAAACTTTCTATTACACTTAAGTTAACTGAGCCAGAAATGCCATAATGATAGAGTCTTCGGGGAGAGACAAGAAAGCATTGGGGCCCCATATTCACGATAGATGTCCACTCCTCAGATAGATGGCACATCCAGCCTTACATAACCGTTCTGCCAAAGGGAAGCTTGGTGAGACATCTGACAGAAACTTGCTCCTAAAAGAGCGTGCTTAAATTTTTTATCGGACTGCCTTTATAAAAAATTGAAACAGAGTATTCTCCAAGTGGGGCACCAGTTTGCTAAAAAGATTAGAATTTACAATTACCTTTTAAACCATCGTTTTAGAACTCTATGCCTTCTACGCCTAAAATGCCAAGCAAGTGTTTGGCTTTGAAATTAGGGAAAGAAAGAATGAATTCTCCCTCAAGCTGAGAGAGCCTTTCACTCTTACATGCCCTGGTGGCAATTTCCCACTCTTCAAAGCCTTTGTCCTTTAGGCAATGGAGAGAAATGTGCTAGAATGACAATGGGTGCCTCACTTCTGGACTGATTATCAGCACACTGTGTAAAAATGCCTTTTGCTCTCCTTCTCAAGGTGATGAGGCTGGTGAAGTGATGAAAGCAGAACGACATCAGAATCACCAAGCCGGGAGCCCAAGCATTTCCCCTGCTGCACTGCAGATTCTTTCTGACCCAAGTCCCCTGTCCTCAGTGACATTTACCTATAGAAGGTGCGCTTTCCGTTTAAAATGGATGCAGTAATCGAAAAGAACAGATGAGGAGCTCCCTCGCTGTTAGAAATCAAATATTACGATTCTGTCAGGCTCAGATACTGAATTGTTTCAGTCCTGGGTGTTTTAGAAAGAAGGGGGGGCGGAATCTGTATTTTGGATAGTGGGAGCCTGCTGTGAATACAGATGGAAATTTTATGGCTTGTTTAATGCTTGTCTATTTTAATAAAAAGAATAAATTTCAACAGCAGCACAATTTCTTTCGTTCTATACTCCATGTGTTGCAATATTGAAATAAAAGTAGCCCTCTATCCTGGAATCTTTCATCTCTCTGCAGTGCTGAGTTTATTCCAACCCTGCCTCTGAAATGTATTTATGAAGAAGAAAACATTAGCTAAAAGGAGGGACAGAAAAATCTCTAGGGGTAATATGGAATGCTCAACACACACATTCCCTCTCTCTCTCTCTGTCTCTGTCTCCGTCCATCTGTCTGTCTCTAAGGGAGAGAACAGAAGTACTCTTTGTCTGGTTGCAATGAGAACCAAATGATAGAGTCTCACCTTGGAGGCAATGGTATATAGTCATGGAGGAGAAATGGATGTGAAATCTATCTGGTTTGTTTTATCACCCTACAGAGGCTGAGAGGACACCAAAGCAAAGCCTGTTTCTATACATTTAGGGAATTATGCCAAACTTTTCAGCTGCATCCATGGCATTTATTGTTCATTCTTGCTAAATTTCCATTAATGGGTTATTTATTCGACCCTACAGAAGGGTGAACATACTCTGCAAAGTGAAGGTATAATCACAAAGCACTGCTGGTAATTTTTACCAGAAGTGGAAATTGACATAGAGACAAATTAAAATACAACAAGAAATCAAATTGCTTGAAATCTTTTTGACAGGCTGGAAAGGGACCTGCTCCTCCTTCAGTAACAATTTGACACTTAAGATACACTCATGTGTTTTAGAAGCACTACACTGAAATTCTGCATGGCCGAGTTTTAGATCCCCATTCCTGGCCTATGCATGTCCTTCTGAATTACCACACCTCCCCACCCCCTTAGCGGGGTAAAGCTCTTTAAAAGGAAAACATACTATATGCTGGCTAATTGAACGTAATAATAAATAAATAAATATATAAATAAAAAGAAAACATAGTTTTAAAGATCCTTCTTGGACAGAGAAGACTCTCAGAATTAACTTTAAGGTTCAACAACAGTGCTGGGAATCCTAACCCTGGCTGCTTCCAGCGGAGGAGGGACACTAACTGGCAAATGGTAGGAAGGAGCTCCCAGGGGCGATGAAATGCAATCCATCTCGTTGGGGGAATCAGATAAACAACTGTGCATTTGTCAAAACTGATTAAATATATACTCAGGATCATTGCATTTGACTCATATAAATTATAACTACGTTTAAAAAACTCTTCCTGGAAACATTAAACAACAGTAAGATCCTTCTAAGCACAAAGTTTCAGAATTTTCTGGACATATAATTGTAAGGCCGATAAAGAGAACGCCTTTTGCTGAACGTTTACGTAAAAGCTGAGGTACTCCTGGGCCCACACATCTCCGCTTCAGTGCCACGCTTTCCTGAGACATAACCATGAAGATTTTATTGTTATGAGATGAAAGCAAATATTGCTGAGAATGCAATTAAAAGCTCTACATTAAATTGCAAGTGCAAGCTAAAAGTCTAGGCTAGGCATTCCTGCCACATTCCCCATGATGACACAAGGGACCTAGGGACTTCCCAACCACATCTGAAGCAAATGTCCCAGCTGTGGTCCACGGCACAGAACCGTGAGTGTCGGAAGGCCTCTCTTGAAAGAATATGTGTGCGCCTCGTTTTATGATAATTGGATAGTGGACCTCAAAAGACAGATACATCAAGACCCAATTACTCTAATATAAAAGGATCCCCTTCCATTGTCTAGTGCCACCATGTATTTTGCATCACTCTATCCAGGCAACTTCCTGTTTAACATAACCGCCCATTGCACTGAGCAGTAGATATAGGTTTTATCTTTAACAAACCAAAAGCTGTTTTCTCTTGTCTGCCTTGACTCTCCACTAAGCTCAAGTCTTTCATGAGATTTGATGTCTCTTTATTTGTGCTAGAATTAATAGCTGCAAATACTGATATATAGTTGTCAGGCTAATAAAATTAAAAATACAGAAAGATATACAAACACACATGAACACAAACATACAAAAAGAATTAGAAAAAAAATCATCTCACGAATTTTGGGGTGATGACATTCCTTACTGGTTATTTGGGCTTTAATATTAAAGCAAAATTTTTAATCAAAATACTATGTATGCTTCCCCAAAAGGGTTTTACAAAAGGTCGACTGAGTGCATTTTAATATTCTTGCAGAAGTCTTTAATATGCAACTTCAAACTTAAACTTTTTTTTAGTAAAAGTAGCACATTTCAGAAAGGTTAAATGTAGTGCCTGTTCTCAGAATCCATTTCAGAGCATTCTTACATCTCACATGTAATCAAGCTTATAATTATTAATGAACATATTTGTAAGAAAATCCATTCTCTTGTTTTTCAAGATATTATCTTTTTCATTTCTCTAAACTTCTGAAAATTAAACCTTTAAAGTTGTGATGTGGAAGAAATGCATTAAATTGATCATGCAGTTTATTGCGGATGATTTTCTTCTATTTTTTTCACTTCCCTCCTTTTAAAATAACTATAAATACCTTGCTCACAAAATGGAAGAATACATTAAAACATGTCACTGTTCTAAAGGGTTTACTGTGAATATAGCAAATACTTATAGTGGAAGGGAGAACAAGAATGGAACATCACAGTTCTTATCATAAAGACTGTCATAATCTAAATCTGAGAGGTCTTTCAACCAGCATTTCTAAATTCATCATGCCTGATGAATGACAGCCTAGAAGGAAAGCAAGACTTCCACATTTCTCAAACAATTCAGTAATTATTCTCCAGGCTTTTCATGTATCAGCTCAGTAGGTCTCTGCTCTTTCAGGTGTCCCAAGTGCAGAATTTCATACTGAAAACCCAAGTTAAAAGTCAACATAAGATAATATTTTTGCAAAGTAAAAATCAGGGAAAGCAGGAGGAAAAGGGGTACATCCTACACACATGTAAGCCAATACCTCTGCATTCCTTTCTTTTAAAAAAAAAAAAAGTTTTTATTTATTTATTTGAGAGAGAGAGGATGAGCAGGGGGGAGGGGAAAGGGAGAGGGGCAGAAGGAGAGTAGCAGAGGGAGAGGGAGAATCAGGCTCCCCACTGAGCAGGCAGCCTGATGCAGGACTCAATCACAGGACCCTGGGATCATGACCTGAGCTGAAGGCAGATGCTTAACCAACTGAGCCATCCAGGTGTCCCCATCCTCCGCATTTCTTTCTTAACACAAGGTATAACTAGCCTCTCAGATGCTCACATTTTTTTTTTAATTCATTTGACAGAGAGAGAGAGAGAGAGCACAAGCAGGGGTTGGGGGGAGGCAGAGGGAGAGGGAGAAGCAGGCTCCCCACTGAGCAAGGAGCCCAATGCGGGGCTTGATCCCTGGACCCTGGGATCATGACCTGAGCCGAAGGCAGACACTTAACCTACTGAGCCACCCAGGTGCCCCACAGATGCTCACATTTGACAGCCCCTACACATCTTTCTTGGCTCCTTCCTTTCTCTTGCACCCACATTTAGCCATCCTGTCTGACCAGTCCTACCTCTTTCTACAAGTTTTCTAACCGTGCTCACACTTCTCGGTCTAGAGAGCCAGCTTCAATGTCCACCTCTCTCTACCCTCTGCACCATAGTTGTGCCCCCCCACATGGTCTCCATCTCACTTCATACACTTCATACACTTAAGACTATCTTAATTCTTTCCAACTTGTCCATCTTCCTTACTAAACTACCAGTTCCCAAAGGTCTAGAAGTACATCTTTTTTTTCTTTGGATTCCTAAAGCATATAAATATTTGTTGAACTGAAGTGCTACTGAATCAAAACAATTATGTGTGTTTCATATCCACTGCACTACACAAATATTTCAGAATTTTGTTACTTTTACATCCAAATTAATTTGGCTAATTTTCCTATCAAAATAGTTCCACATAACTTAAGTGTCTAAGGATTCAGTCCATAAAAGTCTCTAAGAAGCCAAAAGTTTACCAGTTAAATTGGTTAACCTGAGACATGAAAAATCAACCTTTGATAAAGCTTAACACATCACATTATTTGTTCCTCTCGTGGATCCAACTGATACTGATCTATCTCCGTCTGGTCTAAGTGAATTCTAGTGAAAATTCTGATGTTTAAGGAAGAAAGCAGAAACAAGAACAGGAGGGCAGAAGCCAAGTAAAAGAGAGAGAAAGGACAATGCAGGATGTATGGTTGGTACTTAGTACTTACTTAGAAAGTAATTTCTGAGTCTGAGGGATAGAGTAATGTGAGATAGGACAATGGAAAATACAGAAGATAAAGTATTGGTGGGGACAGAGCTTTTGTATCTTTATAAATCTGTACTTACTGCTGTTTATAAATGTTCCAGTGTGTTCACACATCAGTCAGATGTATGTATTTCAATGCCAACAAAGAGACAAAGCTAAAAGTGAAAGAGGAAGGAGAAAATCCATGTGCAAAACAGAAACAAAGTTCCTGTGAAAAGGGGCTATACAGACGCTCAATTGTCTTCTCCCTAAAATGACTGTGACCTTGGCCTCTTATAAAGAGAGGCGACAGCAGAGGCTGAGCTGTATCAATACAGCATGAGCTGGATGGTCTCCATGCAGAAGACTGTCAGTTCGGGGTGCACATGATGGCTAATGGAGGAAGAATGGGGTCTCATGAGGACTGGCTGAAGAAATAGGGAGCATTTCACTGGGAGAGAAGACACAGCACCAACACATCTATCTTCATCTATATAAATAACTGGCATATGGGTGGACATAGCAGGGTGCTGGATTTAGTCTCAAAATAAGAGAGCATATTCTAACAATTAGAACTGTCCAGAAATGGGGTGGACTATGTTTAGAGGTAGGACGTTTCCAGTCACAGGCGATTCATAAGCAGAGACTGACAAGCCAGTCACAGAGCCGTCTATCCTCAAGGACAGGCAGGCTCCGCAGAGGCCCTGGCTCCGTGACCTCCAAGTCCCTTCCACCTCTAAGATTCCACGACTCTAGACACTCTGGGGATTTTCCACACAACTCTGCCCTTCAAAACGGATGTAGCTGTCCTTTACGTAAGTCCTATAGGTTCAAATTCAGATTTCTATAGTAGCTCTTCTTTTCACTGAATAAAATGAAATTATTCATTGACTCATCCTAATAAAGTAACTGAATCTTGTTTTAATCTGCAGTCCGTAAAAGTCACTACTAATCCATTAAATACAATTTGAGTGACTGGTATGAAAGTTGGGGCATGATAAATGGATTTTTTTCTTACCTAGGTATCACTGTAAAACAATTTGAGGTCATGTTTGTTATCTCAATCATATAAATTTAAGTAAAATGTGAGTCTCTTGCACACACAACATTTTAGTTATGTAGCTCTGCAGTGGCCTACATCAAAACATTTTCTAATAAAATAATGGCAGATTCCCTCTGTCGAGGACATGAGAAACTAAATGAAAATTAGGTTGGAAAGTAGTAAAGTTCTTTATTGTGTCCAGTCCCCCACTGCCTGGTGGAAGGAGGCACCCAGGCGAGGAGCTTCTCCCTGGGAGAGATGGGGTGAAGGCTGACGTCTCCTTCCCTTGGTTCAAGTGGCATGGTGGAGGAGGAGACCGCTTTGGCAAGTCCAAGCTGGGAATGATAAAAATAAGGTGATAGTGCTAGGGTTTTTAATCACTTTGCCTATATTTTAATCTTTCCTTTGCCCTGAGCAATTTTCCCTAAACCTAAAGAGTGTATAAAACTAACAACAAAAACAAAAATCCCTGTATGTACTGTATAATCTAAATTTGAGTGGTGGTAAAAATAAATTTAAGCCAAAGATGAAAAAAAAAAAAATTTAAGAAGTAAAACACATGATCCAAGGAGTTGAAGAGCCCATAAAATAAAAGTAAAGCAAAAGCAACCGGGTCCTAGATGAGACCTTATATAATGAAAGCAGGAGTTGCCCAAAGCTAGATTTAAGTACTTCCCTATATGCACTATGGCATGGCATGCAGAAGGGTCCACTGTGCTTGAATGCTCGGGAGAGAACTGAAAATTTAGGAAGAAGTAACACCCACTGATGACAGGAAATTACAAAAATGGGTTACAGACTCCTGGAGGAGAAGGAGGAGATGGAAGGCAAGCCCTTCAAGTTAGCAAAGCCAAGAGAGTTTTAGAAGCAGGGAGTACAGAGGACCTCTTCCTCACTCTACGATTTGTCCTAGCCCCACCACAGGCCACCGGTTCTAATACACCCTTGGGGTTGTCCCAGTTCTATCACTGAAGATGTCCCATCCTGGGAAGTCCCCCAGCCCCAAACAATGAAGGCTGGCTGCTCACACTAACCCCCCGGTGTATAAGGCAGAACCTCTTCTCTTGCCAGTTGACAGCCACAGGCCTCCAATAATCTGGAGAAAAAGCACAGAATCCTGGGCAGAGAGCTGTGTGGCCACTGCCATTTATTCATTTAACAGGACAGAGCCAAGGTGGCCTGGAAGAGGACACACTAGGAATTAGGAGTAAGCCTGCTCCAAGGAATCAGTAGTCCAGATGAGCACGAAGAAACCGCTGGAGCCTCTCCACGCCACCTTGTCACGGTTCTCAACAAAGAACAGCCATGGAAAGAGCAGCTGAAGGTGCAAACTTAGGGGCCATGCCAAGATTCAAAATCGAGACTTGGGACTTCTTTCACCTAGAGACCTTCATACACAAAGGACTATAGCTCCATATAGCGTTCCTAAGAGATACAAAGAGTTGTACCAGGTACGAGGAAAGAAAGGACCCCCCCACTGGAGGAGAATGGGGGAGGGAAGCGCTGCAGGCCACACGGCACGAAGCCTGTGGTGGAAAAGCCAGGGTATGTACGCTCTGGGAAAGGGAAAGACCGTCCCCTCCAATGACAAGTAAGGTCAACTAGCGTATTTGTGGAAAATGAGGTGGTACATGGGGCTCTGGCCTCAGAATGAAGGACCGAGAGTGCTTGGCTAAGGAGTCGCCAGAAAGGAGAGCAGAAAGCGAGAACCCTTCAGTTGTGGAAAAAGATGAAGCCCTATTATCCTTTGTACCATTTTTCACGATAACAAAAACTGAAATGAACCAAATATACAAAAATAAGGTATTAGTTGGATACATTCTGGTACATCCATAAAGCAGAACACCAAAGACGCATTAAAAACCTTACAAAAATATGTTTATTGACATAAACATAACGTTCACATTATATTGTTCCATGGGAAAAAAATGAGGCAACAAAAGAGGAGGTACTACCATTATCTCCATTAATTTGGGGGAAAAAAGAAAGAAGAGGGAAGAGAAGGAAAGGAAGAAAACAGAAGAAGAGTGAAGAAGAAACTACGTATATACATGCTTAGAAAAATACTGGAAAAACCCATTTCAAAATGGTAACAGTAATGCTTTCTCTGGGTGACCTTAGCCTCCCTGTATGGAATGCTCCACCTACGATGTACATCAATTATTCACATGGTGGGAAAGACGCAGGTAAGAGGACTGCCAGATGCCCCAGGGCATGACAAGTAATCAAGCAGGGGGTAAAGGTGGCAAACAGGTATTCAATACGCCAAAAGCTCTTAAAAGAAGTCTTCTTTGATTGGAGGTAATATTTAGCAAGAAAACCTGTCTGCCCACAGTTTGTCTACTTCTCTGCATTTGTCCCGAGGAAACACACATCACAGACCGTCTCTGAAGCCCTCTCAGGAGAGCCGCTGAAACTGAACTCTTGCTGACCAGCTTCCTCCAAGTAGAGTTCAGTCTGGGATTCAAGTGGCAGCTAGCTGCCAGAGGGAGACTGTTAACGCAGAGGTAAATCCATTAGGGCATACCCAGGGAAAAAGGACTGGCTTCTCACTCAGTTTAGAAAAGCTACGGGGACACCTGCATTGGAGGTGGGGCGCTGCTGCAGAAGGAGCCGGAGCTGAATGGAGCGATCCCGGCAAAGGCATCGCACCTGCGCAGAACCCAGGTGTTCCTACACCCCGCACCACATTCACTGCTCTCTCCAGAAACCCCATTTCTTTCTAATGGAAAGTAAGAGCAATTTGGCTCTGGATTTAACTGCCTTATGTAGAATATATATGAATAATAAATATTTGGAATATATCTAATATATATACACACACATATATATGTGTATGTACATATAATTATTAATATTACATTTTATATAAATACATATTTTTCTCCACATACACACATGCATATAATTTGTATTTACTTTTACCCTGCTTGGAATGACCATCAGTGAATTTACTTTCCTCATTTTAACTGACAACTCTCCCTAAATACACTCAGCATAAAATAAACTCATTTTTTCCAAGTGGACGAGGGGAAGAGGAAGGAGCAGGGAAGTGGGAGGAATTAACATTGGCTGAATCACTGCCCTGTGCCAGGCACTTCATGTTCAATTTAATTTTATCTTCACAACATCTCTTTGTACTAGGTGTTATTGTGGATGAGGGCACAGAGGCTCAGAGAGGTCAAGTAACCAACTGGGGACCATGCAGCAAAGAAGTGACAGTCAGGAGCCTCAAACCCAAGCCTCCATGACTCACGGCTCACACCCAGGCCCATTCCTCATTCCACGTAGCCTCCAAAAATCAATTTTCCTATTATTTCAGTGATCCCCAGCAGCACTTAAAAAAAAAAAAAAAGGCTGGATTAAGCCCTATGTGCAGATACAGCACAGATCGCATTAATAATTTAGGTTCCGCTAAAGCTGCAAAGCAGCTCTAGGAAAGCAGGTCAAAGCCGAGAATGCCAAATGCACCTAAGAACACTCTCCCTTCCTGACACTGCAAACAAAACCTTAACTAATCCACCAGAAAACAAAAAGATAATGCCTATCAGATGCCAACTGGATGGCTATGTAATTATTTTAATCTGATCCCACAGAAAAATCCACTGAAACATGTTATGTAAAATCAAGTTACAACCAGCCAGTGGAGACAAGCTCTCTGGTGGAGAGCTTGGACAAAGCCCAGGAACTGGATCCACACACAGTGGAGCGGGAGAAGTGAGGCTGCCTTGAGCACGCTCAGTGTCTGTGGAATACCATGCTCGTGTTAGCTAGGTCACAACACAGTCTACAGGGAAAACACCAATTCTAATGTATTCATGGTCCCCTTCAAACACCTAATTTCAGCTAAGATGAGGTACAATCAAAACCTTCTGAAATGAATCACAGACTGGAATTGAGGAGGATTACCAGGATGATTAATTCCACACTAATGATGATGAGTGAATATGTGAGTTTCACATGCCTGTATCACTGGTATTGATATATTAATTCTCTTTGGAATAAATGTGGTTAGAATAAATGTGTACACAAAACCATTTATTTTTAGATGGCAAAGAACGACTCCAGCTGAAGAGGCATAGTAAAGCAGGGATCCTTAACAATGGCCACTCTTCAAAGGAAAAAAATTAATTGCATTCAGCACTTTTCAACATCAATGTGATTATCTTCTTATTTCGAGGCAGGCAAACGCATTTTGAGTGTTGACAGAGCTAAGTAAATACACTCATTATGTTACTGAATCAGGTTGCAGTGGCCGAACCACTGCACAGAGGGAGAGCAGGTCCTTACAGAAGGGGAGGGGGGCAGGGTGGGGGGGGAAACAGTGGACAGTGTGGGGATTCGGTGACCTCAGAACCTTCAGGCACATCCTCTCTCATTCACCCCTAAGCAGCTAGGTAGTAGGAATGTGGCTGGGAATTATGAGATTGGGCATTTTGGGGACTAATAGAAAACAAAATGCATTGTTCAAGATTATGGCTTTGACTAATGTTGCTTCCCTAGACAATGGTAAATCCACAGTGCCAGGGTCAATTACGATTTTTCTGTACCTGATTCAAAATTGCTCTGTGCTTTGCAGTAATATTTAATGTCCCCATGTAACATGTGAGGATAAAAACATAGGGTTTAAGTCATGCATCATTATTTAAAAAGTACTTCCTATCTAGTATTTGTCGCATAAAACAAATGAACAATAACATTGGTAATGGGGAGGCATAAAAATGATTTAATAACTGATTAGAAAATAATGAAAAATAAAAGCAAAAGCTTTCTCCAAATGTAAGAATCTGACATGAGTGGTGAATCATCTCTAAGCAGAATAGTGTAAGGGGGGAAAGGGGTTCAAATTCTGCCTCTGTCTGTTCACTGTTACTGTTAAATTCAGTGTCAGAGTCTCAATCTGCTCATCTGCAAAAGGAGAATAAAGCCATCTAACTCAGAGGTTCAAAGCGTTAACCAAGAGAACAGCCTTCCACACCTGCCAATTACTTTATTGTAAGTGGAGCCTAACTTTGCTAGCAGGGTCCCTATTGATTCAGACTAAAGTGTGCTAGTAAGCCTAAAATTGTCCTTTCCAAATAATCAATCCATTTTTTTGAGATTCCAATTTTTGCCTACTCCCTTTCCCAAATTTGAGCTTTTTACTCATTGTTCTTACCGTCAAGGAAATAGAAAGAGTATCACTTCCTAAGGCCTAAGAGGTCTTGGCTCTCCTGGCTGAGAATCTGGCGGTGCCTAGTGACTCACTTCCAACATTTATCAGTGTCATCAGCTCAAGGAGGTTTTGTTTTGTTTTGTTTTGTTTTTTAATGTTGCTGCTAATTTCTTACCATTCTACAAATTATTTTGAATTTCTAATTTAGCCTCTGAAAATAAGTCTGTTTTGAGACCCTGAGTTCTTTAAAACCAGCTTCTTCAATAGCTTTCTCATAAAAACAGTAAGCATGAGGGGCACCTGGGTGGCTCAGTTGGTTAAGCATCTGCCTTCGGCTCAGGTCATGATCCCAGGGTCCTGGGATTGAGTCCCACGTTAGGTTCCCTGCTCAGCAGGGAGTCTGCTTCTCTCTCTCTCTCTCTCTCTCCCTCTAACCTTCCACCCCTGCTCGTTCTCTCTCTCTCTCTCTCTCTCAAATAAATAAAATCTTAAAAAAAAAAATGAAAACAGTAAGCATGAAACACAAGACATCGGGAATATACTCATTTCAAAAACCACCCAGGCGCCCCTCTTAAGCTTTCTTTAATATCAACCTAGGCTAGCATTTAACTACTGAGAGAAGCTAATTAATAATAGTGTTAATGAATAGAAGAATGTATTTAACATGTGAGTCTTTGGAAGTATTTCTCAAAATGACAGATTTAATTCCCTGAGGGCTGTAAAAAAGTTTGCAAAGAGCTGAACTGCAGGGCTCAAATGACTTTTTGAGGATACCAGTTTATCAGTAAAATTTCATCCACCAAATACTTTTCTGAGTGCTTACTAGGTATAAAAGTTCTTGAAAGCATCCCCTCATTTACTCAGCTCGTCCATTTGCTTCTTGGCTATAGTCACCGGTTACATTTGAGAGCCCATGCTCCAAGGAAGGGAGGCTGGAAGCCCTTGCTAACGTCTCTATTTATGCCAGGAACTTGGCAAAATGCCTTTACAGTGTTTCTACTCTTTACAGTATGTATGCAAGTAAAGGACTAATATCCTGGTTTGAACAATGTGGAAACTGAAGCCCAAAGAAATTTAGTTCAAGGCCACACAGCTAATGAGTGGCACCTGCAATATGAATTCTTATCGAGGCCAAAAGCCCATTCTTTCCATCACCATGGTTTGTAAAACTTATCCCCCTCCCCACAACTTTCTCCTTATTGCTCGCCTGCTTTATGAATGTTTTTAATCCTCTAGTAAACAAAATTTACCATATTTTCCTACCCTCTTCAATCGTATAGACCTCTTAGAAAACTGTACTTTGCTAGGATAAAATGCTGTTCATAGTATTGAAACTATGAAGTTTTTAGAGATACCTACATATAGTTATAAATGTTTTAGTGTCACTGGCTTCCAGTCACTAGAAAACTTTGGACTTAATTCCAACCCTCTCTGGCCAAGTTCTCTGTTCCCATTCTTTTCCACACAGTCCATATATCCTTCTCCTTCTATGGTGATGGTACTGGTTGGCTTTTGTTCTGCCAAAGGGCAAGCTATGGGCCGGGCACATAAGAATGTTAGTCTCTATCCATTCTAATGGGCTTCATATAAACTCAAACAGAACTGATGATACGATCCTAATTAGTAGAAAGGTCACCTATAACTGAGAAATAATTTACTGGAACCAACTAAATCTAAATTGAAATCTATACTTTTTATAGGCAGCTCCTATATTTGACGATGATGGGCCATTCTTTTTCATGATGCCACTTTGGGTCCAGGATAGCATTATCTTCAATGAAGGGGATAAGCACCAGAAAAATCTGAAATATATGTGAAAGGTCCAGGCTTCATTTCCATTAATTTGCTTTCAATTCTTCTACTTTTAATTTAGACAAACTAGAAACACCATAGTCTGGGTAAAACTTAGAGCAGATTCCTTGTTTTCAAATGTTACCTTTCTATGCAAGTATTTTCTTTAGGATACTATTTGGATTATACAACCAACAGTGTCACACTGTATTTAGACGTCATCCCTCAACGTTTAACCTATTCATCAATCAACAGATAGAAGTGAACAATTCTACTTTGTTTCAGCGACTGGATTCCTCTTAAAAGTTATTTTGGGCACCTGGGTGGCTCAGTCAGTTAAGTGTCTGCCTTTGGCTATGGTCATGATCCCAGGGTCCTGGGAACGAGCAATGTGTCAGGCTCCCTGCTCAGCCACGAGTCTGCTTCTCCCTTTACCCTTCTACCCTGCTCATGATCTGTCTCTCACTCTCTCTCTCTCAAATAAATAAATACAATCTTTAAAAAAATAAAAATTGGGGTGCCTGGGTGGCTCAGTTGGTTAGGTGGCTGCCTTCAGCTCGGGTTGTGATCCCAGGCTCCTGGGATCGAGCCCTGCGTCGGGCTCTCTGCTCAGTGGGGGAGCCTGCTTCTTCCTCTGCCCCTCCCTCTGCTTGTGCTTGCTCTCCCCCTCTCTCCCCCTCTCTCTCTGCGTCAAATAAATTTAAAAAATCTTAAAAAAAATAAAATTAAAATTAAAATTAAATGCGCACTAACTTAAATGTACACTAATTTAAGTGTAATGATTTAGGCAATATTTAGATTTTGCAGTGAAAGATAAATAATTTATAAAATTTCAGATACTAAATAATTTACCTTTTAACATTCCAACAGTGATTATTCTTCTCTTCACATAAGAATTCACCATAGATGTCTATTAGTAAGAGCCTCACATTTAAAAATCTAATCCATCTATTCTGATGGCCCAAGCCAGGGACTTAGAACCATACAGAGCTCAATTACAAGGCCAGTTATTTCTGTTACTGAGGCAAGTTACATAACAAACTTAAGCTTAGGCTAAAACCTCTGAACATGTGGATAACACTCTGACATACTGTTAGCATCTTTTTTTTTTTTTTTCTTCTCCAGTCCTTCACCCCTACCTGTGTTGAGTAGTACAAGCAGAATATAAAAGAGCAGGTAGGAGCACCTGGTGGCTCAGTTGGCTAAGCATTTGCCTTCAGCTCAGGTCATGATCTCGGGGTCCTGGGATCCAGCCCAGCATCAGACTCCCCCTCCCTCCCTCTTGAGCTCTCTCTCTCTCTCAAATAAATAAATAAAATCTTCAAAAAAAAAAGGAGCATGTAGATGGGCCTACAGGTCCCATCCTTTACATTGCCAGTCCCCAGCATGGTGACAAGCACAATGTCAGCACACAATACATTCTTATTAAATGAAGAGACACTGGTAAAATGTGATGTGATTAATGTATCTTTTTCTAACAATATAACTACAAAAATTATGAAGCACTGCCAAATCCTCTTTTTCCTCAAACATACCTACTAAAAGCAAACATTTTTCCACATTGAGATTCAATAAAACACACATACACACAATACAATATCATCTTGCCAAAGGCAAATCAAGAGACAGAAAAGACCATGAACCTGAAGAGTAATGAAGAAACAGTTCAATAGCTATAGACTGCCGATGACAAAACTAACAAAATTTTAAATAACATATTCAGACATTAATAAATGTATAACTTATACTAACATGATCTTGCACTGATTATAATGGTAATTGATCAAGAGCAAGAAAGTGTTTTTTTTTTAAATGAACATATGACTTTGAGAATAAAAAGATGTATCACGATAGGAAGAGAGAGCACAGAGAACCAATGAGCAGACAAGTTTTATTTAATTGCTTCCTTATTCCTAAATGCTATGGAATGTCAAAGGACAAAGGTTTACAACTTTTCTATGAGTTCCATCCATCCTCTTCCAAATGGAGGAAGAGTGGAGATGGGGCAGCAGCGTGCTCCTAGGGAGCTGACCTGCCTGGCTTCAGTGAGTTGACTTGTTGGCACAATCCCTAAAGGCTCAGGTTGGAAACAGTCCATTCATTCTTCTGTTCCTTATGAATATCAATAACAACAGCAACAACTACCACTATGTGGCTCTTGCTTTGTGCCAAGCACTGTTCTAATCCTAATTCACTGAGATCTCATTGCAACCCTCTGACAAAGGTATGTACTATTATTATATTCATTTTGCAGGTAAAAAATTGGGGCACTGAGAGGTAAAATAACTTCCCCAAGGTCACACCAGCTACGAGTGCAAAGACCTGAACTCAGACAATCTTCCTCTACAGTCCATGCTCTTAATTATTGCGTGATACTGCCTCTCATCTGTCCACCTCCCTCCCATCTACTACCCACTCTGCACCTACCTCTATAGTAGGTGATATGATACCTCCTCTGCCCTCACAGTCTCCTGGGTGAGACATATGCAAGCTCATAATTACAGTGCAGAATATCAAGGATGCTAATAGAGAAATTAGACTCTATAGACCTCTGGAGTCTACATACTCAGCACAGCCAGAAACAGAGTAGGCTCCTTTTATCTAATATAGGTCCACCCAATCCTCTCCCTCAAAGGTCCAGTCACTGTAGTCCAAAACCTCCCCCTGCCTGGCATCTCACATCATGGTGCCATAGGTGCATAGGAAACTAGGCATGGTGAAGGCCTATAAATGTCTATACGTTTGCATTATAGATGCACTAAGCATCTACAGCAAGAGATAATACTCAATTGTTTATGTCTCCTGAAATTTATTCTCAAATCCGTACACTGCTTTAATCCTAAAAGAGACTGCCAGATTTTTATTACAATAAACCCAGTGGGTTAAATACAGATTCCAAATGGGTCCTGTGACCCAAATTTAAGTGTAGCCCCAACACGTATGAGCTGTATGACCACAGGCAAGTTATTTATTCTCTTTAAGTCTTCATTTAGGTATAAAAAATGGGGATGAAAATAATGCCTGCCTCATAAAGAAGGTGTGAGAAAAAACAGTAGAAAAAATCCACGGGAATTACGCTGCACATCGCCAGGTATACAGCAAGCACCTAAGGCACTGTTATGTTATTATAGCAACATGTCTTTGAGGATCTCAAGTCCTGGTGTTGGTAATTTTCCACTTATGTTCAAAATTTTAAAAAGAAATTCTTCAGGTAAAACACTAAAATCTATTGCAGAGGGGGGGCCCTTGGGTGGCTCAGCTGGTTAAGCGTCCGACTCGATTTCGGCTCAGGCCATGATCGCAGGGTTGTGGGATTGAGCCCCATGTCAGGCTCCATGCTCAGCAGGGTGTCTGCTGGAGATTCTCGCTCTCTCCCTCTGCCCCTCCCCCTGCTCGTGTTCTCTCTCTGTCTCTCAAATAAATAAATAATCTTCAAAAAAAGTCTATTGCAGAAGAGAAGAAAAACAGACACACTGCTCATACTGCACTGGGTTACTTAGAGATATAAATCTTGTTATTTGAGGTTCCCGATGTCTAGGAAATAGCTGATCACTTAGAAGATTCTCTGAATCAAGTCCATTTTGATACACAGCTGTGAAAATATTAATTACATATGCTGTTTCGTGCTGTAGGTTAGAGCATAAGCTAGAGTTAGACGTTCCAGGCTGGAATCTCAGATGTACCACTAAACAGTATAGGAAAAGCTTAATGGGTTCGTGCCTCAGTTTCCTCATTTGTAAAATGGGGATGATAAAAATACTTTCTTTGTAGGTTTGTTGTAAAGATTAAGTGAGCCTCCACCTACAAAGCAATTTAAAACCCTATCTGGTACATTTTAAGTGGTCAAAAAATGTCCTGGGAGAAAAGACTTGAATCCAGGAAATTTAATTATTCATCTTCCGCTTCAAGCCAGGAACTTGGCAGTCACCCTAGAATCCGATCTCTCCCTCTCACATCCTACGTTCGGTCCATTGCCAAGTTCTGTTGAGTCTTCCCCTAAATATCTCCTGGATGCAACACCCCCTCTACACTGTCACAGTCTCTGCCCTGGTTCAGCCCCTCAGCCTCTCACTCCCGAATCACCACCAGCGCTTCCGGACCACTAGCCCGGCTGCTGTCTGCAACATGGACACCCGAGGGATGGTTCTAAACCATGCAGCTGTTCAGTTCCCAGCCTACCACCGCCGTTCAAGTGGGTTCGAGTCCCTCTCCTTTGAGAGGGTGATTTCCAAGCCCATACAAAGGTCTTCAGGACCTGGCTCCGGACTACTTTTCCAGCCATTTTTCCTGCCATACACTCCCATCCCCTTTGCTCTTTATTAATGTTTGTTTCTCACACACCTGAGCATTCCCTCTTACTTCCACCACTTTGGGCATGGGACTCCTGTCCTCCTCCTTGCCTATCTTGCTCACTCCTCCTCCAAGGCTCAGCTTCACCAATTCAAGTTGAACTGGGAGTCTTCCTCTGGGCTCCTGTGGCTCCCTTTCCACATGTTATGTAGGGTGATTGATGGTGCTCATATCTTTCTCCTCGCTCTGCAGGGAGTTACTGTACTATTGCAATTCTGCCTCCTTTAGCTTTGCTTCCACCACCGGATGCCATGCCTGACCCACAGAAGTCACCCAATAAATGTCTGCTGAATGAATGCATGAATGCAAAAATGAAGCAATGAATATTCATTCCTGCTCTACCACTGAGTAGCCGTATGAGTCTGACGTCAATAATTAGAAACGATATTAACCATAAAATTGAATGCCACTTTATCCCAGTATATATTATCCTATGTCAGTGATACATATATAAATGTTTCTTTTTTTAGTGTACATTTCCTTAGATCACCTCAAAAATTTTTTATAGGATGTAATACATATATACAAGCATACTTGTGAATATTAAAAAAAAATTATTGAATAAGTTAAGGTCAATTCTCCTAATACCCCTCATTATTGAAACGTATCTTATAGTTTGCGTGGAGAGAAGGCAAAACATGTGGGCCTGAGAGCATTTGTGACTTCTAGCCCTCATGAATCCATAGGAGTAGCTTGGGTCGTCTACTGACCAGCGCCCGTGGGCCAGGCCCTTGCTCAGCGCAGGGGATATAAAGAGTTCCTCTCTGCAACTTGCTCAGTCAGGGCATGGATCCAATATTAACCCACTCAAAGGCACTCCATCTACCTTGGGCACACCACCCTCTCACGGCCAGCTTCAGCAGCCCATCAGGAGAGGAAGAGAGGGAAGGGAAAAATCTATCAGGGAAGAGCGATGGGAAAGTATGCATCAGGGAGATTTGTAAATGCAGTAGAAAGAAACTTTTAAACAAAATACTCATGAAAAGTTTTTTGGATTTTTTTTTTTTTTGCTTCAAGTCAGAAAAACCGGTGATAAAAAGATTAAGGGTTCATCCATCTAGGTGTATTTCCTTTAACAAATAGGAAGATCTTTTTCTTGACACGAGTTGCTATGGCAAGAATAAAACACACCCTTATAAAAATTCAAGTCATTATAAATTCCTAGAAGTTTCCTATTTTTTTTAATTGGTAATCACTTATTCATGGTTATCAATATTCTTAATAGACCAAATGTGGGGTTTTTTTTAAACTGATGAAATGTGAATGCAGTGTTGATTTTATGCATGTATTATGATTTGATTATAATGCTTAGTAATATCCCATACTGTATGATGTTATGCCATATGGATAGAATCAGGAAAGGTTCATCTTGGGCTTGCTCAGACCTGAACTACACGGGTACCATGAACCAAATTCCTTATTTTACAAATTAGATACTCTTTACATTTTTCTTAAGTTTGTCTATTTTGTGATTTTAGGAGATTGCTCACTATTACTCTTATGTAATTAAAAGATCCCAGAGGATATTTCTACATATGAGCAAGAGCAACGAACCCCATAACAACTCACAAAGTATATAAAAGCAGCTTTTCCAATTGACATGGGACCTATAATACGGAGCAAAGTAACCCACGAGCCTTAATTAGGATCTTTAGGAAAAGGTAGGAAAAAGAAACACCAAGTCAAAACAATTCACTTTGTGGTACATATGCTATATGACCAAAAAAGAATCTAGATTATGTCTTCAAAGTAATCTAATCTTGACTTCATACTTTGAAAGTGGTCCCTGAAATCACTGGACTAGGAATATTTAAATCTCCTGAAATACATATATCTTTGAGAGGGAATATGCATATCTTACTGTGTCATAAATCTAGTAGTACAACAGCAATGGAAGTGTTATCCCCGAGCCACTTTCTGGATCACCTCTGTGACTGTCCTGAGAACAAAACATTTAAATCTGCTTACACGTTGACATAGCGATATTGATATTTCTCCATGTTCCCTTCTGGTTGCTAAGAGATTTACATTGGACAGACTCTGTTGTACTCATTAACAAAGCACTTTGGTCCACAAAGCAATTGCTTCAGCTCAGTGAGTCCAGAAGCTCCCTTTGCCTGGCCCCTTCCCGATTTTGCTTCCAAGTCAAACAGGGGCCCAGGCCCCAAGGCAGCGGGCCTGTCATCACCACAGGAAACTGTGGTGCAAAAGCCTGGCTCAGCCAACAACTCTTACACAGGGTATGAACAGCAGTGGTGACGCTGTATCTTTATACAAACACATGTCCCTTCCCGCATGGTCCTTAGAAGCCAGTTTATCGTGGTGGGAGTGGGCAAAGATGTGTGGAGAGGGGGCACTCCATAGTGACCTATGCACAGACAACCTGACACGGTACAATTAGACCAGAACCCAGCCAGATATGGCAATTCCATAACTCTGCTGTGCAAGCCTTTGAAATATGCAACCTGAGTTCGTACTTTCATGAAAATATATCCAAGAAGTTTATTTACAAGACTACTGAAGGGGGGACAATCTATATGAACCACCTTGCAGCAAAGCAAATGTAGCCCTCCAAACTCAATCTCATCGAGCCTGCCACGTAACAAATGGCAGAGAGGCTTCTTTTACTGATCCTAACTCTGAAGAAAACGGCAAAGGCACCAGAAATATTCCTGATCATCCCTGAGGAGAGGTACATGTGGTGGATGAAATCGGCATGTCATTTACAAGGCACATGCATCACTGCTCAGAGCAAATTAAGATGATCTTTCCCTTGGGAATTCTCACAAAGAGCCATTAAAATGCTTTATGACCTGACTTTCATATTCAGATCACAGAGTTTTAGTCAATTTTTATTAATTGCCATGGAGGAAAAGTGCTTTGGGCCCTCACTCCCCACCCGGTACCTAGGAGTCACATTTAAGGGCACAGTCGCTAAACACTCAGTAAGTACTCTCAGGCTGTAATAAAACACCACTGACCTAGAATTTTCCTCCTCCCCCCATCCCCACCACCTTGGAATATCAGTTGGGGATGATCAATGCCCATGCTTTAATCAGAAGCAATCAGCGTGGAAGCCTGCGGGTCCCCACCACTGGTGCCATGGGAATTCCTGCATCCAGGATAATCCCTCTCCCCCAGCCAAGAAAAACAAACCCCAGTGATTTTAGCCTCATGTAACAAAAGAAAGTTATTTCTGGCAGCTTACTGCTATTGCACAAGCTAAGGAGCAGCACCTTACAGAAATAAGGGGCAAGAGGAAAGAAAGAAAGGCGGAAAAGCGCGAAGCAGGAAATGACTTTTCTGCTCCGTCTTTAAGGTCACAGATCTGCCTGAGAAACGCACGCGAGTGACAGTAGTTCTAGCACAAAAGCTCCTTTTCCACGAGCCAGACCTCCAAGAAGTACCAAGACTGGCTCTCCGGCCTCTCCCTCAAACCCAAGTCCCCGGAGTCCGTTTCACCTTGATGGGGCTGGGAAGAAACTACTTTTCACTCCCTTGCACCCCCTTTCTGTGTCCTGCCGGCGTGCCCCAGCCTCCTCGAGGTGGAAGCACACCTTCCGCATCAGCCCTGCAATCACCCCCACACAACATAAAACCTTCCCTCGCCTCGCCCGTCCTGCGGCCATGCCCGACCGGTGGGCTTCATCATCTGTTCCCAATTCAGCCCCTACACAGCCTGTAAAAATAGCCCTTCATGCCTCCAACAGACGCCAGGAGGAGATTAAAACAAAAAAGCCAGGCAAGCTATATGCTCTGGCAGAGACCACTACCTTTTTCTTCCGATCCCGGGACCGTTTGCGGTGTTTCCTTTTTTTCTCAGGTTCTTCTTCAGCATTGATTTCTAAATCCCTGTTTTTCTTTAATTGTGAGGCTGCATGAGCCATAATGCATTTAAAAAGAGCTTCTCAAGCACGCAGGGCTTCCTCCTATAAGGTGATCTCCTCAGGCACCTTTAGCCAGGCTTACAGCAGCATTCCAATCACTGGAGAGAAACCTTTGACCAGAAGCAGGAACACGCGCAAAATGCAAAGATGCTGTAGAAGCTGAAGCTTTTAAAAACCCAAAAGACGGTTTCCAGACTTCATCCTCCACCTTCCTCCACCTGAACCTTTACACGAGAGTGCAGCCATCGTAATGCATTTATCGTAGTGAGAAAGACAGCTGGGGCAGAGGAAGCTGTATTATGGCCGTATCCCCTGCCACCAGCTGGAAGTGTCTAAGTGATTCCTCAGAAGGGGGAATGCTGCAAAGGATGCTTCTCTGAAGGGAAAAAGTCCAGAGTCACCACACATGCAGGAGCGAAAATCCAGCACTAATTCTGAAAACCTATTTTAGAATCCTTCGAAAAAAAGACAGGGCTGCAATTTATACATCACCACTAGTTCTGCACAGAGCATAATTTAACCCGTAAGAGAATGGAGCCGTTCCTACTTGAGTTTAACTGCTGATGGGGACAAAATACATAAAATAAGATTTCACAAAATGCACTAAATTTTGCTCTGGAGATCCTGACCGCGTTACGGGGAAAACAATGCATGCATTGCTGGTCTCAACAGTGCGTCCTTTATGCTGAACTATCTGCCTAAATGCATTTTGTGGGCGAGGACTACAGAAGGGCCTGTTGTCTTTTAAAAACAACATGCTGATTACAACACATCATACAGAAAGACGTGAGCATGTTGGTGTATGGAACAGATGCCCGATTCATAGGAGTTCCCCAGGACTCTCCTCTCATGTGGTCCACGGGTCGAGGACGGGCAGTCTGTGCAGCAATCAGGGGTTCGGAGACACTGAAATGGAGATCTGGCTTTCACGTGAGGGGCTGCTTCCATCACCTTACTATTTTTGCCACCTGAGTCCTCACTGACTGCAGCCTCTGAATATTCATGATGTGAAGTGAAGCAGCAGTCACTCTCCAGGCCTGCCGGGGTGGTTCTGCCGAGGCACACACCGGAAGAAACGGACGAAGTCAGGAATCATGTATACACACAGGCGATTCACACGGTTTTAGCAAGAAATGGCTGAATGGTAGACTGGACCTAAAACACTTGAGCACTGGTAGGAAACCCTGAAGGCACCAGGAAAATGAGCAGGGGGAGAAAAGATGATACTCCACTGAAGAGACTTAGTATGTGTACTTCCAATACCATGAGGCCACGTGCTTCTTCCAATACAAGAAGTCCGTAACTTTAGAGATTGGTCCTTTTGGCTTTGCAGGACTGACGGCTAACATGTGTGAAAGCTGAAGCAAGAAGGCCAAAGGCGCCACGTGAAGAGTCGGCTGGGGTTCTCTGGAGCTGTTGTTCACCTGCTTCATAAAGAACCTCCAGTGTGAGCTCCTGCAAACAACATCCACCCACTACGTTTTAGACTTGGAGATCAAAGATCTTCCTCCCCGTCCCCTTGTAGGGGGCTTGACCCTCTGGCGGGCAGTGATAGGCAACGGAAAGGGAAAGATGGCGGGCCCATGGCTTTCCGGCCCTGCTGCGAATGGACGGCACACTCCTCTTGGGCCTCACTGTGAACCGCGTGAAAACCACATGGGTCAAACCATTCTCAGGGGCCTATTCGTGTGCTGATGATGCTCATGTGCTGCTTCCCCACACAAACTACCTTCAGGAAGAAAGAGTTCTGGAAAGGTTCTCCCTTGCCTAGCAAACCATCATCTGGCAAAACGGAGGAGAAAAGGAAGGAGGGGAATGAAATGAGACTCAGATCCAAAAGTGACAAATCACAGTAATAAATCACTTAGTAATAAAAATAAGTGGTTTTTCGGGGCACCTGGGGGGCTCAGTCGTTAAGCATCTGCCTTCGGCTCGGGTCATGATCCCAGGGTCCTGGGATCGAGCCCCACATCGGGCTCCCTGCTCGGCGGGAAGCCTGCTTCTCCCTCTCCCACTTCCCCTGCTTATGTTCCCTCTCTCACTCTCTCTCTCTGTCAGGTAAATAAATAAAATCTTTAAAAAAATAAATAAATAAGTGGTTTTCTACCAGAATAATTTTTTTATTGTAATAGGAATAGGTGGGATGGAGAAAAAAAATTAAAATTAGAACTTTTGTACAGTCTCCCCTTATACAAATTATCCTGTACTTTTGAGGAAAATTCATATGATTTCCTTTCCTTATTTTCTGCAAGCTGAAGAGAACAGCCAGCTAAAGAACTGGCTGGTTTCCCACCAGCTCCTGGACACTTTTTTCCTTCTTTATAGACACTAATGATACTTTAAAATATGTAAGTAACCTTGATCAGAGTAACCTCTTTGTCTGAGGCTGCAAAGCTATACTTTCCCATTGATCTCAGCCAAAGCATAGTTGGACATTAGGAAAACGGGCCACAGGTATTTTTTAAAACTAGAATAATTCTTGGTTTCCCTCAAATTAATCAGAAGTTGAGAATCCATCATAACTTTTGTCGCCATAATAGAAACTTTTTGTGATGTTGGATTTTGCAGTATCTCAGTAAGTGGTTAACCCATCAAAAAATAAATTCTAAGGTTTGTTTAGATTTTCTTTCTTACAGAAAATGTGGGCTTTTGTCCTCCATTTCTAAGCCAGAAGAACTTTTAACAGCAATACCGCCAAGGAAGGCAGCCCTGTGGGTCTACGATTTTGATTGTTGTACTACTAAAGTCTTAGTTCTTTTCTCCCTGCCCAGCCTACACCCTGACAAGTAACTCTTCAGCTTCTTGTGTACTTATTCTCAATACAAAGGCATTTACGCATGATAGCCACAAATACTAGGTTTTTTCCTCCCAAACTGAATTGAGAGTTCTATCAATAATTCTAGAAAGCAAGCTATTTATAAGAGCTGAAAATGAAACATGAAAAGAACTTTTAAAAACTTGATTCTCTGGTTGAAGATTCCTAAAACTTCTCCACTCGAGTTCGCTCTCTTCTGCAAGGTTACAGAACTAGTATGAATCTTCTAAGTAAAACGGATGGTGCAGCAGGTACAAGAGTGTATATCTGAGCAGGGCAGCTGGTCTATGAGAGCAGGAAGGAGATGCAAGGTTCAATCACATCAATTACCGCCTGCATACCCGGTAACTTTTCCAGTCCCACTCCCTGACACTGGCCATGAGGGTGTACTGCACAGAACTTACACAGGATGGGGATGGCCTAGGCATGGAATGTCAAAGCTGTTCAAAGTTAAAGAAAGACTATACTTAAGCCACTTCTCTCCAGGGAAGCGGGGGAGGGGAATCTGTTCTGGTTTTATAAAAGTTCCAGCTATAGGAATTCCCAAAGCATCCTTTCAAAAATAAAGTAAAAGTGATCCTTCAAATTTATTCACAGCAGAAATCCTTCTTTGAATGTCCTATAGGAAAGGCAATTATAATCAACATAACAGCAGAATTGAAGGAATGGTATCCTAGAGCCCAGCTTTATGTCCCCCTACCCTTCCTGTGGAAGGCAGCTTGGCTGAGCAATTTGAAAACCAGCATCCTACAGCAAGGAGGAGTCCTGGTCTTTTCCTTGCTTGGACCTTGGTTGCCAGAACTTAAGTCAAAAACTTTCCTTATGATTCTGCCCAAAATAATTCCTGGGTTCTTCCCAGAAGTGACAAATTTTATTTACAGGATTTCCTATCTGTGCATTACAGTATAACACTAGTACAAAACAGTAAAAAATCACTTTCTAGCTTGGCAGCTGGAGTAATGTTTGTACCCAAATAATTTCTAATCCAGGAATCAAAGATTTATGACTAAATATCCCACTGAAAACAAAACCAAGTCAACTCATTAGAATGTTTTACAGACTTCAGATGCCAGTGAGGGTAATTTTTCTTCACAGTTTAAGCTTACACCTTGTCAGGATTTTGAGACAAACTCTATTACTTCAGCCAATTAGTAACTTGACTACTCTCGGTTGTCATTCTGTATTGTGTCTCCACATTGGTGAGCTGGGTGGACACACAAACAATGTACGTGATTTCTATGAAGAGGATACTGTCTCTTGGTCATTTTGAAGTTTTAATAACTGTGCACTTTAAAAAATATATTACACAGTGATGTAGAGAAGGGGAGGATGGGGAGTGTAAAGAAAAATGGAGGATGGGAAACAGAAAGAAAAAAAAAAAGAGAGAGTTCTCATCTGCCAGGGAGGCTGTACCTTCCCAAACCTACCCTGTGCTCTCGGTAATGAGCAAAGTGTGTGTTTTGATGGAATGAAAACTATCCGTGCTGCACCCACTTCAGTTTTCTCAGAAGCAGAGCAACCTCACCGTAAGAGTCAAAATATTTTTCCTTCACAATGAAAAGTGGATCCGTCGTCATTTCATTAATTTTGGCATCCTAGATAAAGATGATGTCAAGAGACCTTGAGCAGGTTCTGAACAATGTGGGGAACAGGAAAGAAAACAAGCACTAAACCTGTCAATGGTAATAAATGACAAAAAAGCACCTTGGGAAATTCTCAACTCATAATCACATATTCTTCTTCATTTTCAGATGAGACACATGAAGTGCTTAAAAAAAAAAAAAGAAAAGGGAAAAAAAAATGACTCGCCGGACCACACGGAAAGACTGGTGGTCCCTCCCACGCCATCGTGGGGTGGCACCTTTGGATCCATGAGGGCTGGCCTCAGGCCCGTCAGTCTTCGTGCTCCGTCTGCCCTCCATCCCTGGAGCAGACGGTCTGTCCAGCTCGCTGGCTCACCTCAGTGCTGCACAGCCAGCTGGTAGCCTGGGGCCTCCTCACACGTGCAGTAGGGACAGGCTTCCCCAAGGTCTCTCCACCACGGCCACATTGGCCGGCAGGGACGAGGGGATCCCTCACTCTGCACGAAAGAGCCCCACGGGCACTTCCCCGGGTCTCTCTGACCGGAGTAGACTGGTGGTGCCTGGCAGAGTGCTGAGCGGTGGGCAAACGAAGTGTACTGAACAAGCCACTTCCTCTCTGGGCCCCTGTTCCTATAGGAGGATGTGGCTGGACCACCCTGTCACGAACCCAAAATGCTAGGATTTGAAGTGACAGAAGGTTGTGGGTGTTTGGAAATAAAGGGAGATACAGAGGAAACGTATATTGAAGAAGAGTTTGTGATCTGTGCTGGTCCATACAGTAGCCACCAGCCCGATCTGGCGATTGGACACTGAAATGTGACTAGTATGTCTGGAGAACCGAGTTTTAAATTTAAAAATGTACTCAGTTCAGATACTGGAACACATTGCAGTGTGTTTGGAACAATTTGGATACAGGAATTGACTTTTCCAACTTCAAATTTTATTGGAAAAATACAGATCAAGTTTCCAATAATTTAGCATCCAAATGAAGACATAAAATAACACCAGATTGCAAGACTTAATATGAGAAAAAGCAATGTAAAACTCCTCAGTAATAATTGTATATATTGAGTCATGTTGAAACTATTTTGGATATGTTCACTCAAATAAAACATTAAAATAAATTTAACTTTTTAAAAAGATCTTTAAATGTGGCTATTAGAAATTTGAAATTATGTGTGTGGCTCACACTACAGTGATTTTCTATATAAAGAGCTCATACTAACAAAAAGAGCCTAATTTGCCAGACATGATCTTCCCAAAGGTGGATATTTCTGCAAATGAGCACGAGAAGACACTCAGCAGTCAGTCATTAGGCTTTCTGTTTGAAAAGGCGAAGCACAAAGAGTAGTAGGTTCCCAGGCGTGTGTGCTAAAAGAACCACTCATGCACGCAGGGGCTTGCCCATTCACCTGTTGGTCACTGTGCTCAGCACCTGAGACATACAGGTGAATGGGACTGGTTCCTGCTGTCCAGTAATCGATGGAAGAGAGACAAGTGACCCAGCAATCCCAGCATGCGTACAGATGCTGTAGAAGCAGAGCTGGGCATATAAGTTAGAGCACAGAGATCAGCACTCAGAAGACTGCTATCTTGGTCACGTACGACGTCTCTCTTGACCATCCATAGAACTTACAATTTCACAATTTGATCCCTCACACTCTCGACACATAGCCAACTGCTCATGTGCTGAACAGATCATGTGGAATTCCCTTTAGGGTCCAGGCACTGGTGATATCAATGCAGAATAAGACAGAAAAGGCCCCACACTCTGCAGCTTCCATTCTTATGAGCATGGGACAGGGGAGTCAACAAGCAAGCAAATCCATGAAGAAGATAATTCCAGATGGTAACACGTGTTGTTAAGAAAATAAAGCCATATGACCCAATTGAAAGTGACTAGATGGGGAACCATTGTTCATGGACTCTGCTTCTTTCCATCTTGGACTCTCCAGGAAAAATAAGTCAAGATGGTGAAGAGACAAGTGAGTTGAGTCTTTCACTCTATTAGGGTAGTGATTCCCCAAAATAGCCCTCTAACTAAGATACTGATTGTGGTGGCTGATGGTGAATGTGAATGTTTTCTCAAGTAATGTGCTCAATTCAAATATATTTATTACTGAAGGTAAACAATAGATATGCTCTTGTATCACTTATCTCCTAAACTATCTGGATAATCATAGCTTCTATCACCTTTTATTAACTTATGATTAAATAACTATCCCAATAAGATTGATGGAGAATGTCCACTCTGTAATAGAATAAATTTTCCTATGCATCTTGCAGAGATAAACCTTGTTTCAGAGCCAAACGTAACATTGTAGGAAAGGATATTCTTTAGATGTTTCACTAAACCCTTTTTATTTAATGTTTACACATAATCATATTTGAAGTGGCCCAAAGGAAAGATAACACAGGTAAGCAAGTAAGGCAAAACAGCTCTTACCCCAACTTTGCTACATATAGTTGTAAGACTTTAGAGAAGTCCCTTATCCTTCCTCAGGAGTCCCACATCTGTAAAGGGAAAGGAATTCTAAAGTCTTTCTCCCAGCATACACACACTGTGATGCCAAAATATAATTACAATAAGGATGCAATGATGGATTTACGTGTGCTTCTTCCATGGGTGTGTTCTTGTCAAGATGTAAGGAAGTAAGTCTGCTTTCAAAACATTTCTTTGAAGAGGAAACTAAAAGTCAAAGGTATGAAGGAGATAGGATTTGAAAATTCAGGAATCTGCTGGCCTACTCAGTGATCATTTGCTAAAACTCTATATGAGGGATGGAGTGGTGCACATGAGAAAGCAAAGGTTCTTATTTTTAGAAAATTTTTCATTGACTTGTGAGGCCATATACAGTGGCCAAGGGTAGTATAGTAATGACTAAGCACTATGCCAGATGCTGTAAAGGAAATCAGTCAACTATTCACACTACAACTCACGTCATCATTTATCATACTGTGGACCATATCAATCATGCAGAGATTTCTACCTGACAAAAAAGAAAAAAAAAATTACCTCCTTGGATTTGGCACTGACTTACTGCTGTAGAAAGAGCTATATGCAAAGTTTATAGCCCTTTCCTCTTGTAAAATAACAGCATCTGCTTCTTACTAGTATGTTTTGATAGCTAATGTTTATGAAACAATACAATCACCACATTAGACAAAAACAGCTACATGTAAACATAAGGTATTATCGAGGTAGGTCTGTCACACAGAGGCTGCAAGTGCATTTAGGATTTGTCCCCTTCCTACCTGTCCTACACCTTGGTAAGTCTTGGTGGGTTTTCCCTCTCACGTTGCTTCAGAAGGCCAATTATAAATTAGACTAATTAAACCTTCTGTTGTATGTTCCACAACTTTGTACCTTTTTACCTGCCCTTTATTGTATCATGTTAGGATATAATCACAAGGGTTAGTAAAGTTTGGGAAAAAAAACAAATAGATTCATAAAGACAGAGAACCGGGGGTGGCCATGGGGGAGAAGGAGAGGGATGGATAAAATAGGTGAAAGGGGTTAAGAGATACAAACTTCCAGTTATAAAATAAATAAGTCACGGGGATGAAAAGTGCAGCACAGAGAATATAATCAATAATATGGTAATAATTTTGCATGGTGACAAATGGCAACTAGACTTATGGGGAGCACGCTGTAATGTATTTACAGTTGACCACTGAACAACATGGGGTTAGGGAGGCCAACCCCCTGCACAGTTGAAAATCCACCTATAACTTTTGGCTCCCTCCAAACTTAACTACTAACAGCCTACTATTGCCTAGAAGCCCTACCAATAACATAAACAGTAGATTAACATATATTTTGTATATGTATTATATACTGTATCTACCAATGAAGTAAGCTAGAGAAAAGTATGAAGAAAATCATACGGAAGAAAAAATACACTTACAGTACTGAACTGTATTTATCAAAGTCTGTGAGTGGACCCGTGCAGTTCAAACCCATTTTGTTCAAGGGTCGACTGCAATGGCTGATCACTATGTTGCACACCTGAAGCTAACAGAATATTATCATGCCAACTGTACTTCAATTTTTAAAAAGTAAAGCTTGAATATTCAAAATATTCTGTTTGGGATATAAGGTTATATGTTTGGAGAAAATAGGTTATGAGGCTCTTTTTAAAAAGATAAAAGTTGAAAACTATTTTCTTATCCTTTTCCAATTTCTCTTTAAAAAGGGGGGGCACAGTAGAGGCTAGATCTTTTCAAATACTATGAGGCGTGTGGTCAGGCAGATTCCATCCTACTCATTTTTTGTATTTTCTAGGGTAGGGGTCAGCAAACATTTTCGTAAAAGGCCAGACAGTAAATATTTTGGGCTCTACAGGCCAGATGGTCTCTGTTATAGTTACTCAACTTTGCTGTTGTAACACAAAAGCAGCCTGAGACCATAGGTTAACACGCCAATGTGGCTAGGATTCAATAAAACTTGATTTATGCATACTGTAATTGGAATTTCACATAATTTTCATGTGTCATCAAGGATTACTCTTCTTTTGATTCATTTTCAACCATTTAAACAGGTAAATACATTCTTATCTTGTAGGTGATTCAAAAACAAGGTTGGATTTGGCCCAAGGCCCACAGTTTCCTGACCACCTCCCCGCTTCTGAGGCATCACATTGCTGATGACATACTGTTCTGAGGGTTTCTGAAAAAAAGAGTGAATGGACACTACTCTTCAAACGTGATGCTTGCAATATTTATGTGTATACACATGTACATGCATAAATGTGTGACTGTGTGTATATTTGCAAAAATACCCATGAGCATCTACCCTTTGTATGTGAACATAGTAACTGTCATTTGAGTCATAGAAAGACATATTACTATTGGCTTTTCTAACCCATGTACAGACAAGTTAAATTTCTTTATTAATTCACTCACTGACAAATATTTGATACCTCCCTTACTGAAGTAGCATAATTCTACACACGTATTTATGACACGCAAACTCAACAAGTGCTCAGTAGTATGAGAGTAAGAGAACAATTTTAAGTAGAACAACTGATCTCATATGTAGTTCCATTTGAGGAGCATTTGCCCTGGAATGAGCCTTCAACGAGACCAAAACCACGATATTCTCCATGCATTGCATAGGCCACGTGGTTCACTATGGGCATTCTATTTCCTCCCCTGGTTGGGAGCAGGGCAGAGGAAGTTTGATGTTTTATTTGTAATTTACTATTATAGTCTATGCATTTCCTACTAACTGACTTCAATTCCTTTGTAGAGCAGGAATAAACAACTATTTACGGAGTATCTGCCATATTTCTAATATTCTACTAAAACCTAATAGAAAATTAAAGAGAAAATGCATAACTTTTTGTTTTTAATATCAGAATCATGATTACAGATGTACATGCTTCTTTTTGGCATTATTTCACTAAAGGAACTAAACTTGGACATTTGTCAATAGTTAATGAATGTTGTGATTTTCAAACAATTAGGTGGCAAAGATGTGGACACTATGGAAGACAAGCTTAGAGCTATGATCTCCAAGGACTTCTATCTGCCTAAAAGAGAGTGGACTGTCCTTTAAGAAACAAATGATAGGTCTGTTCCTCTTTTTCAGCTCCAACCTCCTCCTTTACCCCAACACATACATTCAACTGTTTTTCAGAGAAAGGGAAAGGCCAGATGGTTTTGGGGATTAGCAATGAGGAAAGGCCCAAGTTTCACCTCATGGTTGTTATTAAATTCTAGAGCGGATTGGCAGGGATACAGAATTCAGGCCATCTGAGAGCTCTTGGGGAGTCTTGGTCCGTTTCCTAATGAGCAGGTGTTGACATGGAAAAAACTGCCTATACAACAGCGCTGCAGGCACGGAGCCGCTACGGTTCCCGAGGTTTGCAGAATCTTCCCCAGTACTTCCTCCTACCCCAGAAACCATGCACTCAACTCTACACACCCAGATGTGTTGGGGGCCTGCCCGCAGCATACCAGATAAAACATATCAGTAACATTTTTCAAACTGTGGTCTATCCTGCAGAGGGGGTGATTCCACAACACTTGGCCTTACTTTAAAAATCTCGCCAGCATGTATTTAATGTAAATCTAATTTAATTTGGGTCCCACAAAATTTCACTACCCCCTTGTAGACATGCTGGTGCATTACAGATGGCACGCTGCATTAACTATTTCCTAGATGGGAACTGGTCCCAATAGTGTAGTCAATGAAAATAAAATATACATCAAAATCTTCAATATAGAGCCTTTTTGTTTTGTAGCCATGGTACTAAAATCTAGCGAAGTTTAGCCAATCAGTGGTAATAGTGGGATTTACTCAATAGAAATACCACTTTACTACAGACATGTAATGTGTTTTACCTTGTCAGGGAGCTGAGCAGTTAGACTGGAAATATATATATGCGCACATGTATACACACACACACACAGTGGAATGTTACTGTCATAAACAAGAATGAGATCTTGGCATTTGTGACAACATGGATGGATCTAGAAGGTATTATGCTAAGTGAAATAAGTCAGACAATGACAAATACTATATAATTTCACTTACACATGGAAATCTAAAAAAACAAAACCAAATGAACAAATAAACAAACAAAAGCAGAAACAGACTCATAAATACAGAGACCTGGTGGCTGTCAGAGGGGAGAAGGGTGGGGAGTGATGGGTAAAATAGATAAAGGGGATTAAGAGTACACTTAATGGGAAAAAAAACACTGAAAACAGAACTATCAAATGATTCAGCAATACCCTTTCTGGGTATGTATCTGAAGGAAACAAAATCACTATCTTGAAAAGATATCTACACCCCACATTTTCTTTATAATAGTCAAGACATGGAAACAACCCAAGTGTCTGTAGACAGACAAATAAATTAAAAAATGTTACACAAACCACCACACACACACACACACACACACAGAGGAATATTATTCAGCCGCGAAAAGGAAGATAATTCTGCCATTTGTGACAACATGGATGGACCTTAAGGGCACTATGCTAAGTGAAATAAGTCAGACAGAGAAAGACAAATACTGTATGATCTTACTTACATGCAGAATCTAAAAAAACCAACCTCACAGATACAAAGAGGGGATGGGTGAAACTGGTGAAGGCGGTCAAAAGGTTCAAACTTCCAGTTATAAGATAAATAAATTCTGGGGATATAATGTATAGTGTGGTGAATAAAGTTAACAATAGTGTATCATATATTTGACACTTGCTAAGAGATCCTAAAAGTTCTCAACACAAGAAAAAGAGTTGTAGGTCATGGATGTTAAGTAAACTTATTATAGTAATCATTTTGTAATATATATATATATATATCCAATCATCATGTTGTACACCTAAAACTACAATGCTGTATGTCAATTATATCTCAATAAAACTAGAAAAAAATCATATTGCCATTATTCAGAAATAACAACCATTAACATTTTTGTATCTTATCAAAAATATAATCCCACAAATAGCTTCATAATCTTTTAATTATATGCCATATATGTTATATATGTTATATATGTTTTATATGTTTAATTATATGTTATATATACAATGAACATCCATACAGGTCACTAACTACTCTTCTATAACTTTCAAGTGGTTGTATAGTATTTCATGTGATGAATCATCATATTTTAAAAAATCAACCCCCTTCCATTAGACATTTGGATCACCTCCAATTCTTCCATGACAGAAACAATGCTATCAATGACCACTCTTTTCATCAGATGAGTTCACACATACATAGGTAACGTAGGCTAAATTTCCAGAGGGAGATTTCCAAAAAGGTGAAATGAATGTGACTTAATAGCAAGATGTAAATATATGCTTACAGATTTGTAGAATTAAACTGTATTCCATTATCACATGCCCAACTCTACTTACATTTTCTGTGTCCAAGAATTGCTCTACTGACAGACAAGAAGAGAAACCTAGAGACATATATTACCTATGCTAAGGTAAACCGCTTACCTTCTGTATTACCTACAGTTTATCCACAGGTGAGAAATATCTAAGACTCAACCTATTTTTAAGCCCCAAATCAACATACCCATGATAATTTTCACCAGTGCCACACTTTGAATTCTTAAAGTATTATGGACCAAAAAATAGCTTGAAACTTGGTTTGGGGTTGTGAAGATAACCAAAATATACAATTATGTATAAAACAAAAACATATAAATAATCACAATCTTCCTAAGTATTAATGGGAGGAAAGACATTGCTTTTGATTAGACACCAAAAAACTTAATGTTCTGTAAATTCCAGAAAGATGCATGAAGATTGTTGTATCACAATATGGATAAGACAACTATTTACATAAAACTGCCAAATTCATGACAATTCGCCCACAATAGTATACCATAGTATGTGATAGATTGCAAAAATGGTTTTAATTCTCCCCTGCCTCACATCCACAGTCATTTGGAATTGGTGGTAAAGTCTATTTTTCAACCTTGTAAATCTGGGTTGTTCTTGTGACTTACTTTGGTCAAAAAAATGTGGATAAAAAACAATTCTGTCATATCCCAAGACTAGGCCTCAAGAGAACTTGCACATATCTATTCTGTCTAGGAACACTGCTGACCCACTATGTGAACAAGCCTGGCTTAGCCTGGTAGATGATGAGAGACATGTGGCGCATTATCCCCATTTCCCAGCCAACAGCCACCCAAACCCCAGAAGCAGAGCCACCTAGCTGACTGGCAGCTGGTCAAAGACCCTCTGTGAACCTGCCTGGACTCTAAGAACTTCCTAAATGATCCTAGCCCAAATGGCCTACTCATAGATAAATAAATCATTATTATTTTAACTTACTAATGTTGGGGTGACTGGTTATGTATCACAAATAATTGATACCAAAAAAGTCAGAGAATACAATTTACAAATACTATGAATAAATACTAGGGACTAGATATTCAAAGATAAATGAATATTATGAATAACTTCATGCCAGTAAATTGAAAATTTAGATGAAGTGGACAAATTCCTCAAAAAAAATTGCAACTTACTAAAACTGACAAAGGATGAAAAGAAAAACCTTTAGAGATTTTTTTTTTATGAAACTAAAATCATATAAAATCATCCTACCATAGAAACTCCACACCCATATGGTTTCACTGATGAGTTTTATCAAATTTTTAGGAAAGAAATATCAATATTACACCAACTCTAGAAAATCTGAATAGACCAATAACTAGTAACAAAATTGAATCAGAAATTTAAACTCTCACCAAAAAAAAGCCTAAGGCCAAATGGATTCACAAGCAAATTCTACCAAATATTTAAAGAGTGTTAATACTTATTCTCCTCAAACTATTCCAAGAAACAGAAAAGGAAGGAAAGCTTTCAAGTACATTCTACAAGGTCAGCATTACCCTGATAAAAACAAAGACACTACAAAAGAGAAAACCATAGGCCAATATCCTTGATGAACATAGATGCAAAAATCCTCCACAAAATATAAACAAACTGCATTCAAAGATCATTCACCATGATCAAGTGGGATTTATTCCAGGGATGCAAGAATGGTGCAATATTTACAAATCAACATGGTACACCACATCAACACAATGAAGGTTAAAAATTACATCATTTCAACAGAAGCAGAAAAAACATTTGACAAAATTCAACATCCATTCATGACAAAAACCTCAACAATGTGTGTTCAGAGGAAACATACTTCAACATAATAAAGGCCATATATTAAAAACTCACAGCTGACATCATATTCAATGGGGAAAACATGAAAGCTTTTCTAAGATCAGGAAGAAGACACTCTCACCACTTTTATTCAACGTAGTACTGGAAGTTGTAGCACAGCAATCACACAAGAAAAATAAATAAAAGGCATCCCAATTGGTAAGGAAGAAGTTAAACTGTCACTATTTGCAGATGACAAGATCCTATACATAGCAAACCCTACAGACTTGACCAAAGAACAATTAGAAGTAATAAATGGATTCAGTAAAGTTGCAGGATACAAAATACACGGAAATTGGTTGCATTTTTATACACTAATAATGAAGTGGCAGAAAAAGAAACTAAAAAAAAAAATTCCATTTACAATTGCACCAAAAAGTATAAAACATCTAGGAATAAGCTTAACCAAGTCGGTGAAAGATCTGTACTCTGAAAACTATAAAACAATGATAAAAGAAATTGAAGATGTCACAAACAAACGGAAAGATATTCCATGCTCATGCATTGGAAGACTTAATATTGTTACAATGTCCATACTACTCAAAGCAATCTGCAAATTCAATGCGATCTCTATCAAAATACCAACAGCATTTTTCACAGAACTAGAACAAATATTCCCAAAATTTGTGTGGAACCACAAAAGACCTCCAATACCAAAGCAATCTTGGGAAAGAAGAACAAAGCTGGAAGCACCACAATTCCAGATTTCAAGATATACTATAAAGCAGTAGTAATCAAAACAGCATGCTGCTGGCACAAAAATAGACATGTTGATCAGTGGGGACAGAGAGCCCAGAAATAAACCCAATTAATCTAGGACAGAAGAAGAAAGAATATTCATGGGGAAGATAGTCTCTTCAATAAATGGTACTGGGAAAACTGGACAACTATATGGAAAAGAATGAAACTGGACCACTTTCTTACACCACATACAAAAATAAACTCAAGATGGATTAGAAACCTGAAACCATAAAACTCTAAGAGAACATAGGCAGTAATCTCTTTGACACTGGCCTTAGCAACATTCTTCTAGGTAGGTCTCCTCAGTCAAGGGAAACAAAAGCAAAAATAAAGTATTGGGACCTCACCAAAATAAAAAGCTTTTGCACAGTGAAGGAAACCATCACCAAAATGAAAAGGCAACCTAGTGAATGGAAGATGATATTCACAAATAATATGTCTAATAAGGAGTTAACATCCAAAATATAGAAAGAACTTATCAAACTCAACACCAAAAAACCCCCAAATAATCCAATTAAAAAATGGGCAGAGGACCTGAATAGACATTTTTCCAAACAAGACATTCAGATAGTTAACAAACACATGAAAAGATGTTCAATATCACCCATAATCAGGGAAAAGCACATCAAAAATACTATGACAGGGTTCCGGGAGCAAGATGGCGGAGGAGTAGAGGACCTAAATTTCATCTGGTCCCGGGAATTCAGCTAGATAGGGATCAAACCATTCTGAACACCTACAAACTCAATAGGAGATCGAAGAAAAGAAGAGCAACAACTCTCTGAACAGAAAAGCGACCACTTTCTGGAAGATAGGACGTGCAGAGAAGTGAATCCGAGGCGATATTAGGGAGGACAGACGGCAGGGGAGGGGGGCCTCCGTCAGCCGCTTCTGACAAGTGATAGAGCCACTGAACACAAAATTGGAACTTTTAGAAGTCGGCTCTGCTGAGGGACGTCACTCCAGTGGCTAAGCAGGGGGTGGAACCCTCGCGGGACAGTGTGGTCTCAGGACCCTCGGGGTCACAGAAAGACTGGGGTTGCCTGAGTGTTGCAGAGCTTCCAGGTATCGGAGCGGGGAAGCCAGCTGCAGAGACAGAGCCGAGGCGCGGGCTCTCAGCTCAGGGTTGCCATAAACCATGATCCGCAGCACAGTCGGGCCACTGCTCTTCCAGCAAGGACCCAACACGTGGCAGATCCAGGGAGACTCCCCTTCCTCCCCAGGAGGAGTGGCGCAGGAGCGTACCACAGGGATCTGCTGGGTTTGGAGACTCCACAGGGGGTCGGGTGCCAGAGATAGAAAGGCTCGATCACAGGCCAGGTGAGCACGGAGTGCGGCTGGAGACCATGGAGACGGGAGGGATTGACTGCTTTTCTCTGGGGGCGCACTGAGGAGCGGAGCCCCGAGTTCTCGGCTCCTCCAGGGCGGAGATTGGGAGGCTGACATTTGCACTCTTGTCCTCCAAAGCTGTACGAAAGCTTACAGGGAACAAAAGCTCCCAAGAGCAAACCCAAGCAGATTACTGAGCCCGGAACGGCAAGGGTGGGGCAATTCTGCCTCTGGCAAAGACATTTGGGAAACAAAGCAACAGGCCCCTCCCCCAGAAGATCAGCAAGAACAGCCCGCCAAGACCAAGTTTACCGATCAATGAGAATGGCAGAACTCCAGCACTAGTGGAACACTGCACATAGAATTCATGGCTTTCCCCCCCCCCCGATTCTTCAGTCTTTCAAAGTTAATTTTTTAAATTTTCTTTATCTATTTTTTTTGAATTTTTATTTTCCACTTTTTCAACCAACATCTTATCAATCTGTTCTTAAAAATTCTTTTTTATTTTTCATTTTTAGAGTCATATTCTATCCCTTCATTGTAGTCAACCTTATTTTTGGTATATATATATATAAATTGTGCTCTCTTTAAAATTTTGGGATACAGTTTCTTCTAACAGGCCGAAATATACCCTAAATATCTAGTGTATGGCTTTGTTCTAGTCTCCTGCCTGATCACATTCTCTCCCTTTTTTTTTTTGTTTTTTTTTTAATTTCTCTTCTTTCTTTTTTTAACCAACTTCTTATCTTATCAATTCCTTTTATAAAATCTTTTCTAATTTCCATCTTTACAGTCATCTTCCATTCCTTCATCGTATTTACCCTTATTTTTGTACATATATAAGTTTTCTTTCTTTAAAAAAATTTGGGGAGGCAGTTTCTTCTAACAGACCAAAATAGGACCAAAATCTAGTGTGTGGCACTGATCTATTCACCAGCCTGATCATATCTGGTCATATTCTTCTTTTTTTCCTTCTTTTTCTTTTTTTGTTCTTTCCCTTTCTTTTCCCCTCGTTTCAGGTCTCTTCTGATTTGTTTAGTGTATATTTTTCTGGGGTCATTGTTACCCTGTTAGCATTTGTTCTCTCATTCATCTATTCTCTGGACAAAATGACAAGATGGAAAAACTCACCTCAAAAAAAGGAACAAGAGGCAGTACCGACTGCCAGGGACCTAATCAATACAGACATTAGTAAGATGTCGGAACTAGAGTTCAGAATGATGATTATAAAGATACTAGCTGGGCTTGAAAAAAGCATGGAAGTTATTAGAGAAACCCTTTCTGAAGAAATAAAAGAACTACAATCTAACCAAGTTGAAATCAAAAAGGCTATTAATGAGGTGCAGTCAAAAATGGAGGCTCTAACTGCTAGGATAAATGAGGCAGAAGAGAGAATTAGTGATATAGAAGCAAATGATGGAGAATAAAGAAGCTGAGAAAAAGAGATAAACAACTACTGGATCACGAGGGCAGAATTCAAGAGATAAGTGATACCATAAGATGAAATAATATTAGAGTAATTGGGATCCCAGAAAAAGAAGAAAGAGAGAGAGAGGCAGAAGGTATATTGGAGCAAATTATAGCAGAGAACTTCCCTAATTTGGGGAAGGAAACAGGCATCAAAATCCAGGAGCCACAGACAACCCCCCTCAAAATCAATAAAAATAGGTCAGCACCCCAACATCTAATAGTAAAACTTACAAGTCTCAGAGACAAATAAAAATCCTGAAAGCAGCTCAGGACAAGAGGTCTGTAACCTACAATGGTAGAAACATTAGATTGGCAACAGACCTGTCCACAGAGACCTGGCAGGCCAGAAAGGACTGGCATGATATATTCAGAGCACTAAACTAGAAAAATATGCAGCCAAGGATACTATATCCAGCTAGGCTGTCATTGAAAATAGAAGGAGAGATAAAAAGCTTCCAGGACAAACAAAACTAAAAGAATTTGCAAACACGAAACCAGCCCTACAAGATATCTTGAAAGGGGTCCTCTAAGCAAAGAGAGACCCTAAAAGCAACATAGACCAGAAAGGAACACAGACAATATATAGTAACAGTCACCTTACAGGCAATACAATGGCACTAAATTCCTATCTTTCAATAGTTACCCTGAATGTAAATGGGCTAAATGCCCCAATCAAAAGACACAGCTATCAGATTGGATAAAAAAAAAACAAGACCCATCGAGATGCTGTCTGCAAGAGACTCATTTTAGATGCAAATACACCTACAGATTGAAAGTGAGGGGGTGGAAAACCATTTACCATGCTAATGGACATCAAAAGAAAGCTGGGGTGGCAAACCTTGTATCAGACAAATTAGATTTTAAACCAAAGACCATAATAAGAGCTGAGGAAGGACAGTATATCATACTTAAAGGGTCTATCCAACAAGAAGATCTAACAATTGTAAATATGCCCCTAACATGGGAGCAGCCAATTATATAAGCCAATTAATATCAAAATCAAAGAAACACATTGACAACAATACAATAATAGTGGGGGACTTTAACACCCCCCTCACTGAAATGGACAGCTCATCTAAGCAAAACATCAGCAAGGCAATAGACTTTAAATGACACACTGGACCAAATGGACTTCACAGATATATTCAGAACATTCTATCCCAAAACAACAGAATACACATTCTTCTCTAGTGCCCATGGAACATTCTCCAGAATAGATCACAAATCAGGTCTCAACCAGTACTAAAAGATTGTGATCATTCCCTGTATATTTTCAGACCACAATGCTTTGAAACTAGAACTCAAACACAAGAGGAAAGTCGGAAAGAACTCAAATATATGGAGGCTAAAGAGCATCCTACTAAAGAATGAATGGGTCAACCAGGAAATTAAAGAAGAATTAAAAAAATTCATGGAAACCAATGAAAATGAAAACACAACTGTTCAAAATTTTTGGGATGCAGCAAAGGTGGTCCTAAGAGGAAAGTATATAGCAATACAAGCCTTTCTCAAGAAACAAGAACGGTCTCAAATACACAACCTAACCCTACACCTAAAGGAGCTGGAGAAAGAACAGCAAATAAAGCCTAAACCCAGCAGGAGAAGAGAAATAACAAAGATCAGAGCAGAAGTCAATGAAATAGAACCAAAAGAAGAGTAGAACAGATCAATGAAAGTAGGAGCTGGTTCTTTGAAAGAATTAATAAGATTGATAAACCCCTGGCCAGACTTATCAAAAAGAACAGAGAAGGGACCCAAATAAATAAAATCATGAATGAAAGAGGAGAGATCACAACCAACACCAAAGAAATACAATTACAAGAACATATTATGAGCAACTATATGCCAGCAAATTAGACAATCTGGACAAAATGGAGGCATTCCTAGAGATGTATCAACTACCAAAACTGAACCAGGAAGAAATAGAAAACCTGAACAGACCTATAACAACTAAGGAAATTGAAGCAGTCATCAAAAATCTCCCAACAAACAAGAGCCCAAGGCCAGATGGCTTCCCAGGGGAATTTTACCAAACATTTAAAGAAGAATTAATACCTCTTCTTCTGAAACTGTTCCAAAAAATAGAAATGGAAGGAAAACTTCCAAACTCATTTTATGAGGCCAGCATTACCTTGATCCCAAAATCAGACAAAGATTCCATCAAAAAGGAGAATTACAGACCCATATCCCTGATGAACATGGATGCAACAATTCTCATCAAAATACGAGCCAATAGGATCTAACAGTACATTAAGAGGATTATTCACCATGATCAAGTGGGATTTATTCCTGGGCTGCAAGGTTGGGTCAACATCCGCAAATAAATGTGATACAATACGTTAATAAAAGAAAGAACAAAAACCATATGATCCTCTCAATAGATGCAGAAAAAGCATTTGACAAAGTACAGCATCCTTTCTTGATCAAAACTCTTCAGAGTATAGGGCTAGAGGGTACATACCTCAATATCCTAAAAGCCATCTATGAAAAATCCACTGCGAATATCACCATTCTCAATGGGGAAAAACTGAGAGCTTTCCCCCTAAGGTCAGGAACACAGCAGGGATGTCCACTATCACCACTGCTATTCAACACAGTATTAGAAGTCTTAGCCACAGCAATTAGACAACAAAAAGAAATCAAAGGCATCCGACTCGGCAAAGAAGAAGTCAAACTCTCACTCTTTGCAGATGATATGATACTTCATGTGGAAAACCCAAAAGACTCCACCCCAAAACTGCTAGAACTCATACAGGACTTCAGTAAAATGGCAGGATATAAAATCAATGCACAGAAATCACTGGCTTTCCTATACATCAACAAGACAGAACAAAGAGAAATTAAGGAGTCGATTCCATTTACAATTGCACCCAAAACCATAAGATACCTAGGAATAAATCTAACCAAAGAGGCAAAGAATCTGTACTCAAGAAAACTATAAAATACTCATGAAAGAAATTGAGGAAGACACAAAGAAATAGAAAAATGTTCCATGCTCATGGATTGGAAGAACAAATATTGTGAAGATGTCAATGCCACTTAAAGCAATCTACACATTTAATGCAATCAAATACCATCCACTTTTTTCAAAAAATGGAACAAATAATCCTAAAATTTGTATGGAACCAGAAAAGACCCCGAATAGCCAGAGGAATGTTGAAAAAGAAAAGCAAAGCCGGTGGCATCACAATTCCAAACTTCAAGCTCTATTACAAAGCTGTCATCATCAAGACAGTATGGTACCAGCAAAAATACAGACACATAGATCAAAGGAACAGAATATAGAGCTCAGAAATGGACCCTCAACTCTATGGTCAACTATTCTTCCACAAAGCAGGAAAGAATGTCCAATGGAAAAAAGACAGTCTCTTCAACAAATGGTGTTGGGAAAATTGGACAGCCACATGTAGAAGACTGAAACTGGACCATTTCCTTACACCACACACAAAAATAGATTCAAAATGGATGAGAGACCTAAATGTGAGACGAGTCCATCAAAATCCTAGAGGAGAACAAAGGCAGCAACCTCTTCGACCTCAGCCGCAGCAACTTCTTCCTAGAAACATTGCCAAAGGCAAGGGAAGCAAGAGCAAAAATGAACTATTGGGACTTCATCAAGATAAAAAGCTTTTGCACAGTAAAAGAAACAGTCAACAAAACCAAAAGAGGGGGCGCCTGGGTGGCTCAGTCGTTAAGCGTCTGCCTTCGGCTCAGGTCATGATCCCAGGGTCCTGGGATCAAGCCCCGCATCGGGCTCCCTGCTCAGCGGGAAGCCTGCTTCTCCCCCTCTCCCGCTCCCCCTGCTTGTGTTCCCTCTCTCGCTGTATCTCTCTCTGTCAAATAAATAAATAAAAATCTTAAAAAAAAAAAAAACAAAAGACAACCGACAGAATGGGAGAAGATATTTGCAAATGGCATATCAGATAAAGGGCTAGTATCCAAAATTTATAAAGAACTTCTTAAACTCAACATCCAAAGAACAAATGATCCAATCAAGAAATGGGCAGAAGACATGAACAGACATTTTTCCAGAGAAGACATCCCAATGGCCAACAGACACATGAAAAAGTGCTCAACATCGCTCGGCATCAGGGAAATCCAAATCAAAACCTCAATTGAGATGCCACCTCACACTACTCAGAATGGCTAAAGTTAACAAGTCAGGAAACAACAGATGTTTGCGAGGATGCAGAGAAAGGGGAACCCTCCTACACTGTTGGTGGGAATGCAAGGTGGTGCAGCCACTCTGGAAAACAGTATGGAGGTTCCTCAAAAAGTTGAAAATAGAGCTACCATACAACCCAGCAATTGCATTCCTGGGTATTTACCCCAAAGATACAAATGTAGGGATCCAAAGGGGTACGTGCACCCCGATGTTTATAGCAGCAATGTCCACAATAGCCACCTGTGGAAAGAGCCAAGATGTCCATCAACAGATGAATGGATAAAGAAGATGTGGTATATATATATAATGGAATATTATGCATCCATCAAAAAAAAATGAAATCTTGCCATTTGCAATGACGTGGATGGAACTAGAGGGTATTACGCTAAGCGAAATAAGTCAAACAGAGAAAGACATGTATCATATGATCTCACTGATAGGAGGAATTCTTAATCTCAGGAAATAAACTGAGGGTTGCTGGGGTGGTGGGGGGTGGGAGGGATGGGGTGACTGGATGATAGACACTGGGGAGTGTATGTGCTATGGTGAGCGCTGTGAATTGTGTAAGACTCATGAATCACAGACCTGTACCTCTGAAACAAATACATTATATGTTAAAAGAAAAATAAAGAAGAAGATAGTAGGAAGTGAAAAATAAAGGGGGAGAAATTGGAGGGGGAGATGAACCATGAGAGACTATGGACTCTTAGAAACAAACTGAGGGTTCTAGAGGGAAGGGGGGTCGGGGGATGGGTTAGCCTGGTGATATGTATTAAAGAGGGCATGTATTGAATGGAGCACTGGGTGTTATACGCAAACAATGAATCATGGAACACTATGTCAAAAACAAATGATGAAATGTATGGTGATTAACATAATACAATAAAATTTTTAAAAAATAAAAGGAAAATAAATAAATAAATAAAAATACTATGACATATCACCCTACATGTGTCAGAATGCCTAGAATAAAAAAGACAAGAAATAACAAGTGCTGGAAAGGATGTAGAGAAAAAGGAACCCTCATACACTGTTGGTGGGAATCTTAGTTGGTGCAGCCACTGTGGAAAACAGTGTGAGGTTCCTCAAAAAGTTAAAAATAGAACTACCATATGATCCAGTAATTCCATTACTCAGTATTTACTCAAATAATACAAAAACACTAATTCAAAAAAATATATGCACCCTATGTTTACTGCAGCATTATTTATGATAGCCAAGATATGGAAGCAATTCAAGTGTCCATCAATAGATGAATGAATAAAGAAGATGTAAGATACACACACATACACAAACACACACACACCTACCTCTAGGGCATTATGCTAAGTGAAATAAGTCAGACAGAGAAAGACAAATACTATATGGCTTCACTTATATGTGGAATCTAATCAACAAATCAAGTGAGTAAACAAACAAAAAGCAGAAATAGACCCATAAAAAACAGAGAACTGATGACTGCCAGATGGGTGAAGGGGAGTGGGAGATACAGGTTTTCAGTTATGGAATGAATAAGTCTTGGGGATAAAAGTTACAGCACAGGTTACAGTCAATGGTATTGTAATAGTGTTGTATGGTAACAGGTGGGAGCTGTACTTGTGAACACAGCATAATGTACAGACTTGTTCAATCACTGTTATACTTCTGAAACTAATGTAACACTGTGCGTCAACTATATTTCAATGAATATGTGTATATATCACACCAAGTCTTTCAGAAGATAGAGGAGATAGAGACACTTGAACTCAGTTTATGAGGCCAGCATAATCTTAATACCGAAGTCTAACAAAGAAATTAACAATATACAAAATCATCTCTCTCATCAAGATATATGCAAAATGATTTAGAAAATATTAGCAAAATCAAATTTAGCAACAGAATTTGTTTATTCCAAGAATGCAAACTTGATTTAAACTTCATAAAAGTCAATGAAAACAATGCGTCACAATATCCAATAAAGAAAAAAAAAATCAATGACTATTTTAACAAATGCAGACAATTCATTTGACAAAATTAAACACCCTTATGATATATATTTTTTAAAGATTTTATTAATTTATTTGACAGAGAGAGACAACCAGGGAGGGAACACAAGCAGGGGGAGTGGGAGAGGGAGAAGCAGGCTTCCTGCGGAGCAGGGAGCCTGATGTGGGGCTCGATCCCAGGACCCAGGGGATCACGACCTGAGCTGAAGGCAGACGCTTAACAACTGAGCCACCCAGGCGCCCCACCCTTATGATATTTTTAAAAAATTCACCAAGTTAGGAATTAGAAGAAAATTTTCTCAATCTGATTTTAAAAAAGTCTATGAAAGACCTACAAAAGCTATCATATATAATGGTAAAATACTGAATGCTGTCCTACTAAGAATAAGAACAAAGTAAGCATGTTCCCTCTTACCACGTCTATTCAACATCATACAGGAGATCTTAGCCAGTATAAATAGTTAAAGAAAAGAAATAAAGTCATAAAGATTGGAAAGTAAGCATAAAATGGACTCTTCACAGATGACATGATTGTTTCCATAGAAAGATCCTTAGGAATGCACAAAACAACTAGAATAAGTGACTTTAGCTTGGTTTTAGGATACAAGATCTACATACAAAAATCAACTATATTTTATATGCTGGCTGCAAATAATTGGAAAATAAAATTCAAGGGAAAAAAAGAAAGAAAAAAGAAAAATCCTCCTTTTGAAAGCACCAAAAATCACTAAATACCTCAGAATAATTTTTTAAAGTAATCTCTACACTCAACATGGGGCATGAACACACAACCCCAAGATCAAGAGTCACATGCTCCACTGACTGAGCCAGCCAGGAGCCCCTACTTAGGAATAAATTTAATGAAAGACATGCAAGACCTCCACAATTAAACTATATTGAAATCATTGCTGAGAAATTAAAGAAGATCTAGATAAATGTAGAGATATACCACATTCATGGGTTAGAAGTCCCAACATTGTTAAAATGTCCATTTTCCTCAGATCTACAGATTCAATGAATTCCCAATCATAACTTCACCCAGTTTTTTTAATAGACAAGCTTATTCAAAAATTTGTAATAGAATAAAAAGGACCTAAAACATCCAAAGCAATCTTGAAAAATAAAAACCAAGCTGGAAGACTTACCCTACTACCTTAAGATTTATTATAAAACCACAATAATCAAGAGAGTATGGTATTGGTGTTAAAGTAGACAGACAGATCAATGGAACAGAAATAGACCTACACTTACATCTTTGATTTATTTATAATAAAGGTACAAAGCAATTCAATTGAGAGAAAAAAGTCTTTTGAACAAATTGTGCAGAACAACTGCATAGCCATATGGATAATAATGAGCCTCTATTCCCACTTCACACTATACACTAGAAGTAACTCAACTTCTATCTTACCAGATACTTATAAATGACCAACACATAAAAGGCTGCTTATCATTATTAGTTATCAGGGCAATACAAATTAAATCCACCACAAGATACCAAATACCATCCAACTGGAAACTGTAAAGTTAAAAAGACAGACACAAACCAAATGTTGGCAAGAATGTGAAACCACCAGAACTCTAATACATTGTTGGGGGATGGGAGAAAGGGGTGAAACTGTACAATTACTTTGGCAGTTTCTTATAAAACCACACTATGACTCAACAATTTCACTCCCAGACATTTACACAAGAGATAAGAAAACATATGTTCACAAAATACTTGTACAATAATGTTCACAGATTTAGTCATAATAACTCAAAACCAGGGACAGCCTAGGTGTGGATCAACAGATGAATGAATAAACAAACTGGTGCATTCATACAATTCATATTACTCAGCAACAAAAAGCAAGCAACTGCTGTTATACATAACTCACAGAATCTCACACACATTATGCTAAGTGAGAAAGATCAGAACAGTGGTTGCCTGTTGGAAGTCGGGATGAGATGGGAAATGACTGAGAAGGGGCATGAGGGAATTTTCTGGGGTGATCATTATGTTTTATATCTCAACAAGGGTCCCTTGTAAAAATTCATCAAAGGGTACACTTAAGTCTGTGCATGCCACAGTATGTACATTTTACCTAAAAAAAAAAAAAAAAAAAAAGTAAACACATATTGATTGCCAGTTAAACTAATGTGCACACCTTACTTTGAAATGCATAAAAAATAAGATGGAATAATGGATGGATAGATTGGCAGACAGATACATAGGTAATAAAACAAATACAGAATAATGTTAATTGTGGACTCTAGGCAGTGGGAATATGGGCATTCATTGTATGGTTCTTTCAAATTTTTGTATATTTGAAAATTCTCTTAATAGCATTTTTTTGGTATATTTGAAAATTCTCTTATTAGCATTCTCTTAATAGCATATTAATAGCTTAATAAAAACTAAAACTGGTACTACAAGGTAGACAGACCACATTTGTTTCTATACAATTTTCATATATAAGAGATTAGTTTCTTACAACAACTCTGTAAATATAGACAAGGCTGGCATCAACTGTGTTTTACAACTGAAGATACTGTCTCATAAGGGACCTTGCCCAAAGTGTCAGTACAGGAAATAGTAAACATCAGACTTTATTTCATAAAGAGCCAGATAGCAAGTATCTTAGGCCATACATTCACTGCCACAACTACTGCACCCTGCTTTTTTGTAGTATGAAAGCAGTCACACACGATTTGTAAATAAATGGACATCGCTGTGTTCCAATAAAACTTTATTTACAAAAAAAGGCAAGGGCCAGGTTTGGCCATGCATTATAGTTTGCTGATCCCTAGATGATAATGCAAGTTTATTCACTATAGAAGTTATAGAAAAGGATTGATTTTAGAGTCAGATTGACCGTGTTTTATATACCCCTGGGTTATTATGATACTTCAATTAGGTAACTCTTATAAAGTAACTAGCATAGTACCTGTTTTAAAGCAGATATTTAATAAATTTTTTTCAATACCTTGTCTTTTTCTCACTTGCTATTTTTGCCACCATACTTCATATCCTGGATGAATTACAGCAAGAAAAACAAGCTGCTTAATGTTTACTTCGACCAAACTAATCAACCATAGTAGACTTTTTGTTCAGTAAATCTCTAAATGATTGCACTGTAAATGGAAATGCATGATTGTTCCTGCATTTTCTATGTTAACTTTCAGAAAGGAATTCACTGAGGGCCCTCTAGGTTTTCTACTCTTTTTTATCACATGGAGGTCGCAGTCACTCTCCCCCCATTCCACGCCTGAGTAAACAAATTAGTTAAAACTTCTGCTTTCTCTCAGGCCACTTCTCTAACCTGTATGACTTCATTTATTCCCTGGTGCCAAGTTGTGTGTCCCTCATATACAAAATCCCACTGAAAACTGACTTTCTCCTTAAGTGTCTGGTGTCTCTACACTCTTATCTTTGGCTTCTCTCCAAACACCTTGAAGCAACTGAGGGAGCAAAATGCTAATAATTCAAATTTATTCCCTTCTACAGAATTGTAAGGATGCAAATTACCCAACCATCTCTTCCTCGATATGTCAGTGAGCAAAGTTGCAAGGGTTATAGCCAAGCATTAGGTTACAAGGGAAGAGATTTCTTCCACTTTCTCTAACAGCTTCCTAAAAAATACCACAATAATTATAGATCCATTAAATGAGCATTTATTATGTGCCAGACACTCTGTTAACCATTCTATTCCTTCATTCACATATTCATTAGTGTGTATGAAGAACTCACCAGGGAGCAGGATTTACATAATTTATCTAACAAATCTATACCAAAGTCATGTAAGGTAGGTGTTATAATTCCTGTTTCCCAAACTGAGTAAACTGAGGCTAAAGAGTAATTACTTTCCTAATGCCCCTTGGCTGGGGAGTGGCAGAGCTACCATCTAGCAGAGAACTTGCCTTCTGGAGAGTTAACAAATATTGGGAGGGCAACTCACTTCCCAGCACACCCCCTGCAGGATGGTTTTTGGGGGTTTTTTTTCTACTTTATTCCCAGCTTCTCTAGAATTAATCTGAGGAAGGCAAGAGAATCGGGGACTCCCCCTCTTTTGAAACATTCCCTCAACTTTGAACTTTGCCATTATATTCCAGCAATCAGCTGTGCGGCTCAGACAAGGCAGGGCTCTGGAGGAGTGGCTAAAAAGGAACGAAGGCATCAGCCTATAAGCTCCTTCAGAGAATAAAGTGCAGTGTGGTGAGACATCTCCCCCCATTGCGCAAGTAGATCACGTCAGTTGCTGGGGCTGATGGTGACACATTCCTCCAATAGCTGAGGCTTCTTCTCTTTCTTTCTTTCTTCCCTTTTTGCCCCCAGCCAGGCTTCTGCACTAACTCAGATCCTTCTGGGCAGACTCCACCTTCTCAGATGTGCTTCTGAGATCAGCGAATAACACTGGGTACATTAACTAATTAGCAACAGTAAGGAGTTCAGAAAACACACAGGCATGGAGCAATGTTATTATTATGTGGCTTTTGCCTGACACTGTTGTCCTCATTAAGCAGGCAGTGATGTCAATGTATCTACGAAGGAAGGCAAAGTAAAATCCTTACTGCAAGTTGCCAGCTGGGTTCAAATTCCTTTTTCCTGAAATGAGACCGCGCTACAGCCACGGGGAGCACTGCAGCTGATTTCTCCCCCCTGTTTCTTCAGCTTGATTTTTTTTCAAGGCTCTCTTTACTCCTGTAGCCATGTAGCCTCACTCTGCATTGCTTGAGAGTTCAGTTTATGAAACTTCACAAATAAAGTATGAATAAATGAAAACTCCCAAATCAACTTCTCCGGTTCTAGAAAGACCAAGAGAAAATCATAGTTGATTTTAACCTTTCTCATCAGTTGGGATTCACAGTTCCTTTTTGAAATGAACTTGCTGCAAACATCCCTCACATATCACATTGTGGGTAATCCTGGCCAACTCGTGTGCAACTTGCTAAAACCAACAACTGCGTTCTCTGCTGATTAAGTAAAAGATGAATACAGAACAGCCTTGGCTGATTTACTTGCCATTGGTCCTTTCCCTCTTTCCCCCTCTCCCTCCTGCTCTCTCCGTCTATCTGACCTCTTTCCTTGGATGTCTTCAACTGAACAACGTCCGAAAGTAAACACATGATATGCCCCCTCCCCACCGGTCTGCCACTGTTTCTTAGCTAAGTGAAGGGCACCAGCACCCACCAGATGGAAGCTTCTCTCACCAGCCTTTCATCACGGGCCATGTGCTCTGACCCCCACCTCCCTTTCAGCTTCATCTTGCACGTGTTCCAGGCACTCTGGTCTTCTGCCAGGCCTTGCTGTAGCCCTCCAACCTCCACCCTTTGGCTGGATGATGCCTCCTCATCCCTCAGGGGTCAGGATATGGGAAGATGCCCTGAAGTTCCACATTCCTGACATCCTGACAAAGTAAGCTCCTTCCGCTGCAGGTTTCAGGCACCACACACCTCCCTTCAAAGGACTAAGTCTAACGTGTTTATACCAGGTTGTAAACTCCAGCAGAAGGGCAATATGTGTTTTTTTCACGACTGTACTCCACAGAGCTTAGAGTGCTTGACGCTTAATCGGAGGCTCTCACTAAATATTTGTTGGAAGGAAGGCAGGGAAGGAGGACAGAAAGGGAAAAACATTTTTTTGAATATCAAACTTGGGTTGGTGCAGCGGAAACGGCCCAGTGATTCTCCACACGATGTCCAGTCTTCTGTCGGCCACATCCCTTGACTTCCTTTCCCAGCCTCCTTGCAGCTAGGTGAAGCAATGTCACCGACATCGGAAGGGACGCAGACTGATGAGACATATGGCACCTCAAAGCCTGGCCCTTAAAAACTTCCACACAACCTTTGTCCCTCTCCCTCTGTCCCTCTCTTCTAATGGCTGTTGACCAGTTACCAAGGATCCACTAAAGGACTCCAAGGGCCTGGGAGAGGTGGAACTCCAAACCGGAAGGGGCCTAGACTCCAAATAACTGCACGCCCCCCCCGCCCCCCCTGCCAGGCCACACTGCACTGTGATGTGAACAGGAAATAAACCTTTACTGGGTCAAATTTAGGGGTTGTTTTAGCCATTAGACTACACCAACTTGCAGAGTTGGGAAGAGACAAGATAAAGCGGTTATCACCCTCTGTGAATTTTCTTACACAGACTATTTTGTTTTTCTAACCTGGAAAAGAGAAACAGTTATGCTATGTTTACAGTTCAAAGGTAAATAGGCTTCAATCTGAAAACTACAACTGGTGAGCAGTAACTGTACTTTCCGGTCATGGCATCCTAAACAGAAATGCTAAGCTGCTCTGTGCTAGAGAAAGTCGTTGGGCTATTAAGGATGCATTCTGCTTTCTCGCTGGCTCTTGTGTGTGCATGGAACAAGAACAACATCATCAACCACAAAAGCAGCCCTTCTAATGGAGCAGTCTTGGGGAGAAAGGACCAGTTTGGAGGTGATCTGCCTCGAACACTCAGGAAGGGTGGGCATGGGGGACCCCGGAAGACAACCAGACCCCAGTTGGGGGAGGGGCACCTGGTGCCAACCTTTCCAGCCTTGGTAAGTCTGAACACAAATGAATTCAGAAGTGGAAGCTGCTAAGAGAATAGCTCTAACAGTTCTTGTCAGGAGAAAAAAAAATTTGTTTTTAATTATACGAGGTGATGGAGGTTAACTGAACTTGTGGCAAGCATTTCATAATATATTCATATGTCAAATCAGGTTGTATGCCTTAAATAAATACAAAGTTATATGTCAGTTATAGTTCAATAAAACTGAAGAGAAAAAAAAAAAGATGCCCTGGGGTCCTGGGGTCCTGGAGATGAGCCCAGACTCCCAGATCCAGACTGCCTGAGCTTGATTCCCAGAGTGACCACTTGCTAGAAGAATGGCCGCAGACACATGACCTAACCTCTCTGTGCCTCAGTTTTCACACTTCTAGAATGCTGAAATGAGGACAAAAAAGAAACTACTCATGAGGTTCTTATGGAGATGAGTTAATATTTGTGACACGTTTATCTCAGTAAGTACTGTAGAAGTGCCTGATTTAAGGGCGCCTGGGTGGCTCAGTTGGTTAAGCAACTGCCTTCTGCTCAGGTCATGATCCTGGAGTCCCTGGATCGAGTCCCGCATCGGGCTCCCTGCTCGGCAGGGAGCCTGCTTCTCCCTCTGACCCTCCCCCCCCCATGTGCTCTCTGTCTCTCTCATTCTGTCTCAAATAAATAAATAAAATCTTTAAAAAAAAAAAAGAAGTGCCTGATTTAAAAAAAAAAAAGATTAAGAGCCAAGGCAATTAATCTCAGCTGTGTACTGTCTACTTTTAATGGATCCTACAATTTTGCTTAAAGAGAAACTACTTTTGAATCTCTATAATGCTTCTAAGCACCAGAGAAGACCCAAGAGAGAAAAGAGCCCGAAAAATGAAGCTGAGAAGGCACGTGAGGAGGGTGACTCCCCTTGGCTGCTAGTTAGGAAGCATTTGGAGAGATTATTGCAACCACCAGGTCAATGAACTGTGCAAGTGTTAAAAATCTCACTGCCCATTACTACCCAGCTATTGGGGAGGTTAAGCCAGAACAGCTCCCTGAACACAGGCACTGTGTTCTCACCATGGTGTCCTCATTGCTGATGATGGCACCCAGCACACAGAAAACATGCAACAAACATGCAACTAATTGATTTTACCTTTCTAATGACAACCAAGACTTTCTATTTAGGATTCTGATTATTTTAACGTGCATATATTATTTCTCTGTAAAGTCACTTGAGGACGGATTCCATACCTCATTTATCTTTTATTCCCACCCGGCACAGTATCTTGTACCTAATAGAAACACAATAAAAAATTGAAAGAATTAACAAATCAATAAAAGGATGGATCATCCACGAAGTGTCCTCATTAATCATCTTTCTCCCCAGTTTGTGGAACAGTAAAATCTGAGTGTACAAAACTGAAATGTGAAGCACAAAATAATGATCAACTTTCCATTGTACTAATCTTAAGCCCTTTTATAAGAGGGGATTATAGCAATTCTAGCCACTTTTTTTTTTAAGATTTTATTTATTTATTTGACAGAGAGAAACACAGAGAGAGAGGGAACACAAGCAGGGGGAGTGGGAGAGGGAGAAGCAGGCTCCCCGCAGAGCAGGGAGCCCGACACGGGACTCGATCCCAGGACCCTGGGACCATGACGTGAGCCGAAGGCAGATGCTTAACGACTGAGCCACCCAGGCGCCCCACCACTTCTTTCTCACTGAAGTTTTATGACCTTGAATGAAGCCTTTATTTTGGCCAATTTAGTAGAAAGGATATTGAGTTCATAAAAGAAGTCTATTTCCTCTTGTGATGTTGAGCCACATGGCACACAAGTGAAGAACTCGTGACATGTGAAACCGGTGGCTGCCATGTTGCTTTATGTGAGTACCTGTTACACTTCCGTGCCAAGTGCCTCAGGTAAAGCTCTACAAACAAGTTTTGAAAAGATACAGATAAAATCTTTATTACTCTGACAAATTTTACATCTACTTCCTATCATAGTCATGAAGAAATATCTCTTCTCTATGGAGACAATATAAAAATCTCTAAGACCCATCTCTTGAATTCCAGAATAGTATCATTTACCATGAAATATCCCATTAACTTTAGGGAAATCTACAAGGTTCTGCAAAATGAAATAAACATATAATCCTGCAAAAGTATAAAAGCAAAGCAAGTTTATTTCAGATGAAAAGGAGCTGGAAATGTTTTATTCAGAATGATGCAAGAGTATATTTTTAAAGATTTTATTTATTTATTTGACAGAGAGAGACACAGCGAGAGAGGGAAGACAAACAGGGGGAATGGCAGAGGAGAAGCAGGCTTCCTGCTGAGCAAGGAGCCCGCTGCGGGGCTGGATCCCAGGACCCTGGGATCATGACCTGAGCTGAAGGCAGACGCTTAATGACTGAGTCACCCAGGCACCCCAATGCAAGAGTATTTTAGGGATGTTTAATAAATAAACTAAAATATACTCTCAGGTGCTATATAATTCATAATAAAATTGAGCACAAAAGAATAATAAGCACTATTATCTTGCCCCAATTTTGAAAACATTTGCAATTTGAAAAAGATGGTTTCTATTATTCTTACAGCACAAGAAAAAAATGGCATTTTAGCTCAGCAACATTTCCGTTCATCATGTAAAAACATGCCTATAAGAGACCTGTTCTACTAAAGAGATTCAATCCGTTCTCAGCAAATTCCCACACCTACCCCTGCTGGGCAGGGAGGCACTGTCCTGTAGCCCCCCTGAGTTCAGCTGTTGAATGTACTCCTCATTGTCAGGCGGTGTAGACTCCAGCACATGACGGGAATGCACAACTCCTGAGTGTTTCTCAGAAGCGTACAAGGTTATTTATATAATGATCGATCTTCAGTGCAATTCAACAAACACAAGACATACTCGCAAATAACTACAGTAAAAGATCTCATAAGTAGTTACAAACAGAAAAGGTGGTACAAACAAGGAGCTGTACGATTTCTGGGGAAGACAACCTTGTGAGATCAAGGAAGGATGCCACTGTGAAGGAATGGGTTTGGGAAGGTGGGTAGGGTTGAAATGAATATGCCTTCTCTCCTATACAGGATGGACCACAAGAGCAAGGTCAATGCTGTAATGCTGCCAAAATCATATGCATGTTTAACAAGATGTTAAAGTGAGACTGCTTCAATCTCCCATTTGGCTGAGGGCATAAAAAGCCGGGGGACGGGCCGAGCGCGTCCACCTTGCAGAGCGAGGTATCAGATGCAGCAGCAGCATCTGCAAACATCTGCGAAGGCAGCATCACGTCTGAGAGCCAGTTCTGTGACCTCAGTTGACTGCTCACCTCAGACCATGAGAGCTTAGAAGAGCCGACAGGAATCCCTCCAGACGTTGGCATGCTCCGAGTACCCCCACCTCCCCCACCAGTGACTGCGAGAGCAGAGTCAAGGAATTTCCTCGGTAGTCTGGGGTTCCAGAAGCTGCGTGCATGTCCACGCAAGTGCCAGGAGGCAGCAGGCAGGAGAAAGAAGGAACCAGACTGCCTGGCAGGTGCCTACGATTCCCCAGAGCACCTGCAGCAGGGCCGAAGTGCCCGGGTGTCGCTTGTGATCAGCTGTGGGCCTCAGGAATGAGAACAGTCTGTCTGCAGCTACCCAGCATCCGGTCCAAGAGTGCCTCCCATACCCCAGAGGCTGAGGGAAGAAAAATGAGAGGCCAGCCTGTGTCGGGGGAAGAACAGCTGAATGTTTTCAGAAGGGGGCCCCTAAAAAGGGCAGAGGGACGCAGCAGCTTTAAGCATGTGCAAAGCACAAAGAGGAGAACTTTTCAATTCCTTAACAGCCAGAGGGGACCCTCTCCAGATGACATCAGCGATCAGTCCGGTCTCTGCTCCCTCCACCTGCTCCAACCGCAGAGCAGCTGGAGGCTGGATGAGCTAGTGGGGGAGGGAGGCTAAATGCCCAGTGAGAAAGTGGGGCCCCAACTCCACGCTCCTGTCACCAGCCCCAAGCTTCCAGTCGGGCTCCAGCTGGAAGGAGAAAAAAGGCTTTAACTTTCTATGAAGTTCCAAGTTTTTATTATCATTATTATTATTGAAAAAGCCTGTTAATTTCCTAAATGAGAGTCTTCTTGTGACAGAGTGACCAGAGGCCTTTTGTTATTGTGAGAGTGACCAAAACAAGTTGTGGGGCGAGCCCTAATACTTGACCAGGGCAGCAAAGAAAATCAAACATCAGCAAAGATTTCCATGGGCAACAGGGGCACTGACCACAGCTGTTTCTGATTCCGAAATCCTGCTCATTCAAATACTAGACACGTAGATTACATGGGCTACAGTAACAGTAATTTACATTAAGGTTTCTACTATGATGGAAAATACATAAAAATGAACAGCTATTACATGCAATTACATATGGATGAATTTTAAAACATTATGTTGAGCAAAAGAAGCCAGACCCACACATATCTCTGAAGATAGTAAAAACCACTGAACTGTACATTTTCAATATGCGTATTGGATGGTATGTGAATTATATGTCAATAAAACTGTTTTAAAAAGCCAGACATAAAAGAAGATAAGCAATGTGACTTGACTCATAAGAAGTTCTAAATAAGAAAATTCGACATCAGTAATGCTTGCTGAGTAGGGCTGGGAGGGGATGCACTGGAAAGAGGAATTAAGGAAGTTTGGGGTGATGGAAAAGTCTTATATCTGAGCTGCGCAGTATAGTACAGTCTCCATACGTGGCTATTTAAATACACTAAAAAAAATTTTTCTTTAAAGATTTTATTTATTTATTTGACAGAGAGAGAGACACAGCAAGAGAGGGAACATAGGCAGAGGGAGTGGGAGAGGGAGAAGCAGGCTTCCTGCCGAGCAGGGAGCCCGATGTGGGGCTTGATCCCAGGACCCTGGATTTTAAAAATTTACAAAACGAGAGGTTCCTTTTCTCAGCCACACCATCCACATTTCAAATGTTCAACAGCAGCATGTGACGACTATATTGGACAGTACAGAATAGAACACTTTTTCTTTTTTTTTTTTTTAAGATTTTTTATTTATTTGAGAGAGAGTACAAGCAGGGGGAGCAGCAGGAAGAGAGAGAGAGAGGGAGAAGCAGGCTCCCCGCTGAGCAAGGAGCCCGATGCAGAGCTCGATCCCAGAACCTTGGGATCATGACCTGAGCCGAAGGCAGACATTTAACCGACTAAGCCACCCAGGCTCCCCTAGAACATTTTTTCTTGTTGTCAAAAGTCTTATCAGTCAGTAATGTTCTATATCCATATTTTGATTTCACCAGTGGTCATACGTATACACACACACACACACACACACGTGCTAAAATACCAAAATAAAATGGACTTAAAAATAGCTTTTGAGAGAAAATATGTCTGACAATAGATGCTGTCTAAGATCCAGAGAGAAGTATGAAGGGAAGTGGATGATGGTAGAGAGGACATGTGAGAAAAGCAGGAAGCCTGGGCAGCTCTCTAGAGAAGGCAGGAAGATTTGATGTGGAACATTTTGCAGCATACAGCCAACTGAAAAGAACTGAATTAACTGGACAGAGAGGAGTGGGCAAGAAAAAGCTTGAGACCTGAAAGAGACCTCTAGAGAACATGCGCATCCAGAGGGGAATGAAGTCCTGGAAGAGAGGTATTAGACATAAAGGTTCTGGAAGGTATCTCAGACCAAAATGAATCACTGGGCCAGGATTCAGGTGGTTTGAGAAAGAGCAACTTCACTGGGGCCAGCAGAGAAAAATCGAATGCCCCAAGGGTTAGATAAAAAGTCATAAACCAGCCAAGATCTGAAACCTGTTATAAAAACAGGTATAGAAGCTGATGTGTTTGTCCAGCTGGTTTCATAGTGCAGGCCTATTTCCTGGGAACGTGGGAATTCTGTGCAAAGTTGCTGTTTCATGTAATGGTTTTGAACTTAAAAATAGATGTCTGAGCATGCATTTTTTCGAGAAGATTGCAGCCGAACAATGGATCCAGAAAGATCTCAGTGAAAGATGGATGTGCCACCTATGAAGTGGTCAGCGTCTTGCAGAAAGAGTGGATGAAAACCTATATGAACTTCTGTGGTTTTCATGGAAGGCTTGTTGCTACTATCAGAGGGGAACAAAATGGCAGATGGATGAGGCCACAAGGACCGACAGAGATAAATTAGACCCTACAACCTAGAGAGAATTTTGAGGAACGAATATTAAGAAAATAAGTACCACTGTCTTTTTCTTAGACCATTCTTTCCTACCTGGTGAACAGGTGTGTGTGATCAAGGTCATCATATATATATAATCAAGACAACCACCTGAAAGAAAACTAATACACCTATTAATTACCATGGGAAGGGTCTTTTGACAACTGTGTGCACTTCATCCACATACACAAGTCTATTGTCCTGAAGTGAAAATACCTATGTAGTTATCACCTGCTATTTGTGATGTCCACATCTAATCAGCAAGCAAGGCCTGGTGATTTTGATCTCTGGAACATCTGGTCTGGTCTGTTTCTTCCTCAATCATCGTAACCCTGGTTCTGACTCATCATGTCCCAGGTGGACTACTGCAGGAGTCTCCATGCTGACCTTCTTACCAACAGTCCCATCCTCCTGAAATGCTCCCTCCAGGTCACCCCAGCATGGTGTGTCTGAAGCAGAACTCTGAGCAGACTTAACATTCTCGCCCCTCTGACTCTCGCTAGACCCTCAACGTACACACACCATGCTGACTCATGCCTCGTAGCGCCCACTGCTGCCGCTGCATCTGCCTGAACACCCTTTGGATGTCTCGTCACGTGGTTAACTTTCTCTCACCTGTGGAACTTGAGCCCAGCAATCGTTCCCTGTGGAAACCTTCCCTGGACCGCGGGGCTGGCTGCGCACCTCTGCTCTTTGCCCTCAGAGCTGCACTTAGCACAACAATTCTATCTGGTCAGGGCTGCTCTCAATGCCTTCAGGGAAAGAGGTGCTTTATTCATTTTGTGACACCTTGCACCTAAACTGGGGATGATCTACATAGAATATGAAAATCTTCTAAAAAATAGTAATATTGGCAAAAATTAGAAATATAATAGAAATAAGTTTACCAGATTTAGCAAATAATATACAGCTAAATCTGAATATCAGATAAACAATAAATAAATTTTTAGTGTAAGTCCCAAATATTACATACACAAACTTTAACTAGAAAAAAATTTATTGTTTATCTGAAATTCAAATTTAACTGAGCATTCTGTATTAACCTGTCAACTCTAAATAGAAATTTTCAGAGAACTTAAAAATATTTTTTGATTCCTCTTTACTTACAGTGACACTTTCAGAGATATAAAATACCCTGGGTTTCATAAAGTTTCATATTCTTAAACTGATCCAAACCCAGGCTCTACATCCATAATTTTATTAGATCTTTTACAGGTAAAAATGTCGTATTTACAATCCATTTCAGGAGAAAAGAATTCTCTCCTACGTGTTTTTATTTCTAAATAATAAAATTTTAGATTAAAATAAAAATTCTTAATTTGATTATTTCAAAGCACTAACGCGTGAATTCAATCATCTATGGATATAAACATCTGTATTCTCAAATGAAACTTAAAGTTTTGGAAACATTTATAAATGTTCCATGAGTCTAACACACATTCTTTGAGAAGAGATGAATTTAATATAAAAAGTACTGGACCAGGAGTTTACAGACCTCATTTCAGCCCCACCTCAGTCTTTAGCTTGAAATGTGAATTTGGGCATGGCACATCACTCATCTTTCTCATCTATAAAAGGAAGAGGGATTTTTTACATGATCTCAGTGGCCCTGTTTTCCAACTCTGACAGCCTATAACTGCAGGAAGCCAAAGTCATGAGACCCAGTGCGAAGGAATGAGCACAGGCTATGAGCCAGTAGACTTGGGCCTACAACCGAGTCTTCTGAGCAACTTTCGTATAAAGTATGCCTGCCTTCCAGAACAGTTACTGGTGAACTTACTGTATAAATACAGTTAAATTCCACCCAGAACAGGGAAAGTGCATGTTCCATAAAGTAAACAAATATGAAAAAAATGTTTCCAGGACAGTTGTGTATTATGTATTAGTCTGGATCTAAATGAACTGTTCTCTAGATAGGGCACTTGCCCCTCCCACCCAAATGGGCAGTGCTTACACATAAGACGCAGATCCACAGCAAGCTCCAATAATGCATCTGGTCATCTCCAGACTTGGGGAGAAGAGGAGATGATCCCTTTCCCAAAAGGGAATAAATAAAAATTTATAGTTTGGTGGTTCCTCAAAAAGTTAAACATAGAATTACGATATGGCCCAGTGATCCCACTGCTGGGTATATACCCAAAAGAAGTGAAAATGGGTTCAAACAAATACTTGCATGTGAAATGTTCACTACAGCATTATTCACAATAGCCAAGGGGTGAAAAGAACCTGTGCCTGTGCCCATCAAAAGAGGAACAGATAAACAAAATATGATACAGACATGCAGTGGAATACTGTCGGGCCATAACAAGGAATTAAGTTCGGATTCATGCTACATGAAATATCTGAAGTAAGCAGATTCATAAAGACAGAAAACGGGGCGCCTGGGTGGCTCAGTCGTTAAGCGTCTGCCTTCGGCTCAGGTCATGATCCCAGGGTCCTGGGATCGAGCCCCGCATCGGGCTCCCTGCGCTGCGGGAAGCCTGCTTCTCCCTCTCCCACTCGCCCTGCTTGTGTTCCTTCTCTCGCTCTCTCTGTCAAATAAATAAATCTTAAAAAAAAAAAAAAAAAGACAGAAAACGGAGGTCACCAGGGGCTGGAGGGAGAGGGGACTAGACAGTAATTGCTTCATAGGTAAGGAGTTTATGTTTCCAGTAACACAAGGGTTTTGGAAATAGATCATAGAGACAGTTATAAACATTGTGAATATAATTAATGTCACTTAAAAGTGGTTACAATGGCAAATTTTACGTTATATGTATTTTACCACAATAAAAATAATGGGTGGGCAAAAGGGGAAAGTTTTCTTTAGTAAGCGTGGGTCAGGGGAGAAGATAACCAACCTCTCAGCACTCCCTGCAAACTACAAGGACACTGTGAAGAGTGAGGAGGGGCCATTTGCGCCACCTACTGCCCTGTGGGATTGGAGCGATCAGGTATCCATTCCTTAGGGGGAAATCAAGTAAGGGGCAATGAGTAGACTGAGCGCATTTCCACCAATGGAGTCCCTGCAGGTATGACAATGCCATGATCCCGTGACCTCTCCTTCCACCCCCCCCGCCCAGCCGTTCCCCTGAAGCCCTCATTCTAAGGGGCTAGCTAAGTGAAACCTTAGCCCTTCTGTTGAGTGGATAAGCACTCAAGGAAAGTGCTAAGGAGGCACAGATAACCTCAATAGACCTTTTAAAATCTATTGTTAAAAATCCAACCATACTCTGACTTGTAAACATAGCATTTGTGCTGGAATTCAAACTTGGTCATTGTAATCAAGTTACATCAGTCAGGTCTATATTTAAAACCCACAGGGTTCAATTATTTTAGGGGACACTCTGGTGGCCAAAAGGAGAAAGTCTGTTGACATGTGGCTTTCGTTGGAGGGCCCAGACCCCAAAATGGATTGTTGGAACTATATATGTTATGATGTATAAAAATATAGAAGTGCTTGGACAAAAGTTCAGTGCAGACATTATGTAGCAGGGCTGTGGAAATGGGTTGGGTTTGAGGGATGAAGAAATCATCTATTTTCAGACTTTATCCTTGGAGTATTTTTTAAATGTTGACTTTGTCTTGTCTTTTAATTTTAAATAACTTCCACCAAAGTTTTCCCCAAAACAATTCTACCTTTAATTACTCTTGGCTGTGGCTTAGAGCCACAGATCTTGGCTAATAAAAGCCACAGGGAACATTCATTCATTCATTCACTTATTCATTCATACAAATGTCAACAAATACCGGTTGAACATCTTCTATCTATAAAATTATTTGCTTTCATATGTGATTAGCAGTGTAAATTTTAATTGAGAAAACTGCTCTAAACTTTGGGTGATTTGCCAAGAGACCCAGACCCTATACTGTTATCTTAGTTGAAATAATCATAAACATCTGCCTAACATCTAAGTTTCTAGGGGCAAGAGGTAGGATATCTTTTTATAAGATTTTTATCTGTTATATTTCAGTTCAATTTGGATTCAGCAACACATTATTTCATTCATTTCTGGGCACAAAGCTTGAGAAAAACATTTTCCTTTTGCCTTTCATTAATTTGGTTCATACATATGGTCTCCTTTCTTCCTCCTAATCTGTAATGGCCTTTGTACAGCTGTTGCAATAAGGGAAGTTTTAAAATGCAAATAGACAGTAGGTAGATTGCAAAAGGTAATACAGTTAGTTCTGCCAAATATTTTTTAAAAACTTGTCAAAATAATCACATCAACTAACAGAATAAAAAGGTCAACGAGGAGTAATTTTCAGTGACTTCAAAACCTAAAGACATTGTTTCACCGTTGGTACATATGAAGAAAACAGAAAATATGCTCTCCAAATCAGAATGTATGCTCTCCAAGCATTGCACAAAAGGGCACTACTGACATTTGGGAAAGGACAATTCTTTATAGTGCAGGACAATTCTGTGCATTGAAGGGCGAAGGGTTTGTACTCTCCCTGACCTCCACCCAACTATCAATGGTGTCCCTCTAGTTGCTATAGCAATCAACACACCTCCAAATAATTCCCAAAGATTAGTCCAGATGAAAACCAATCTAGTGAAATTCTCCAAAGGTATATGTCCTAAATATATTTGTAGTGCAAGAGGAGAACCAAAGAAGATAAACTTATCTCATTTGAGTCAGAAAAACTTGTTTGTGGTCTATTTCCAACTCAAGTATCTGCACATCACCTTTCTTTTATTGACAAAGTTGGTTTAAAAAAGAAGAAAAAATAATATTTACAGCTGCCTCTGAGCCAAAATAATCTTACACAAGGTAGGATAGAGTAGTACGAAATTCTGCAATAGCGTTTCCCAATCCTTTTGTTTTCACAGCACACTCTGGTTTAACTCCCAGAACCACGAGCAATCAAACAACAGCAGAGACACTGACTCACAGTGTCTCTGATAGCATCTGTAGTTGTCCCAATCTCCGTGTGGATACACTTCTGGCCAGAGTGACTACTGAGGACAACTGCCTTGACCGTATCTCTTACATACCAACAAAGCAAACCTCTTGTATATTCCAGGAAAAACATTATCTTTGCCAATGGCTTCGTGTGGCCAAACATTTTATCTTTTAATTAAGAGTCAGTTGGTCTCTATTCTCGATTGCATTTCATGACCAATTACGTCAGACAGGATGTCAACAGACAGGCATTCTAGAGATGGCGTAAAGACCGAGAATACACATTTTACGTGATGATCCAAACTTGGCAGTATTCCCATAAAAGGCTTACAGCACACTAGAGGTCCGTAGCTCTGGTTGCAAACAACTCTCCTACCAGCGTTTCTTAAAAATTACCTCTACTGTATGATCTCACTGATACGTGGAACTTAAGAAACAAGGCAGAGGATCATAGGGTAAGAGAGGAAAAAATGAAACAGGCTGAAACCAGAGAGGGAGACAAACCATAAGAGACTCTTAATCATAGGAAACAAACTGAGGCTTCCTAGAGGGGAAGAGGGTGGACAGATGGGGCAACTGGGTGATGGACATTGGGGAGGGTATGTTTGTAATGAGCACTGGGTATTATATAAGACTGATGAATCACAGACCTGTGCCCCGGGAAATGAATAATACATTATATCTTAATTAATTGAATTAAAATTAAAAAATTTTTTAATTTAAAAAAAGAATGAAAGGCTATACTGTTGTAGATAAATGTACTATGTATATAGTTGTGTAGTATATAAGTATACTATATTATAAACTATTATTTCTTTTAATAACTTTATACCAATGTACTTTTCTTGACTACATAATTTTATTAAATTTCATTAATAACTCAAAAAAATTACCTCTACTGGTGGTTTTGCAGAAAAATAAACTTTGAGGTACATGCAAGCATATTGATATTAGTAAGAACATACGAATTCCTTGACCGTTCCGGATTTCTTCCAGGAATTTCACATTTTGAGAAGATGTGCTAGACTGCCGGGGCTTTTCTACAACATAGGAAACTGAGAAGAGAACAGTTTGATTTAAGGGCTTGGTTCAAAGCCCTGCATTAAGTCTCTCCTCTCTGTGATGCATCACACTCACGGGGACCACACAAGCTGGTTCGCCCAGGACCGTCCCAATTCTGTCTCCTCTCCTGATGTAATTATAAACAACATTCCCTCTTATTCTCAAAAGTGTGATCAATTATGTGACCACTCTCATTATTTCTAGAGTCACTGGAGACAGATAACAAAGTCACCAAGAAGAGGAACTGGAAAGCTAATTTTAGGGGAAAAAAACCAATCAAGTCTTTTTGAATGTCTGCAAGCCATAAAATAGTTTATAGTGTCTCTTTAGCATATATGCCAAAGTAGAGGTGGGTCCTGTGTCCCAAATAAAAATAATCAAAAGGGGTAGAAGAAGAGAATTCAAATCAATCCCATTGAACATTATTGAGCACCTCCTATATTAATATTCTGGGCTTTAGGGAATGAGAACAAAAAGGTATCATTCCTGTACTTGACCTTAAATTCTGTCCTTATGATTAGATGGAACAGACAGAAATTAAAGCAGAAGTTTGGTATGCAGTGTGGTACAGCAGTTCCTTCCCCCAGTTCCAAGCTGTGAACCTTAGTAAAGTTAGTGAATCATTTTGAAAATGAGTTTTATCATAGGAAAAATCTAGATAATACCTCTTATAGGCTCATTGATTCTATTCAACAAGACTTCCCTGATTGCTTCCTATGTGCCAAGGATGAGGTGGTTACAGAGATTAAAGAGGAATTAACAGTGATGATGTAAGGTAAACAATGACGTTTACAGACATTTATTATTATTTCAGTGTACCATGTCAGTGATAGAACAGGACGTGCAAAGGGATATCCGATCCCCACCTAGAGACAGCAAAGAAGTATAGTTCAGGGCTACTTCTTAGACCAGATGGTGCCTCAGCTGAATCTTGAAGGATGAGTAATAGCTGGCCATGTTCATAAGACCTGTGTGTTTAAATAATAGATTCCTTGAAGCAGTTGCAGTCATTGGTAAGTAGGAGAGCTTCTGCCTTCCCTTTTGCCCTGGGACCCATGTTCATTCACCACTGTGTTCTCCATCACCTGTCTTTAATCTGGGCTAAAGCCCTTGCTTAGGTAACCAACCCTAACAATAGAGACATACTCTGTGAATAGAAGTTTTTCTTCCTGAGGCAGGCTGTTGCCTTGTTGAAAAGCTCCAAAGCCAGTGGATGATGAAAGATTAATGAAGTTTGGGTGGACCCCTGTGGCATGCAAGGGAATGACTGAGGTAAATCAGCAAAGCCCACATAAAGAACTGGGTCTTGGGTTTCAGTTCAAATAAGCTTAGAGATAATAAAAGGGGTAGAATAATGAGTGCGAGTTACCAGAGGATCAGCAGATATGAGGTGTGTTGAGTCTTCATGCTACTACTTCCCATGTGACCTTGAGACAGCCTCACCTTTCTCATCTGTTAAAATGGGTACAATCCTAATCATCTAAAGAAGAAAAAGGGAAAAGGAACAACAACAACAAAAAAGAGTAGACTCCTTTGCTGGGTTAGGAAAAAGCCTTAGAGATCGTTATACAGGGAAGTAAAAATACTTTGAGAAAGCTTGAAGTGGTATGCAAATGTAGACAAACTTCAAACTAATTTTCTTGCTCTTCAGTTGATTTGTATTTTAACCTTGGCAGCTCTAACCTTCTCAAACATTCTCTAACCTTCTCCCTTGGTCTCCTCTTGCTTCTTGCTTTCTGTGCGGCCAATAAAACCCCCACTATATCACGGATGCTTTACTATCTAACATAAATAAACCTAGTTCTCACTCCCACCACCTTGCTCCAATAGAAGTCTGTGTTCCATCCCACCTGCTCCCACAGCTGGCACATCCCTATATTTGTCTCCAGTTGTGACATTACCGTCTTCTACTTTTCCTAATTTCATGACCATACAAAGCCTCCTGATGTTCTCGGTCTTGTTTCATAATGCTATATCCTATTATGACAAGAAGTCAAAAGCTAGGATCTTGCCTTCTAATTTCTTTAAATCCCGCCAACTTTCATTTACTTATGGGCAGAACACATAGTGGGGCATTCAACAAAGCCTTGTTCAAAGTTCTGTTCATCCAGATGATCAAGTCTGGCCCTGTAGTTCCACAAGGATATCAAAGATGAATGTGCTAATATGTAAGAGGTGCTTTTAGCTCTTGTAGGAAAGACACTCTATCAATCCAAGAGATTATTATTTCAGCTGAAAGGCCATCAAGCGTCTTCCCACAATTACTTATTCATAGCTTTAGAAGCTTTTAGAAGCAAAGCAAAAATCAGCATGTTCAATTAGGTCACCCAAGTTCTACATTTATGAAGTAAGGAAGACAGTATGTAAAGAGCAGCTGATGCAAATTGGGGCTATGAAAACGGTAGGTGTCGTGTAACCATAGTAAGGGAGAGGCTGCCATTTAAGCAAAATCATAATATCCGATTCCCAGAGAGGTTCATTGGGGATGAACTTGGAGCCTCTGTTTCCTCATCTGCAAAAACAAGAGGGCTGAATCTGACGCTCTGAGTTCCTGTCCAGCTCTAACATTCTGTGCAACCAGATGAGCAAAGTAAGTGATAAAGAAGACATTACAACATGGGAAACTAACAGAGCATTTGGTGAAGGTCATTCTGAGAATCATCCGTAGACAGAGCAACAGTTATACCCCGAATTCCAAAGCAGGTAACCAGGTCGACAAAACACTACATTTACATCAAGAAAGGGATCAGAGATTATCAAAGAAGACAGCAGTCAACATTTCTTTCTGGTAAAAATTACAGAAAGGTCTTGACAGAGGCAGCCGGACCCATCCTGGCACTGGCCCACACAGGTGTCGGCATCTTAGGGGAAACCCCAGGGCAGTTCACACCCAGAAAAAAGTGAAGAGTAAAGTGAGTCTTCTTGATGAACCATGAAGAACAACAACAAAAAAACACAAGGTGATTGTTTAAAAAGTATTTTTGTATCAATAGGTCTTATGACATAGAATGTAGGGTTTTAGAGCCCTCAGAAACCTCTGGAGTTCCAGCTCGGGAAGTGAAAGGAATGGCCTATCAGAATCGAGTCTGTTAAGTATCTTTCAAAAATAACCTATTCAATATGATACTGTTTTTGATAGTACTCACCACGGGCATTTTGTGATTTAAAAAAACACAAGGGCATGAAATTTTAATGTTTTTAAAAGGGTTCATGGCTTAATAAAAGAAAAAGAGCAGAAAAACACTGATGGTGTCTCATCTTCAGATCCAGAGCAGCGAAGTGACTTTCCCAAGGTCACCAGGTTAGTCGGTGGCTTAGACGTAGAGCCCGACTGGAGCCCAGACTCTTTGTAAGTGCACAGAATAAGTGGGCACCACCCATGTTCTTTCTGAGAAGAACATGGTTACATGAGCAGTTGCCAGTATGGCTGCTGGTGAGGATCTCAGGCCTCCACTCTGGCAGGCACCCTTGTCTTCCTTCCATGAGGAGGCAGCAAGCACTGATTCAGAGAACGCAATCAGCACCGCCATGCCCTCCCAGAGCCAGAGCCCATATCAGCAGTACCAGCTAGATCTCTTTTCCCCACTGCTTCGCTTCCCCCAGTACCCAATTCTGAATGGCTAATTGAATTGCATTTTCATGCAGTGAGTTTAGGCAATGAACTCTTCAAAGTTGTTTATAAAGTCCCTCAAAAGCCTGTTTGGACCATCACTGAATTAAGCAAGCATATCAAAAACTGAAGCTCAGGGCGCCTGGGTGGCTCAGTTGGTTAAGCGACTGCCTTCGGCTCAGGTCATGATCCTGGAGTCCCAGGATCGAGTCCCGCATCGGGCTCCCTGCTCAGCAGGGGGTCTGTTTCTCCCTCTGACCCTCCCCCCTCTCATGCTCTCTCTCTCTCAAATAAATAAATAAAATCTTAAAAAAAAAAAAAAAACCTGAAGCTCAAGCAATGAAGCTGTCTGAAACACAACCAAGCATGAGTACAGTTCTATCAAATGCTGAGTGTGGAGCCATTCCTAGATTCTGTGTTCAGCATTCCTTTGAAATATGGTTAGCTTCTCGAAACACAACTCATCGTTTTTCAGGGTGCTGTGACTTGCTTTGGTGGCTCCATACCAAGACAGATAAGGCCTAAGAAGACATTTATCTAAAATACTCCCCGGGCGCCTGCGTGGCTCAGTTGGTTAAGCGACTGCCTTCGGCTCAGGTCATGGTCCCGGGGTCCTGGGATCGAGTCCCGCATCGGGCTCCCTGCTCTGCGGGAAGCCTGCTTCTCCCTCTCCCACTCCCCCTGCTTGTGTTCCCTCTCTCGCTGTGTCTCTCTCTGTCAAATAAATAAATAAATAAAATCTTTAAAAAATAAATAAAATAAAATAAAATAAAAATAAAATACTCCCCAAAAAAGCTGCTCTCCAACGTTTTCCTGTTCCTCACAATTAACTTTTAAGTGACTTGATTGCTTCATCACTATACCATGACATCATTCCCTGCGGTGCCAGAATTGTAAAAATGACACCACAACCCTGGAGAACATGGATTTACTGGCAATGTCATGTGACACTTGTTTCCAGAAACTCCATGAAATCACTTCCTAAGACTTAAGAAAGGGCTGGATATGAGACATGCTGAGTTTCCCTGAACAAATCAATACTGTCCTTTCCCCATAATTTCAATAGAAAGAGCTGGGTGGTTTCCAACCTTGTTTCCATGGGGACTAGAATGGACTATAACATTTTGGAAACAGCAGCTACTTGCACTAACTACGCATAAGCAATGGAGAAACTCTACCAAGGAAGTTTTCCCTTGTTTGGGAGGAAAAAGACACGTCTTAATTTGCCTTCCATGTTGTGAGAAAGACAATTCAATATAATTCCCAATCCAAGCCCCAGGAATAAGCACTGCTCTTTATATTGAGACTTCCATGTGTTTTATTGGATAATATTAACAACTAATGCATTGGCAGCTCAAATGTTCAGTATTAAAATCTGACTGTAATTCTACTGCCAAAATTTAATGTGATTACAGACCACAGGGTCCCCATCTTTGGATATGGAGTCATTTGGTTTTGAAGTTACGATCCCGAAACTCTGTATTCCCTCAGATCCAACTGACAATCATTAGTCACTTGTAAACAACATAACTTGAGGTGTTTTTTTTTTTTTCTTCTTCCAAGCAGCCCCTATTCCTACCTTCTCTAAAACATTAGGAGAAAGTAAGGGAGGAGGTGAAAAAGGCTTATGTAATGAGATGTTGAATAGAAGGGAGACACAAGGTAGGGAAAAAACGGTGTAGCCACTCTAAACAGCAAACAATGCCTTCACTCCAGATAGAGTGGGTATTGTTTTCTCCAGAAAATTCTTTATAGATTATTATTTTATTTTGTAGGAAAAAACAGTAAGTGAGTATAACCCAAATAAGCATGATTTTTAAGCTTTTGGGTCAACATACCAATGAAATGGAAATGAATAGTCCGGGGTTTCTTTGGTTTGGTGGAAGAGACTGGTCTGGGAGGACAGTTTCCAGTTTTGGCCTTGACTTTATTTCTAACTGGTAGAAAATCACTTAGACTCTCCCCAGCACAGGTGCTTCCTCTATTAAAACAGATAAAATTTCCCACCCTACTTTAATCACAGGAGTGTTGGAGGATCAAATAAGGTAATAGATGCAAACCTTCTTTGAAAAGTCAGAGCACCATATGCAAATATGTTATTAATAGTACACATTATTTAATATTTCATCACTTTCGAGTTAAAACAGGATAAAGTGAAACTAAAAAAAACCCCACTGCTTTGATCTTCATACGCTTTTTCCCAAAGGCAAAACAAAAGTTTAGAAAGTGCTAGTGTTCCTTGATTGTGATGACTGGTAAGAGTATCTATTTATCCAATGTGGTGCCAGATCTGCTCATGTATAAGTCATAACCAGTTGTATGAAGTTGTATGAAATCGTAGGAAATTTTTGGAAATTTTACTTGAGCATCTCATCTGGCCCATAAGACTATAATGCCACCAGGAAAGCTTTTATTTAAAGTTTTTCTGACCAATGCATTTGATTAACACCCTTGATTTGGATATGGAGTGGCCAGTGTCTCAGGAGCTTGGAAGTCTGGTCAGCAAGTTTTGACACTGACAGAAGGACGAGTGCCAAGAAAATGAGGAAGGGAGAACCGTGGTGTTTAGATACAGGAGTGCAAGGGAATACCAGCCCAGAATTCACTGATCTGCAGCACATAACATCTAGATTCAAGACAGTTCAATGACCAAAAGTTGTCATTCCTCTCAAGTTGTCTTGGGGTGGAATACCCCAAGATGGCTACCCATCTGCTTGTGGACTCCAAACTGACAGGTCGTTTCTCTTCTCAGATCTGCTCCGGCGGAAATGAGGTTATACATAGGGTGACCATGTAACTGGTTGTCCAAATTGGGGCACTACGGAGAGTGGAAGGGGGTGCTTACCAATCATTACATCAGTGCAGCAGATATGAGCAGATACACCCCTGGCAATCCATGGGTAGTCCTCCTAGTTACCTGTATTGTTATGGACTGAATGTTCGTGTCCTTGTCAAATTTATACGTTAAATCCTACCCCCTAATGTGATGGTGTTAGGAGGTAGGACCTTTGGGAGGTAATTAGGTCATGAGGGTGGAGCCCTCCTGAATGGGATTAGTGCCCTTATATGAAGAGGCCAGAGAGCTAACTAGCTCCTGCCCTGCCGGTGAGGACCCAACAAGAAGGTGGCAGTCTAAAACCTGGAAGAGAGCTCACACCAAAATGTGACACACGGGCACCCCGCTCTCAGACTTCCAGCCTCCAGAGGTGTGAGAAATCGTTTCTCTTGTTCATAAGCCACACAGTCTAAGATACTAATGACAACAGACTAAATTAAGACATGTTGTCCCCCCGAGAATTGATTAGGGTAGAATATAGTCAATCAACTTGGGGGGAAATAGAAAAATCATGAACTCTTATTCCCCCAATTCCTGGAAGAATCAGATTCCCAGAGTTTCAGAAACATCTTTCGTAACTCAAAATCATAAGTTTGGAATCGAAGATTTGGATTGGAATTCTAACTCTACCAAATCTAGCTGTGTGACCTAGGCTGAAGAACTTAACCTCTCTGAGCCTTAGTCCCCTCACGTGTGAATACAGGGGGTAAAATGTGTGCCTTACAAGTCTGTTGTGAGGATTAAATGAGTTTATGCATGGAATGTTATCATAGGGCCTAGAACATAACAAATGTTAACTTGTAATATTATCATTGAAGTATAAATTCTGAGACAGTATTTGGCCCCCAAAATGTCCCCTGACCAACCATACACTTCTCGATGGTGCTTCATGTGTCTCTACATTTCTGACACACCCTACCCATTGCCTGTCAGCCTGTATTCCAAGCCACCTGGACCACGAGCTGTCCCCATGCCACACTCTGTCCCACCTATCTCATGGACTGCAGTGAACATTCGGAATGTTCAAAGAAGCCTACGCTATGTCAGAAGAGGTCATCAGTAAGCACTGTTCTGATGGCTATTTGCAAAGTGGGTATCGATAACTTCACAGCAAGTAGGCCTAATGTTCACACAAGGCGGAGCAAGTGCTCCTCAGGGCAGGCCTCCAAGGCTGCCATCTTCTTAAAGGCAGAGATGGTGGAACGATTGCTATGACCACACGGATGCTGATTTTTCCTCAAACCAGTTTTTCTCCTGCTTTATATGAAGACCTTAAGAGGTAAGTGCCCTAATTGCCCAGGAGAAAGCTGGCCTAGAAGGTATTTTGTATTTCCTTGAGGATAAACTTCCCAAAGGTCTTCTCTGGACAGCACCAGGCTGACAGGACCTAGAACTCTGTAACCAATACCTCCTAGGCCCCCCTTTGATTCAGGCTGACAGAACACCTGCCAACACTCACGAAGTTAACCATCTTCACTGCACTCTTCATTCCAAGACATTTATTTTATTCCTTCTTAACTCTGGGAATTGACTAGACATGGAGGAATATGGAATATAGTATTTTCCTTCTCATATAATAATTAAAATGGACAACTTTAAAAAAAAAAAAAAGCATCTGAACAAGCCGAACCAGAAAAAGCTGAACAAGCATAATATCAAATATTACAATCCTTGATATTAAGGTTGAGGCCTAGGAGGAGGCCCTGCACGGGTTCAGGAATAAAACTGTTATCAGCATTATTCTAAGATCTTACAGTAAGGAAGAGAGCATGGCAAGTTCTTGCCAAGTGAAATCATCCCAGTGTGGCTCCTCCATCTTTCTGAGAAAGTCATTTACAGGATGAACTACTACAGCTTATGAGCAAGTTGAAAATCTGCCCCAGGCCTTTCTTCCTGCATCAGGCCAACTCCACCATCAAAAATCCCCTTCCGTTCCAGCTTCCGCCAATGGCTGGCCATGGAGATGGAAGCTTCCTTTGCAACAGTATGATCAGGAAAACAGAAACTAACCCCAACACTCTACAACATCACCCACCAGAAGGCTGTGTGTATATGACGGCAGAGAGTACGTAGAAAATCTCTGTACATTCTGCTTAGCTTTGCTGTGAACCTAAAACTGCTCTAAAAAATAAGGACTATCCATAAATTTTAAAAAGTTTTAATACCGCATTTCTGGTACTGATCATAGCGTAAATGGCCAGAACTGTATGTAAAAAAAAAAAAACTTAAAAAAGAAAGAAAGACAAATGAAGAACACTGACAATGGAAATGTAATTAGTGGAAATGAATCCTTAAGCAACTTGGGGAAGGTGGGTAGAGGGTGGGGGTGAGGTAGGTGGGGGTTGAGGGATGGAGGGTGGGGGTGAGGGATGGAGGGTGAGGGTCAGGTAGGTGGGGGGTGGGGGGCCAGGTGAATGGAGGGTGAGGTGGGAGGTGAGGTAAGTAGAGGAGAGGGGTGAGGTGGGTGGGGG